>NC_051095.1:15100843-15413899 GCF_901709675.1 Syngnathus acus | reverse complement strand
GCGCAACACTCGGAAATGACAGTGGCAAAACTTTAGCCTAGCCTAGCTTTCCGCTGGCCAATAGATGAGCTGTCAGCTGTCAACTGGAAACAAAATTATACAATGCCAATCAAATATCGAATTGACAGGTTTTTAAGAAAAGAGTACAGATAGTAACGTTTTGTTATTTTAAAGATGAACCTTCGGATCGAATTTTCATTTTTGTTCTGTTGCTACAATTTGACAAATGAAATAAACCCTACAATAGTAATGAAATATTCCAGAAGTTCACATGACGTCATAACTTTTACTTTTTTCGTACCAACCACCAGGTGGTACTGTTGCACGACGCAAGCGTTCTCTCAAAAAAGTTTATTTTTATTTTCTAGAGGATTTTCATACATACATACATACATACATACATACATACATACATACATACGTACATACATACATACATACATACATACATACATACTAAGTCTTTACTGTATAGTAGTTAAGTAAGATGGAATGAGTGAATAAATATGAACAGAGCTTATAGTTTTTTCTTTTTTATTTTCAAGATGATTTTCATACATACATACATACATACATACATACATACATACATACATACATACATACATACATACATACATACATACATGCATGCATGCATGCATACATACATACATACATACATACATACATACATACATACTAAGTCTTTACTGTATAGTAGTTAAGTAAGATGGAATGAGTGAATAAATATGAACAGAGCTTATAGTTTTTTCTTTCTTATTTTCAAGATGATTTTCATACATACATACATACATACATACATGCATGCATGCATGCATGCATACGTACGTACGTTATGTTTCTTTAAGTATACATCATGAATGTGATTGAAAAAAATAGCATTGAAGCAATTCACAGTTTTGCCACTTTTGTTCCAGGTAAGTGGTTATCCTCAGTGAAGCTTTTGAGACTTTGGTGTGCTGCTGCTTGGGGTGGAACTGACCTCAGTTGCTTCTGAGCTCGCACTGGCTTTACTTCTTCTAAACATGAAATACAAGGGACACATTTCAACAAATTTAATTTTGGTGAACCTTTGATGTTTGCTGAGATGATTCCCAGAAGTACTCACAGAGGTCAGGTTTGCAAGGACACGGGTCACGGCTTTACTCTTCAAGCAGAAAGATGAGCCATTTCGTGTGCTGACACTGTGAAAGTATACAATACAGGTGAGAAACCAATATTTGAAGTCATGCACACTTAAACTTTACATGGCTGCACTCCATCTGGGATTATTTTCTCATTACTTTTAAATATTTTATACCTAAAACAAAGTCTTTAAAAAATTCAAAACTTTGATAAAATCTTACACTATCTCCACTTTGTTGCAGAAGGCGGATGCTGGGTGAATTGTGATGTCTTTTATATCATACTTTTGGGCAAACGACTTCACATCATCTCGACACAGACAACTCTGTGATTTAGTGACTAGAGGGAAGACAAGAATATTTTTTTTAGCCATTCATTCTAGTTACTTCAACACAGCTTTACAAGACTTCTGATGCATTCTGCTTTCTGAATTATTAACAAGGAAAATAAGCGTTGGAACTTACGTTGAGCTGCACACACGTAGATGGCGACAGCCAGGAGAAAAAGAACTTTGATAGTGCGGCACATGGCTGGTCCTCTGTTGGGTCAAGGATATGCTAGCTAAAGACGAGGAGGATCAAATACTGACTGAGTGAAAGTACCACCGTGCACCTCCTTTTAAACTTGCACACATCCCACAGACTTCCTGTATACAATGGGGGGTTGGGGGGATGAGTGGCTCGAATGGAAAGCAAAAGTTGCAAACCACAAGGAAAAAAAACTATCTATCTATCTATCTATCTATCTATCTATCTATCTATCTATCTATCTATCTATCTATCTATCTATCTATCTATCTATCTATCTATCTATCTATCTATCTATCTATCTATCTATCTATCTATCTATCTATCTATCTATCTATCTATCAGTCTGTCTGTCTGTCTGTCTGTCTGTCTGTCTGTCTGTCTGTCTGTCTATCTAGCTATCTATCTAGTTTTGGATGAATTCAAGAGGATCATGCCATGAGTTTTGTTGTCATATTACAATGTAAATAAACTTGTAGGTTACTGTTAATGTGGCAGTTCCTTCAAAAAAACACAATTTAATGCATATCTCGTGGAATGATTCGGTTCATTTTGATGCATTTGCATCTTTTAAATGAAACAGTGCTTAACAGTATAATTAAATTTCTTACTTTGTGCAGATTGCTACGGAAATATATTGCTTGTCAAAGTGAGCTGTAAAACGTTTTGCTCTGACCAACCAATTTCGGACAGGAAAATGCTGATTCCATTGAGGTGCAGTACAGTGGCCCCAGTGCACAGACATGAGGAGTTGTTTCAAATAAAACAATGACCTGACGTCAACAGTTTCACTTTCAATTCCTTTTTTCTCCCCAGACTCTTCTGGAGAAAGGGGAAATTCCATTCAGGACTTCTTTTGTGTAGTCTCCCTCTAAACCTCATTCACTTTCGCTGTCTACTTAGAGGATTTATCAGAAAAGAAAGTGAATCATGAAAAAGTGATGTATGAAGAGGAATATTACATTAAATATCGGTGATGTAAGTTTTCTGAGTTATAGTTCATTTATGGGCATGGGCCAATATTTGATTGTGACAGAATATAATCAGCAAATGAGCAAGATTGCTGTATAAAACTCACAGCAGTCAAATATTTCCTTTTTTGATATATTTGTCTCAGATTCACTTGTTTCTCACAAGGCCCCCCAAACAAGAAATCAGCAGCAACATTAAAGCTATTTCAGAATTTTTTCTAAAGGTTCAAGCTATTTAAGTCATTAGTAGGCCTACCGATGCACTCAAGTCTTTTAAATCAAAACCAAATTTTCTGGCTAATCATTTCATGTACTATATAAATATGACTTGTTACTCTGTTATTTGGGAGGAAAAGAAAGGTCAGCTCCTCTGTGGCACTGAAACCTTTGTGGCCTTTGTGGTTCTCACATGCTGACAATCATGATGACTGGAAAATGTTTTGCATAAATAAGTGAGAGACAGTGTAAAGAATTGCCTTGATATTTCCTTTTTCACACATGGTGGGGGTGTATAGGAACATATCAGCAATATCTTCCTTTTAGCTTTGTGTGGTTGCACTTCCCATTTAACTTCAGAAGTGAGCTGAATTCACAGAAATGCTGTGGCTTTGGTATACGTTGAAATGAAGATAATTTGCTTAAATAACTTGGACAACTCGTGTGGCTCCACTGTGACCTCTCGTTATTCAAATAACAAAATTATCTGAATATTTAATAAAAAAAGAAATACCATGCTTTGCTTTATACTATTCTTGCATAAACTTCACATATTCTCATTACAGAAGAAGTCATGCGAGCCATTACATTCCCTTTGTTTCACAGATGAGCTTGTGTGTTTTGAATGATAAGTATTTTTTTTCCTTTCTCCAAAGTTTAACATTTCAATCACATATCTTTGTCCCAATCAGTCAGTATCATTCCTTCTCCCAGACTGTTTGAGGTTCTTCTATATCTTTTTCATAAAGGCTTTCTTGTTGCTCATGGAAGCATGGGCACCTAAGAGCTCAGTGTCATAGAGAGATCAAAACGGAGAGAAAATTACAGGCAGCATTAATACTATTCAACTATGTTGTACTAGTTCAACTATGAACCACACTGAGGTGGAAAGTACCGTATTTTCCGGACTATAAGGCGCACCTAAAAACCTCAAATTTTCTCAAAAGCCGACAGTACGCCTTATAGTCCGGTGCGCCTCATATATGGACCAAATTCCGGCCCGCGGGCCAAATGCGGCCCGTGTCTAAATTTAAACTGGCCCGAAGCATTGTGTCATAAAATCAATCGTAAGTGGCCCGCTGAAGACTATGAATCATGAATCAAAAAGACAATGGATCATTATTTTGTGATTATAATGTAATTTGTTGCATCTGAAGTTGAAATAAAAAAGATAAAATGGAGAATGATTTGATTTGGATTAAAAATCTGACATGATGCAACCTGGCCTGTTTACTGCAGTCACAAACACCAATATCACCCTTCTTATTCATACAACAATAACAACAATAAAACAAACTTAATACATCTGATAAAAAATTCATTCAACTTTCATAAAATTGTTAATTTTTTATTATTTTAATCTTTAACTTTTCTGGTAGTGCAATTGACAACAGATTCTCATTTGCATTATCAACCTATCTGCAAAGGATATAGTAAAGGATATAGTTACATATTTACAAGTTCATTCACAATGGTAATGGTTCGTGGAATGTTGGTGCGAATGGTCGGCCCCAATACAGGACTGTCTCAGAAAATTAATGCATTAATGGTGCGCCTTATAGTCCGGTGCGCCTTATATATGGACAAAGTTTTAAAATGGGCCATTTATTGAAGGTGCGCTTTATAGTCCGTTGCGCCTTATAGTCCGGAAAATACGGTAACTAACAAACCAAAAAATGAAACAACAGGTGGAGGAAGTATGACAAATACTGTCATGGCAGCTGTCCAACATTCAGATATGCCGCTCTCTTTATTGGTGCACTTCTGCATCTGTCATACCCCAACACTTGAGGGAGGAAGACAATACAAGTGGGATAAATCGTCCTTGAACATGGTTTGTTAAAAAGAAAAGATCTAGTCAGCTTGCCCGAGGCTATTGGGCTTCAAGACTTTAGTGAGAGCCCGACCCCTAGTGTCCAATAGAAATATAACACCCCAGAAAGTATTTCCGTCTCAGCCCTCTCGGATATAAACAACTCTAGTAGAGAAGTTAGTAGATCATTTTTAGATTGAGCCTGCAATTTCACCCAAAAATCCAACATTTTCTTTTTTCTATTCTGCTCATGTTTGCATTTTCAATTGAACAAAAAGACAACATGCATATCGCATGCTTCTCAGTTCAGTGTTGACAGTCTGTTGCTCCCCCTCCACCGCGTCTGTTTCTTCACACGTGTTTACCAGTGCTGGAGCCCACACGAGTTGCCATAGAAACGCCAGCTCTTGGCACTGACAAAGCCTGTCACTAGAGTTCATTTTCCCAAGGTTTACAAATGCATGAAAACAAAAATCGAAACACACACACTTCACTGAGAGTATATTTAAAACAATCTTTTATTATGAATTATCACATCACAAGACAGTGCAAAGTATAAAACGATTTTGCAGATTCCACCACCCCGTGATCACCTGGACAACAGTTGTCTATTCAAAGATGAATAAACATGACAGTCATTTCAACATATAGATATGTACATTAAACACGTGTACATACGTGTCTCCTAATGCCACGATCACATCCTGTTTCTACCAAGCAGCAGAGTTCTGTAGATTTTTTTCCTGTCCATTTCCTTATCCTGACTTTTCAGCGAGAGTCAGGGTACACCCTGGACTGGTTGCCAGCCAATCACGGGGTACAAATCTAGAGTCTTTAGTTAACCCAGCCGCATGTTTTTGGAATGTCGAAAGTTGGTACAGTGCTCAGAGATAACCCATGCAAGCTCGGCAATTTGTTGATTCAAATCTCCACAAATGGTTTGCGTAGCTTCTGCTTTCTGGAAACTTCACGTAAAGGTTTCTACTGAATGCTTTTGACTGAAGCTTCTATATCTCAGTGATGGCGGGCAGCATGCAGGCTCTTATTCGTCCCTCGTTCCAAGCTGACCTGCAGTCAGAGATCCACTGTGAGACCATCGAGTGCCTTTTGTTTGGGGTCACGCCCTCTCCATCTGCTTTGCTGTCTGACACGATTCCCTCCTCGGCAATCGGGGCGGCTCGGTTGCGTTCAGTGGATGCGCTCGGAACGGTGGTGGCAGTGTTGGCGTGTATCGCGGGGCAGCTGCTCTTGCGTTGCCGTGGGAGACCAGGACTTGCAGCGTGAGGGATGCTGTGAGCTCGTGAGCGTGCTTGCTTCTCCCGCTCACTCTCGCATGGCCTTCCATCCGGTGGGTATGCCCGGGATCTTGAGTGACAGGTCGAAAGCTTGCTGTGATGCCCGTAAAGATACTCGAGCGGGTCCGAGCTGCCTAATACTTCATTGCGCTCGATCTGCGGCACACTTTTTTGTCTGTGGTTGAATGTCAAGGACTTAGTCTCGCTGAGGCGCGACGCCCGCATCTTCTGATGCACTCCGTCCAAATGGCGTGCACTGGGTGGAGCACCTCCGGTGGGGAATGTAGGGTGCGCCAGGTGGCAGATGGAGAGGAGGTAGTCGTCAGAGGAGACATGTTCTGCGCCACGCTGCGCGTTGGCCTCGTTCAAATCTCTCAGTGTCTCCTCGGTGCCCTCGCTGATCGTGGGCAGTTGCAATCCTCCCTTGGAGAGCAGTTTGGAACGCGGCCGCATAGCTGAGGGAGAGCGTTGGGAGGGGAAGGTGCAATGTTTATTGCCAAAACCAACACAGCGCTGCCAGGGCACAGAACAAACATCAGCTGGGATCTGTTTGTTGTGAATTCACATGAGGTCTGACCTTTGGACCTTGCCCCTTCTGTATGCTGTGGCAACACAAATATTACAAATGTTTTTCTGTGTGATGCAGTGCAGTTTTATGGCTGTTTACAACCACAAAACTACATGCACAGTGTTGCTAAATTCATAATTCTCGAATGGGGATGATGTATGGTGCCACCAGGGAAATTGTACAATTTCACACAATTTGTTTACTACAAATAAAGTATCTCTGTTCAACGAGTCAATGTTCTTCCAGTAGTATAATAAGCTTTGTTTTCAACCAACACAGATTTCACATTGAGTAAATAATTATTTTGGATTTCATTGTTATTTGATTGTGGGCTGTGAGATTTTTCTATAGTAAATTATGCTCCTTGACCCAATCAAGGTCGGAAAGCACTGATCCATGTACACACTTTTTAAATTAGAACTTGTCTTCAATCTCAGCTAACACTGCTGAGTGGCGTAACTTAACTTAATAGGCTGACGTGTTCTAAATCACAAACATCTACGTATATCTTTTGAGTCAGATAAACAATTCCCCATGTCATTTCAAATGCCTTGTAACCAAATGAAAATATGCCATATAATGGCCAAGAAGCATAAATACAGTATATCAAGAATGTTTTGAGTCTATTCTTTCACATCGAAACCCAACGTAACCCATATTATATTTTAGTTCCCACCTCTATCCCCAAAATAGAGCAAGCCAAACCAAGATGCCAGCCTCTTCCAGTTTTCTCCAAGGTGTAGCACAGTGCTAAATTTAGAACACACCTACAGTTAAACATAACCAAAAGTGCAGCACTCTTTCCAAGCATATACACTGTGCACCCAATGTCATGCATTACGAGCAATACCGATTATGTAAGTAAATCCTTGCAGTTGTTTTTGCACTCACCTGCTTGCAGGCGCTCTTGGCTGATCTTTCTTTTCGTACAGCGTCAAGCTCAAATGTCGGCACGGTGCCTTCTCTCTGCAGCCGAGTGTTTGTTTACCAGGTGAGATGCTGGCTGATGGGGCTCCTCCTTGAGTGCTGCTGCTGCTGTCTCTGACCAGTGGCAGAGGCAGAATGCAGATTTATCTTCAACACGCCCCCTCCCCCCGTTTTCCCCTCCCCAGACGCGCTCTCCCTCTCCTCTCCCTTGCTTACTTTTGGTTTGCCCTCCTCCCCTGCCTCTAAAAATAGACCCTCCATTCATTTCCTCACCCCATCACTGGGTGACTGTCTTGATGGAGGGAGAAAAACACAAGGCAGACAAAGCCATCAATAAGAAATGTTGAAATTGAGTATGAGCATTTGTAATATTTCAAATGAAAAGATTATACTGCATTGTGTCATTAAATCTATGCATATTCATGTTCAAAATTCCCCCTTTTAAGTTTTTCAAAATTATAAAATCAGTTTTTATTTCAGCAGATGTGTTCTGCAGATAAGGTATATTTGTGTTTTGTATTGTGTGCATTGATCATAGTGGCGACGTATCCAACTAATTAACCCTTAAAAACATTAGTTTTAATTAGAATTTTTGTAAATTAAAAAGAAATTAATCTGAATCAAAAATGTATTCTCCTCCCATCAAAAATGTGTTCAACTCCCACCATTGCATCTCATTATCTCTACGTGTGTATATATATATATATATATATATATATACGTATATATATATATATATACACACACACACATATATATATACTACCGTAATTTTCGGACTATAAGTCGCGTTTTTTTTTTCATAGTTTGGGTGGGGGGGCGACTTATACTCAGGAGCGACTTATATACATATATATGGTTTTTTTTCACTTTTTTGGGCATTTTATGGCTGGTGCGACTTATACTCCGGTGCGACTTATAGTCCGAAAATTACGGTATATACATAAATATATATATATATATATATATATATACATAAATATATATATATATATATATATATATATGCACACAGTTGTCTTTTGCTTTGTCTTTATGTGGTCTCTCGTGACTGATTATTTAAAGTGTTTGTGCATCTCTCCAGGGCTCGGATGACCTCTGATGAGTCAGACAGTCAGGCACGTTTGTGACTATTTATGGTTTTCTGTGGACCAGTCGCTGCACACTGGATTTTCCTTGAGACATTTGAGCACACAAAGACAACACATGCATTCAGACATGATGGGTCAGTTTACAGACAAGCCACGCTCTAATCTTAGGAATCCTATTCTTATATGACTTACTAAGCGCAACAAGATTCAGCTAGTTGCTTGAATTCCAACATGGCGATGGCTGTTATTTATGTAGTCATCCAAAAGTTAGGGGTCGGCTCCAGTACACCCGTGACCCCAGTCAGGATAAGCAGTACGAGTATACATGGATGGATGGATGGATGGATGGATGGATGGATGGATGAATACGTAAATACACTCTATTAGGACCGTGGCACAATTTACTGGCGCTAATCAAATGATCAAACTGGAATAAGTAAAGTGATATCTTATATAACTATGGCCGTTACAATTAGGACTGATGTTCCATACTTTCCATAGTTCCAAATATGTTCCATATTTTGACCGCCCGAGTGACATAATTGACATCTGCTTGCAACATTTTTAGTGGCGGAAACAATCACGAATGAAGAGACAGTTACTACAGTGGCAAGGATTACTCAACACGGATGCATTGCAAAATACCACAGGCACTTAAACTTTTAATAAATATTAGACATTAAGTTCTTTTTGATATGTACAGATATTGTACAGAAAACTCTGCGGATGTTTCCAGTTAGACATATATGAAATTCTAAGCAACCCTCAAAGCTTCTATGTAGACAAAGCTGACAAATAGCTGCTTAAAAATGAAAATGTTATATTATCTCTATTTTTCTGTACATCAATTAATGAATCAGAAACAACACTTTTAGCACCACTGACCACAATATATAACTGATGGACCAAAATGTAAATAATACAAATGTAAAAAAGCAAACAAAAAAAACATGCCACAATCTAATTTTACTCCTTTTGACTGAAGGGGGTTTAATACTTGTACACAAATAGTTGAGTCTCACTCAAGTCAAGGGTCAAGTTAATCAACCAATGGCTAACCTTCCTATCTCTCAAAATGTGTCCTAAGCAAGTTGTTCTGCACTAATTTACATAACCACCCTCACACCAAGTTCCCCCACTCGGGTTCTAGCGCCACTTTCAAGGCCAACGGATAAGCAGAGTTGCAGTATTGGTCCAGATTAGCACAAGCTAATGGTGTTGCCAGAATTAGCTTCAGATGAATGGCACATACTTGTAAGCCTGTGGATTTGGCGACGTCATGCGCCACACTATTAAACTAATTGACAAGTAATTTGGCATTTTGCCAGCTAGCCAAATTGCAATCAGCACTCTGTGCACTCATATGGTTAAAATGAGCCAGCACTGACTTTTGCAGGAGAGCTGCATTGAGTTTTGTTCTTGAAATCGGACTGTTTTTGGGAGGTAGTGATTCTCTCTTATGCAAATGAACTATTGCTCACAAGAAAACCTTTTACGCTGTTTTCCATACCATGTTCCCTTGAACCTTATTCTCAGCAATAGCTTCATCATATGTAAGTACGTAAAGCACCATGTGTCATATATGCACCTTACCAGTTGTTCATATCTTAACTTCCTGCGAGATGAGAAACCTCTGTGCATTCAACTGTGGAAAAGGAAACATGAACCCAGGTAGTTTTAAAAAGACTGAACTGAAATGCGAGCTTACGTTTGAGCAGCATTTTCAAATTACCATAGGGCAGCTATTCGATGTCCTGGTGCATTTTTTGGATGAATTAATTTGGATTAATTATACTGATTGTAGTTGATCAAACGGTCTGCATCATAGATGTCAAACTCAAGTCCCGGGGGCCGGATACGGCCCGTCACATCATTTTATGTGGCCCCCGAAGACAAATTGTCTTCATGCGTCAATACTAAACTTACAAATTGTCTTCACTATTAAAGAAATAGAGATATTGCTAGAAATTTTTGTGACCATTGATCTTTTGAAAATATTTGAACAGTTTTAGTCTCCAGTTTCAAACTTAGTTATTCATCAGTTTGTTGACGTTCTTCATGGAAACTATGACTACGATGCAGCCCATGACAAAAATGAGTTTGACACCCCTGGTCTACATGGACATGTGTATTCAAAAGTTTAGAGAAGGCCTAATTAAGTATATATTCATCCTGAGAATATCCTGTACCTTTTGTAGTACTGTGTATACATACGTATACAGTCGTTTCAATGTAGTTGTACATGTTCTGAGAGTAGACACGCACAGTAGCTATTATTAGTCGCACTAGTATGATCAAATATACTGATCTGAATTCCAGGTGGACGCTGATTGCTAGTATCAATAGTACCAATAGTTCTCATCAAAATATTGAACATGAATGTGGATGATATGGAGGCGTAACAAGTAAGCTTTTATAAAGCGCTAGTTAAAATAGATGTGTATTCTGCTACAGTTTATATTTTTTTCCAAATAAACTGTTTGTCGATTGGCAATAGTCCTGTCTCAATGGCAATTGGACAGTTGGTGGTTTGAAGCCCAGATAAAGGCTCTCACGGCTGCTCAGTCTGTCAAGGTGTTCGTCTCTATAAGAGAACTGACATGTTCTATCGCTCTGCATGGCCTCTCTTCTTTCTGAGGAGAAGGTTTCGCTTCTCTTCCAGAAGCTCCTGAATGCGTTTGTTTCTGGTCTTTTCCCGGAAGCTGAACTGACGCTTTGGGATCAGGTTGTTCTGAGAGATGTCGTTGTCCGCACCACTAATCCTGTTGTACGTGACGTCGACAGAGTTGTTCTCGTGGTTCTCTTTCTGACCGAGCCGGGGCGGGAAAGTCGTGCTGGAAAGGGAGGTGGCGGGGTCTGGTGTTGCCGTGGCGGCAGGGGAATTCACGGGGATGTACTCGGAAAGGTCCACCCAGGGCGAGGAAGCCGGATGGCTCACATCCTCGTTGTCAATGGTTGGTATCGTCACAGTCAAGCTGTCATCTAGCACCGTGGTGTCACCGTAGGGCAGCGTGACGACGTCACCACTCAGAACGGCACCGCCGCTGGCAATGACATCGCCGCTGCTGCTTATTGTGACATCTGTGTACGGCACGTTACCACTGGGTATCGTGACGTCTTCAAAGTTGCTAGGAGTTGTAGATTCCGAGTTGTCCTTTGGCAACAGCAGAACTTTATCTGTCGTTGATGTTGTGTTTTCTCTGATAGACGTAACGTCGACTCCTGAGTCAGGTCGAGGCAGGCTTGCCACTCTACTGTAGATGCTCGTGGTAGAGACGGAAGAAACATTCTCTCTTGCTGACCCCTGGCTTATGAGTGGAGTGGCCCATGTTGTGGGATATGAACCTGTTGTTGCAGGTATTGTTGGCACAGTGATGTTTTGATTAACTGTCTTCTTTTTCTGGCTAGTTATTGTTTTGGTTTGATTAACAGATTCCAAATCAGAACGAGAAGAGTTTTGGGGGGTATTTATCTTATTTTTGGGATTCCACTTGTTTTTCTTCTCTGGAGGCCTCTTAATTGGGTGAGACTTGTTTAGGGTTGTCTTTAGACTCTTTTTGGGCAGGGTGTGAGCGGGCATCGTCTTTTGCGGTGTTGTGATAGCTGGTTTAATCATTTTGGGGGTTGAGTCTTTAGGTTTTATCTTCTGGGGAGTCGTTTTGGCAGTGATTGTCTTTTTGGGAGTCGCTTTGGCTGCTGTAGTCTCTTTCGGAGTCTTTTTGTTAGTTGTTTTGATTGGTGTAGTCTTTTTGGTAGTTGTTTTGATTGCAGTTGTCTTTTTGGCAGGTGTCTTGACTGGTGTAGCCTTTTGGGGAGTTGTCTTGGCAGTGGTGGTCTTTTTAGACACCGGCTTGACTGGTGTTGTCTTCTTGGGAGTTGCTTTGATTGGTGAGGTCTTTTTGGCGGTTGGTTTAGCCTTTTGGGGAGTTGTCTTGGCAGTGGTAGTTTTTTTGGAAATTGGCTTGACTGGTGTAGTCTTTATGTGAGTTGTGTTTCCTGGGGCAATTGTGTTGACAGTGGTCGTATTTGTTGGAGCAATGTCATCTTGTTTTTTGGGGGGTTTTGGAATAATTTTCACTTTAGTGCTTATCTTTGCTTTAGGCTTAACCTTAGCTGTAGCTATCTTTTTGGCAATATTCTTTTCTGCAGTCTTCTTTTTTGGTAAATTCACTTTGGGGGCTTTTTTCTTTGGCTCCGGGTCTTTTTTAAACTTGGATACCAGTGGTCGTTTTGTACTGTCTGTTCCTTGACCGGTAGCTGGAGTTGATTTTGTGGGAGAGTTTGTGGCAGTTATAAGACTTGGATTATTTGTTGTGCTCTGAGGGTTTGGAACAGTCTTGTCTATTCCTAGGGAGGGCTCAGGAAGGGGTTCCACCGTAGGTCCAGGAAAGTCTGTAACAACTGAAGTGGTTGCCTCAGATAAATGGAGAGGGACTACGGGAGATGTGGAAGCTGCTTTCGGGTGGGTGGTGATCAGTTCTGTTGTACTAAGTGAGCTCAAGGTGGAATAATGGACCGGAGTCATGACTGTGGGAGGATGAGTCATGCTCCAGGAGTTGGTGGTGGCTCCTGGAGTGACAATGACTTCAGTGGAGTGGGTGGTGGAGGTGAACAAAGACGTGAGGCTGGTGGGTGGATGAGCCGTGACGGGGGATTGGGTGGAGGCGTTGGGGGTTAATGTGGAGTTAGTTTCAGACTCTGTGATTGTAATATTGCTGCACGTCTTGCAGCATAGGCGCTGAAAGTCTGGTAGAGAGCAGTAGTGGTTCAACACCTTCATACGGCAAAACACAGAGCGGTCTCCATAACAACGGCGACCTGTGAAAGGAAAAAAAAGTATATTTGATTGCTGCAAGTGTACAGTTTGCACCTACTGTATTATGGAATATAAAGAAAGTTACAGTAAGCATTTAACGGCAAATGCGTTTTTGAGCGGGGTTCCACGACGTGCAAAGAACTGGTGTCAAGCCGGGGCAGTAGCAGAGGATGCAGGGAGGAAGAAGAGCAATACCCAGACAGGAAGAACACTGATTAGGTTAGTCCACAGAAACTGAAATGGAAAAGTTGCCAGTCTATCTGCCTATCTGTTTAATTGTTAGCCTCGAAAATATCTGATGCCTAAATTTGGAACACTTAAAAAAGCTTCCTCGTCTCTGCTCCGCTTTTTAACTTCTGTATTCCATGCCAGTAAAAAAGTGAATACACTATATTTTGTAGCTATGCGGCTGTTTGATATGTCCATATCAACATTCATGATGAGAGGAAGGGGACACTTTTTAAAACATTTTTATTGATACAACTTTGCTGTTTGAGAATGACAGGAACTTAAAAAAATGAGATGTACGCCCCCTTGCTCAATATATAGATATATTCTTTTTTTAAGAAAAATAATTCAACTGTATCGAAAGTTACAAGTTCACAGTCACTTTGGTAAAACACTTCAATACTTGGAAATCAACCAATCTGGTTATTGACCGAGGGGAAAAAAAAAGTTGTACATTAAATTAGATTTGCTGTCAAAACGAAATTTGTGATTTCCATGATGATGATGTAAAAACTGGAATGGCACGTTAAGTGTCATATGAAACATTTACAAAACATTAATACAATTTCCCTGATAAATCAAAGTGCATATAGACGCAGTGCACATAGTCCATCTGAATGTTTCTTCAACGTTAACCAAACGTTAGCCAGCCCCACGCAACAGGCCAGTGAAGCCACGAAACAGTTACCCATAGTATAGAATATTATAGAAGATAACAGTCATGAACATTATTAAATACAGTCAACACCAATGTTATATACAGTATCGCACTGCTAGATCTGGCTTGGTCTCTTATAGTCCAACTCCAGGAGAAGGAAACCTTGGATAGCTGGCTACATAGTCACAACAGAAATATGTGATCACAATACAATGAAGTGTAAAGTCTGAAGTGTTTTGTGTCTTTAGTTTTCTTTTTTTTTTTTTTTTCTCAAAGTGTAGTATGTGTCAATACCCTAGGCCCTGTGTAAACCCTTCCCTGTAGTCAGAAAATGGATCCAACATCTCCTTGGTGGGTTTGACGGTTGGCGGGTGTGAGTTTAAGTTGGTTTGAAGCTGCCTCTATTCCAAGTGAAACTTTGAATGAGTAAAGCCATCCCTTTCACAGATAAATGCCATTACATTCAATCCAAGATAAGGCATTGTTCACGTGGTTAGTGTTCGTCCCAAAACCGAAAAGAAAAAAAAAAAAAAATGATACCACCGGATACTCGTAAAATCAAAGTTTATGAGGTATTTCTGTAGCTGATTGAAGTGTGGCGAAGCACAAATGCACTCACACGCACGCCCTCACTCAGACTCACTTCGCTCGTGAGTATTACTCGATATCTCCTCCTTTAATTGAGCAGACTTGCGAGAGAAACATGCTCCCTTTCACACACACACACAAGCACGCACACACGCGCACACACGTTTCCTCACGCACTTGACACACAACAAGCAAAGGATGCAAATGTGGATGACAAAAAGTGATTGGAGCCTAAACGCAATCAAGTGAGGTGAAAATAAACTCTTGATTATGAGAGCAATGGAGAGGCAACTAACTGACCAAGTCCTGCATAATATAGGTCTACCCCCCTCCCCAAACATCTTACCTTTATTAAAGATTCTTCTGTATTCATGTCAAATGAATCATAAGAATTGAAACAAAAATACACATAACAGTCGGGATCTGAGCGATTAATAGCAGTCCAAAGGTTTGAGGCAAATAAGCTACAGCTTATTCATGGTAAAACATTATTCATATTATTGTTATTCATAGAGATTTAGATTAATAGGTATATATATTTATGTGACTACAAATATATTTATATACGTATTTGTTTAAATTCTGCAAGCACAAATAAGCTGCATTTATTGAACTTTAGTATAACAGTCAGAGAGGATGGCTGATGAGGTGAAATGGGAAGCAACCACAAGTGGTAAGACTACCCTGTTTTGTTGTTGTTTGTTTTAATCAGACTTTGCTTTAAGGCTATTCATCTCACAGTTCCCTATCGCCCCAATCGATACGTTGTCACTTCCTCTCCTTGTGCAGAGTTCCTGTTAATCTGAGAATGGAACGTGGAATGAGACGCCATTCTCATCCCCAAATGGAACCAGGATGTGAGGTGAGCACTTTAGCAAAGATGTCCTCATTGTGACAAGATCACATTAACGATAAAGCTTTCATATATATATATATACGTATATATATATATATATATATATTTCTTTTTTCTTTAAAAAAAAGTTTTTTTTTCCTATATAGATATTTATATAGTACCTTTTCTGTTTATGTTCACATCTGTTTGTTCTCACAATGACAGTGCGCCGCCATAAGAAGAAACAAGCACAACTGTATCCCCGTGGCGCATATAGCCCGCGCAAAACATGGTTGCCAAATGCAGGTGGAGGCACCTGCATGCTCTCTTTGACACTCTTGGGAGGTGCCCAGAAAAAACCTGGTAGCTTTGCCACATGGACCTCCCTCTCATATATATATATATATTTTTTTGTGATCTTTTGAGTTTTCGACTGGCCAGCGGTTACAACAACAATGCTCCACATAGCAAGAGAGACAGCGCAAGAGAGAACCAGCTTGCACACACAGGAGCCAGTCAGGGCCGTCTCAGACACGTTGAGAGAGAGGAAGAGAGACAACACCGGCCCCCTCTCCCCCAAAAAGAGAAGCAAAAGCTTTGCCGCTCGCTCTTGGATGCGGGCACAGGCACAGGACGTAGGGGAGGGGCGCCTCAGGGGGCCAGCTGGGGGCGGCTCTGCTGAGACAGGAGGACAGAGATGGGTAGAGCCCAGCGGAAAACAGACATGCAGCTGCGGCTGCCGCCGTGGAGGCCTGGCTGGGAACTATAGAGGGAGGTTTTACGTGAGGAGCTCTTGTGGTTGTTGGGGTTGGGGCGGGACAGCCACTGGATCAGGATGTTGCCGTTCTTGTTCAGGTCTGATGAGCCCTCTGCGGTAGAAAAGAGGAGTTGGTGTCGAGGAAGGAAGAAATGGTGTCAGGTTTAGCAACCAAATTCAATTTAAAAAATAAACATGGAGGAAGTTCAGACATTTTGGGAATAGCTCATTCATTTCTCAGATAGAATGCTCTACACTTGGCCTGATAGCCATAACCTAAAGGCTGGCAGACGACGATAACTTGCAAATGAGATTAGCCTTTCATCGAGTGGTTCTTTTGGTGACTGATGCTGTTTGATTTAGAATCTGTTCGTCTATGACGTATAGTCAGTCTGTTGTTGGCCGATAAAAATAAAGCATGTGGATTTCTCAAATGTTATCCAAGGGATGGAGGTTTTCTTGCTACTCACTAGGACATGGATCCATACGACACATTCTGAGGGTGTCGGGCTTACTGTCCAGACACAGGCCGATGGTGTTGTCCCTGGTGTCGCACACGGCCTGCCTCTGCTGATTCCCGTTGCCGCAGGTCACTGAGCACTGCAGGCACAAATTGAGAATATCTGTGAGCAAGACACTGAACCCCCCATTTGCTTCTGACGCCGCATCGCGAGTCGCTGAGTGAGGAGACAATGTTAAAGCGCTACACAAATAAATGCTTATTTACCATTTGAACAGGCAACATTGAAGAATGACTAAAATCCTTAATATTTGCGTTCAGTACCTGAGACCAAGGTCCGACTCTCCACTGAGTTGGGCAGGCGTGTCGGTTGCAAGACCTACGGGTCTCTGGACGGTCATCGTTGCAATATTTATTATGGATAGATCTGGTGGTGTTGTCCTCTGACGGTTGGACGCAGCTGACCAAGCGGACTTGCATTCCGGTCTTGCCACACGGCTTGCTGCAGTTCTGCCATTCCCCTACCACCCAACTGAGAAAAGAAGCACGAGTTTCCAAGTCATTCAAATTGAAAATAATTTACCTAGACCACATAGGAAAAAGGCAACCAAATGTAGAAAATGATCATTTTAGAATGTCTGTAATACTGCTGCGGAAGAGGTTTTCTCAATTGTTACTGCCCTATAATGGCCGCCAGCTGGAGTTTACCGTAAAACTAAACACGCAACACAAAGAATGCCACACATCGTATATTTAAGTATAAGACAAGCATCACCAGTGCTAATGATAAAGTCCACGTAAAATCCCACTGACATGCGGAGTCCCGAAACTTGTAAAAAGAAATACTGAAAAACAAAATAGGAAAAAAAGAAACATTATTATAAAAATAAAAGGGAATTGTGTATTCGCCATTAGAATGTGTGCAAAATTGCCCTGCAGCATAAGTGATTTTAGCACAATGAGAATGCAGGCGGCTTGAATTTCACAAAGATATTTACAAGGTTATGTATGACTTGGCAAAAAGAATCGAGAGTTTGAGAACAAAGTGTTCAACATGCAGGGAGGAAAGGGCCTGAGGCAATCGGGCCTGAGGCAAGATGGTCATTTTGCAGTTGAGTTTTGGATGTTGAATAAATACTAAATTTTGAAATCAACAACAATTGATTTTATAAACTGTGATTTATAAATCAAATAATAATTGTTATTTTTTTCACTCTAATACAAAAACTAGGCTGGGATTGAAATACTTCCTGTTGTCAACCTTCTTTTGAATATACATGGCATCCTTACATACATCTTTTGAATGTACATGGCAAACAAAACAGTGTGCCACTGACTACTGGCAGATAGTGGAATTGCACCCAAAATAAACAAAGCGGAACAAACTAGTTTTAACCGTACTGAATATGAAATCTGCTTTAATCCTGCATTTTACGCTTTGGGCACAAAACAATCTGTATGTTGTGAGACGATACGTTTGTTAGTTTGGGGAAAAAACATATTTTTTTAATGTAAACAATTTAAACTGTACAACCCGCTGTATAGTCGGTGTCACCAAAGATATTTTCATTGAGGTATTTTTCTTGAAAAAGAATATTTGCTGTATAACTATTCATTTGCACAGTTATGCATTATAGCATAGCACTGAATAAAGTATAGTGCAAATAATATCATGCCGGCATGCTGTGGTAAAGTTGTGTGTAGTACATGACTGAGTAAAGTGCAGTGCAATGGTACGCATACATTGGTGGAGGGCAGGGCTTCTGGTTGCAGTCTTGAGTGTCACGAGGTTTCATATTGGACCTGTTACAGAAGCTCTTGTGGACCATCTTACTGTCCACTTTTCTTCGACAGCCGTATCGCAGGTATCGTTTCCCTACACAAGCAAAAAACACTGAGCTTGAATACACTTATGCATGTGGGGAAGGAGCGGTACTGTGCAGGTAAGAGAATTTTGCCTGTGTACCTCCACCGCATGGCTTGGAGCAGTTGGACCACCTCTTTGGGGCCCATTCATAGGCGCTGTCCTCCACGAGAATGTTGTTTTGAATGGAAAAATCACTGTCCATGTTCATCATATACTTATAGGAAAAATTCACATCCTCATCACCGTGTGTTTTCACCTAGAGAGACATTTTGACATTTAAGCATAAAAACAAAACACTATTCAGTTGTTCGTACATACCAAGATCAGAATTCCATGTCTGAGGGGGCCTGTTGTCTGAAGTGTCTCCTTGTCTTTGTCGTTTTCATATTCCCACTCTATGCCCTTTTCAATGACAGATTTTGATTGAGGGTTTTCATTTTCCCCATTTATAAAAAACAGTCCTGAAGCCACATTTTTCACAGCTGGCAAAAGAAAAAAAAAAGGAGAGCAATTATACTGGTGAACATTGAAATGTATGCTTGCACAAAATGATTTCATCAATACCAAAAGTGTGCAAGGTAGATTTCAGCTCTTGTATCAGCAAGTGTCGCGCCCCTCTCGGAATTTCAAGAACTTTGAGGAAACCTGAAATGATTTAGAGGCAGTTGATGACTTCATTAAATTATATCATTCAGTCTCATTTGAAGAAAAAAAAAAAGACTGATATGAGAAAGAAAAGTGAGACATTTGAATTGAAACGATTGCAGAAGAGTAGGTTTGCAGAAGGGTGGAAAATATCCAGTAGTATATTTGCTGACACTTTTGGATAAATTGCCATTGGAATTTAAGCTGGGAAAAATTTGTAATACTCCAAATCAGGAGATTTTCATGGGAATTAACAAGGAATGATGATTTGATAGAAATGTGTCAGAATAAATTATTCAAATAAACATTTGGTTTGATCACATGCAGACATCCATGCAAATTAGATCTCTTCTTACACTTCCGTCATTGCTCCATTTTTTTAGAACACTTTACTCGAGCAGACGGTTCTTAACTTGAAAAATAAGTTGGGATAGTACTACACTTGCATTTGCTTTCGTCACGACTCTGTTCAAGTGTATTCTCCTAACTAAGTTTAAGTTTCTAATTAAAAATGAACCTTCCATCTTTTTTCATTTTAAAATTGGAACACTCCCAGAATTTTGCTACTTCACAGAGAAGTCAACTGATAAAGCTCAAAACGCCTCTCCGAGATCAGTGTCAGGGTCTCTACTAGTCCTCTAGAGGGCGACCTTTAGCTTAATATGAGTCCAGAGGAATGAGTCCAAAACATGTTAGAGTGAGACAGTTGCCCTGATGGCACTCGACTTGGCACTCTACCTTGCTTCTTGACGGTGCGGGAGATTGTGTCCTTGAAGGTTTTGCACCTGGAGTTATCCCCGCCACAAACGCCACACTTGTCATCCCTCTTGGAGGAGCCCACCACACCATCGCAGCCCACTTTCTGCTCAGGAGAACACCCATTAGATGAGCACAAGTTTAACGTGAGCCGATGACATCTTTCTCCTAACATCACTCACCTTACACTCTCCACGCACACACACGCTGTGCGGGTCCTTGTATGAGCAACGCGTGCCGTCCTGGACCATGCGCTGCATGAAGACCACATCCCCTGTCTCCTTGGACTGACAGTGCAGGTGGCAGCGCTTGTTTGCTGTGGAAGGAAATATGCAAAAGGCATTCACTTAACAAGCAAATGGAATGAGCTTTATACGAGCCGGCGTTGTTACGTTCCATTGATGTCTGTGTGTGACTCATACTATACATCACTACCTCAGAGGAAAAACCTGGCAGTTCATCTTGTAAGGATCAGTATGACTCCTACGATGTGTTTAATGCACATAATGGACGGACCTTTGGTGGTGTCATAAATTGTTGCACACTACGTACGGTGGGTGGAGGAAACAGAATTGAGTCATACTGTGCTACAGAGCACTCACGAAATAAAATACACCTTAAATTGTTTTTAAATATTCGTATCAACACTGCAATCGGGACAAGCTTCTGAAAAAATGCTCGTGTCAGTACCTTAGCAGTGAGCAAGAATGTTTCTTACAAGTTTGACCTGGATGCAGGTATAAGGCACATAGGGCCTTGGGTTCTCATCTTGCAATGGTGGCAATGTAAGCCAAATATGAATGTAAATTGGAATATGTCAAAGTCAAGTGCTGAACAATAAACAAAATGCACTTTCCTTCATTATTTTGCAATTGCATTTTAAAATGCGATTCATTTTTCAAGGTCCTCTTACTGTGTATTTCTTTTGTTAACTAACACGAGCAAAAACATTGCATTAAACAATTTCAGATTTAAAAACATAAATGTTTCTGTCTTATAGGTTACACTAAAATAAAGGCCAACGAATCATGAATTAATTTTACATTGTATTGTTATATTGTTAAACAGTTTGGCTTCCAGTTTTTACAACGACAAGCCGTAAAAATAAGTCAGTAAGTCATAAATAAGATTACCACAATAAGGCAAACAAATGTGTACCTTTATCACTTCAACCTTTCATGTTTCAGTGAGCAAAAGAGGATCGTGCTTTGATATAGTGACAGCTCAGCTCTTGTCTGCAGTGCTGCTCTTTGGGTGGATGACAATTATAAGACCTGTAAGTAGGACCATGACTCCTCCTTTTGAACACCTTGAAAATAATCCTTTTTTTTTTTGCCATGCACGTATGTGAGAGTCTTGGTGAAATTGTGTTGTGTCCCTCTGCAGCAAGTGATAGTAGCGACATGGAAGCAGAAACAGGTGCAGAAGGAAGGGGTCGACCAAGGTCGAATGACATCAGGGAATGTGGTGGAGCGAGGGATCTGTTTTGAAAGAGCTTTCCAAAGACGCGGCGTGTTTTTATGGGAGGGTGTAGTCATACCTCAGAGCTTTACTCAATCATGGCCAGATGTGGATGACCATATCGGAACATAACATTTATATAACCATCTAACCACCACATTCAAAATTATGTGTTAAGTCCTCTTTTTTTGGATTTTGTTTAACAGTGCATCATTACTTGACCACATGACTTCATCTGAGGGATGTGTGTTAGAATATTCACCATCTGGGTGTTCATAGGGGAGCCACTGCTTGTTGCTGGGTTGTTCCAAACGAGGGTCCCAAGCATGACATTGTTCCTCTCGCCTGTCACTGTAGATGTCCTCGCACTCGTTAGTGTTGCACATCTGGAACTGGTATTCCGCCCCCATGCAGTCGAGGCCTCCGTTGGCTGGTCTGGTGGAAGATCACATGAAGAATGTTTTGAGTCACCGATTGGAGCTTCCATTGATTGCTGACCAAAGCTATTCCTCTGCAGCTCTTATCAGAAGGCGCTGTGGGCAGCTTTATACGTACGACAAGATATTCTCATCTTCATTTCCGATGTCTAGAAAGGGAACATGGGTTTTATCAAAAGATTTAGCGCCATACCTTGGATTGTCGCAGTCGCGTGTGCGAAACTGAACTCCGCCACCACATGGGTGAGAGCACTGTCCAAATTCACTCCAGGAACCCCAGTTCCCATCTTGCTTGATGATGTCAGGTGTCAGCCAGACGCAGTGACCTTTAAAGCAATGCTGCAGGACCACAAATGCACTCAGTGACGGGCACGTGTGACATGATTTTTTTTCATCAGAACACACGGGGTGGCAGGTTGACGGCAAATATGGTTTCCAAAATGTTTTACCTTCCCATTTCCACACGTAGTGCCATCGATGGGCGGCCCTTTCTTGGTCTTACAGAAGAAAGGATTTTCCGGGTGGCTGCACCAGAGCTGCTTGCATGGGTCGAAGGTGCGATACTGCAGAGGACAAAGAGATACTTCTATTTCCAATTGAACTGCTACATTTTGCGCTGACTAATTAGGTTGACAACTGGAATGAGGCTGAACACTGAATATTCGATAATAAAAAGAGAAACTTGAAGAATAATCACCAACACCACCATGACAACGACGGTAACCCTGCACTGTCACTGCACTCCACTGAGAAACATACAGCCAATCATGCAAACTAAGCCAAATGATGCAGGAGAGACGGGACTCTCTTAATGAAACAGCCTGTGGTTCAAATCACAATGGAGGTCAGAGGGCAAAAGATTCAAGAGCCCCAAAAAGATGACGTCTCGGTGGCCTCGGAAACCAAGACCAGGCACTAAATTGTCCTCGCAGTCTGATGCAAACCAATGATACAGACACCACAGATGTGTCTCCAGACCAGTGTCTGAGGGGCCATGCCCTCCTACCTCCTCTCCAGTAATGACAATACTCACCATGACCCAGTGGAACCCACAGGTCAGAGGGTGACTCACAGTTAATGGCCAGACAGTGGTAGGTAATCATCAGTGACGTCAGGCTGGAGGATCCTAAAAGCTGTAGTGAAACATGGAAAAACTGTTCTGGCTCAGTCCTCTTCCCATTTAATGGGAAAGACATCTTTCAGACCTTTTCCACTCCTTTATAGAGTGCGCCAGTCGAAGGAGGTTCTTCCCGCTTGTACTGTGATGGATTCAAGGAATTGTTTTTTTCATTGTTGCGCGGTTCACCTCATACACCTTCAAAAATGCAGGGTTTGTAGTTTTTGACAGGCATTTTAGAATCCTGCAGGCCGAAGTCCCAAAAATGACAATGGGTGGAACAGAGACAAGGTACAATTGCAACAACGTAAAAGAACGGAGCAACATTTAAACAAAATAATTCAGAAGACATAGAAAATGAAATAAATAAAAACACAAAGAGCCAAATGTCCTCAGGAAGGTGGGGTTACCTTACCTGCGTTCCTGAAAGGCCTGCCTTTTGTAGCTGAAGGGAATGGGTTTGACAAGAGAATAGAGGGGGTAATCTAGCAAAGTGTGCAAAAGCTCCTGAACAAACCCTTTGTCAATCAAGCAAGCGTCCCAGAAGAGCGAGCGGCGTGATGCTTGCAGGAGTCTGAAGCTCTTTTATCATGTTGGATTTACAACCAAAAAAAGACTTTGAAATGGCTTCATGTAAAACCACTGTGCTGGAAAACTAAATATGTATTGGAATATGAATTACAGATTATAATTGGGATTTACAAAAGAAAAGAGAGGTTGGGAAGAGCTGTCAAAACCGATTTACCTGCTTTTAAGCAAGATATCAATCCCACCAGTGGCCGGGAGAGGAAAAAAGAGGACATCAGAAAAATGTGAATAAGTGTGTATCGCATATGCGACCCTCATTCTATATCCATGTACAGTGAACCCCCGTTTATCACGGGAGAAACGTTCCAGACCCGCCCGTACTAGGTTAAAATCTGTCCGAGATATAAAGAGACTTACTTTTAAAATATCTACATTTTAAAATATATAACCTGAATAAAACATACCTTTTAAAACCATGTAAACATATTTGAACAAACAAAAAAAAAAACATTGCAAGCAAAAATACAGTATGCATTGTGTCTGGCGCCTTTAAGAGGTGGAGCTGGGTGGGGTGCCATGTGATGTTAGTGAGTCTGAATGAAACCTTCTGCGTGTGAGCTGTGGTCAACAGCAGTGACGTTACCGTGTCGTATTGTTCTCACGATACTGAAAAAGCGCACCAACTTTGAATCGCGATGTATCGGGGGAACACTGTACATGAGAAGTTAGTATCTACCCTTAAAACTGCTCTCATAAAAGGAACATTGCAAACTGACAAACTGTTAAGAGTTCAGAAGCGTCTCGAGCCATGCTAGTTGACATAAGGGGGGTCTCTTACCGCAGTACACATGGTGTAGCCCACACCAAAGTCAAACCGGCACTGTTCATTCATGGAGTAGTGTAAACCAGGAAGCTGCGGCAGTGATGGCCAGTTGTGGTCAAAGGGGTCGTCCCGGAGACAGTCATAAGAACTGGGAATGACAATCAGATGATGGATGAAAGTTTGTCCTGCTGGAGCTGAGAGCAGCTGACTTCGAGTAAAGGTTTGTCTGTATGCTGGAATACTAGGCGGTCAAACCACTTGGCCGCCATGCAGTTCCATTTAGAATATAAAAACATTATGTAAGTTCCTCTAAATTGAAACAAAATTCTAAATTTGTCACACCACAAAGAAGAGTGTTGTTAACAAATTAAAATAGAATGAGGCTTCAGAATCATGGAAAATCAAAATAATCATGCAGCGCAAGTACTACTACATTGATCTCAGTCTTTCCAGCAAATTACTTTACACATGTAGAACATATTCAGAGCTAAACACATAATACAGATTTTCGTTTAGTTAAGTCTTGTGTGTAAGTCTCACTGTAGGTAGCGTTCCAGCTCTTGCATGCTACACCTGGACCACTGAAAACGGTGGAAGGCAGCTTGAACCAGTGGGGCCATGATGCTCCCCATGTGCACCTCATCTCCACAGCGGTTCCCTTGTCCATCATGCTCCATGCCCAGCCTGCGGCGAAACAGCGGAGTTGGGAGGCGAGAATAAGGGTGTATGAGAAATATGAGTGAAAAGACCAAGCATGTACAAAGCATAATATTATGACAAGGTACTCACACATGTCCGGTCTCATGCGCTACCACAAAGGCCGAAGAGAAACCATCCTCGTGGTTCAAAGTGCAGCTTCTTACTGGGTGGCACATGCCAGTCACTGGGGCATAACCTACACCACATGAACCCAAGTGAAACATTAAACGTTGGCTCAAAAATTGCTTTGAACTACGCTGCACGTTTGGAGATGTCTAGATTTTTACGTGATGCTTACAATTGTAGTGTGGAACTGCAATACTAAATGTTTGGTTGATGTTGTCGCACAAAATTAGGTTGTTGGTCAGTGTATGGGATCCTGGAGGTTAAAGTACGTTATTTTGAACTACATAGGCAAAGAAAAACATGAATAGGTACCCTCCCATATGTCTTCCTAAAATGTGAATGTGAAGAATGTGCTTTGGATAACATATTTTATAGATCCATTCATTATTAGAATCAAATTCTTGATTCTTCCAAATGATTAATATAATAAGGGTGACTGACTTTATTTGCAGATTTGTTGTGTGAGTTCTGAGAACAAAAGTGCTGAGACCTGTGTGATTATATGTCTAAAGCTAACCCCTGAAGAGTCTCTTGCAATCTGCATCTTCATGTGTGTCCTTTGCTTCCTTTAATTGTGGAGCTGTTTCTGTCCGTGCTCTACGTATTGATTTTGTGCTGCAGAAGGCTGAGCCCAAGGGCAGCCGAAGGGCTTCTGTGCCTTTAGATGCTTCTCCCTTGGGCCTTCCTGTTAGCTTGCACTCTGATGCACGCAAAACCACCGACCGCTAAACCCACAGTGCACTATGCCGCGTGAGGCAGCGGGAGGAAGAGGTCGGGATACTCTCTCTGGTTTGGATGTGTATTATGTTCATCAGATGACTCCTATGTGTCTTCGGTCATTACCCTGCATGCCCGTGGGGCCGAATTCCTGCCGTGTGAGGAAGATAGCGTGGTCGTGATACTGATCATCCCAAGTGTCCTGTTTCTGCTGATCATAGGCCCAACGACACACGTTCTCCAGACTCTGGGAAGGGTTCCCCAGCTTGATTAGAGTAATGGACTGCAAGGAGACAGAAATAGAACGCAGATATAGAGACAGAAAATTGAATTCACACAAAAAAGGCTACAGCTGACCCTGTAGGGGGCAGTGTCACTGTATTGCATTTATTATTATGGCATGTGCGAATTTCTTAGATGACCCACAGTGATAGAAAGTAGTTAGAACATCCAAGCATCACACAATCCAGATGACTTTGAAAATAAATAGGAACTGGAATGACAGAATAAATAAAGTGCATAGAGAGTAAATTTTACAAAATACATTAATCGTAAAACACAACGATGTTATTATAATTAAGTGTTGGATATTTATATGGATATGGATCACAAACCATCTGATGTTGATCCGCTACATTACGATGACGTGACAGTAATAATGTCATTACGTGGATTAGTGTTAGCGTTTGAAACCTATTTTTCGTTTGACTGACGAAAGAATATAGCCCACAATATAAAAATCCCGAGATGGTAATTAGTAAGTAATCCTGTGACACTCATGCTTGAGGGATTTTTTTTTCTTCTTTTAAGTTTCAAGATTTAATAGCATTCTGGGACGCATATTGCGCTTGTGTGAGGGTGTGTCCGTGTTCAGGGTCACACAGCCAATCTGCAGGCTGTCTGGGTGCAGCTCGGTTGCCACGGTAATTGGGGATGATGGACAGCCGGCGCTTTGGCTAAAGCTGCAATAGGGGATGATGGATGGAGGTGTGCGTGTGTGTGTGTGTGTGTGTGTGTGTGTCTGCGTCGCAGGACTCCAGTGGCACTGGCCACAAGGAGGTGGGAGAGCAAAAGATAAGGATACAGAGGGATAAGTGTATCACAGAGCAGCAATCCCAGCATTACAACGGGTGTTATCATCCTGTGGGGTAATCCACTTCTACATTAGCACTCCTACATTATTCTCACTTCTTTGTTCCTCTGCTCTACAACTGCAGGCCTATCTGCTGGCAGATAGAAAAAGGACGCTAGCCCTCTCTGTACCATCTCGATGTTTGTGAATGAGAGATTCTGATCATTGATTGTTTATCTTTGCCTGGACTTCCCATGATTCTGTGCTGCAGTCTACTGGGAGGAAGGCTGATTGCATAACGGCCGCAGTTTCTGTGTGCTTTGGTGCTGAACTGTGAAGGCGTGCGACTTGAAAACACTCCCCCGAGATGCCCCATGCTTTTAGTTCGTCTTTTGCTCAGTCCACTGGAATAACAGGCTTCAGGGCAACGTTGCGTGTGTCTGTGTGCTTGCTTATGTGTTTGAAAGAATTGGCTGTGTTGTATAGATATTCAAAGTGACCGTAGCAATATTCTTGTATCAAGCCGAGTCCATTTCTTTTTTTTTTCCTTTCAAAAGAAAGGGCATCATTGTTTTCAGGAACCACAGAACTTGCCTTGTGCATTACCGGGGTTCTCAAAATTTGTGCGACCAGGGACACATTTATATGGGAGACTTTTTTTTTAAGGGACGCCTTATATATTCCTAAAGAGCAGAATAATTTTTTCACGACTTTCTGTATTACAATAAAGGAGAATTGTGGAGAGCAATCATGGAGTCAATCCTGTTGAACACTGCAGGAATAATTAGTTTTTCTTTATGGGTGTGCTAATCCCCATTTGTATTCCCTTGCAAATTATCTTGCCGACTCCCAAATTACAGCTCGCATAACCCTGGGAGCCCCAAGACCGCAGTTTGAGAAACACCTGTCTCAGGTCTTACCTTTGCATGGCCCAACATGATAATCCGCACCAGTACCACATTGATTTTTGCTCCCAGAGATTCGGCGTGGTAGATCTCATTCACCTGAGGACACACACAGGAAGATTTGAAAAATAAAAACATCCAAATGTTATCGTAAAACAAATTACTTCACGATCATACGTCGAAAATTAAGCCCTCTCTCCAATTAGTTGTTTGATACGATGACAATAATTCAAAGCAAAACTCTTTTCACCCACCCAATCCAATCCATTCCACCCAATCCACCCCTCCCTCCCTCCCTCCCTCCCTCCCTCCCTCCCTCCCTCCCTCCCTCCCTCCCTCCCTCCATCCATCCATCCATCCATCCATCCATCCATCCATCCAATACATCCATCATCGCTCTATATACAGCATATACAATTAAAACCAAGAATTATCCCTATTCAATATTCAGCAGAGAAAGCTGGTTCTGTAATAGTTGCACAGCTGATTCAGTTATAATGTGACAACATGAACATCCCATTTTCTTAACTAACTTGTAACTTTTTATGCACCAGTGTCATTTAAATCACATGAATGGAACAAGAAGCAGTTAAAGAAAGACAGAAGACAATGCATACACAGGGCAGATTGGTGTGGGAGTTAAGGCCTGCTGGTCTTAGTGGCTGTGTGTGGTGCCTAATGAGGCAAAAGGATGTAAAAACAGACAGCCATAATGAGATGGCTGATGGACAACACACACACACACACACACACACACACACACACACACGCACACACACACACATGCACGCACGCACGCACACTCAAGCTTGCATGCACACATACACACACAGAGGTAAAGGGAGAGGAACAATAATCAGTGGCACCAAGCACGGGAAGGCTAAGAGAAAGAATTGAGGAATGCTATGAATAAAGCCCAGATCGCGGGGTGGGGGGAGGGAGTAACAGTGCCAAACTGAGAGCAGAGAGTTTTTTTAAAACGAAAGAGAAAACGATGCATTCTCAGAGAATAATGCTCATAGAGCATTTGCATAGATGAGTGAAAAGATTTCACGTAACTCGATGCTGGTGTGTGTGTGTGTGTGTGTGTGTGTGTGTGTGTGTGTGTGTGTGTGTGTGTAGCCAAGCTAAATAATCGGAAAAAAATCCAAAAGATACAAACTGTTGGATGTGATTTGCTGCATTGCATAAGCCTGGCTCCATTGTCAGTTTGAACGCAAGTTAAAGCTTTTCTTTTCTGCAGTAACGTGTATATGGTAAATAATAAATATTTTGAAATCAAACTATACATAGATTTCTACACCAGCATCACACATTGAGAATCCCTAAAATAACACGAGCGGTTTTAGTGGAAACACCACTTTCCATGTGGAAGTGTGTGTTTACCCAAGTGGAACCAAAATAAATGCAGACTGTAATTAGCCTACGAGACAAAATGGGTCTTTTTGACCGCTAACTGTGTGTAGGACAGAGCAGCACAAATGTGTACCGTAATTTTCGGACTATAAGTCGCACCGGAGTATAAGTCGCACCAGCCATAAAATGCCCAGAAAAGTGAAAAAAAACCATATATATGTATATAAGTCGCTCCTGAGTATAAGTCGCCCCCCCACCCAAACTATGAAAAAAAACCGCGACTTATAGTCCGAAAATTACGGTACATAAAATAACACTCAACAATTCAAAGGATGGATGCAAAAATAACAACACATATTAAAAGTATAGCACAGTGACCTTGGTATGAGATGAGCTCCTAAAAATTGGAGCTTCATCGATGCCTCCCTGTCTAGTACCAACACAACCGGACAATTGAATTAGGTTTAGAAAATCATAGTTATTCCTCTGAGAGATTTAAAAAAAGGTGCGAAAAACACGCCAATGCAACCAAGTGATAAAAAAGTATTTGTCAAATTAAAAGTAGATACTAACTGGAAGGTGCTTAGGTGGTATAAAGAAGAACTGCGATGTTGCTACTTTTAATTTGCATTTAATTAGCTGTTGGCACTTTACACTTGCAGTAAGTAGTAGCTCACGCCCACATTTGGTCATTATACAGTGATTAAAAAAAAGCAGGTGATATGTCTTGGCCTTGATGGAGACAAATACAGGCATTAAAGTAATAAAAGCTTAAAATAAGTCTGTGCAACATATCTTCCTGAAGTAGCCAAATGAGAAGATGCTAAACATAATCACTTGCAGTCTTTCAGTTGGAAATGGAATTTTCCCCAAATGTCTTCAGCAGAGTACACACAGAGCAAATTAGGGTGAAAGAGTGAGAAAAACTTTAGGTCGCTTCCTAATTGCCCATGGATCGACAAAACACAGCGTTGACCACACATTTGCTGTTGTTAGCCTTGGCTATTTTTTTGAGCATGTCACTCAATCATAGTTTACAAACATCGAGATAAAATGACAGCTACAAACAATTCTGATGTGCTTTGAAGGATTTTGTTCATATGATGCCACATTGACTAAATGATGAACATTTGTTGTAGCAAAAACATGCACTAAAAACATCTCATCTGCTGATGACACAGAAGTGAGTCATCACAAAAATTGTCATGAGCATTGTGTCATTTAGAAGCAGCTATGCACAGATCGTCTTTTTTGGGGACACACTTGGGAAGACTTAAAACAGTGAGAATTGGAATTGCCTGTCTGACAGCGCTTCACCAATATCTGTGACACTTGCAGCTGACGAGCAGTCTATTATTACCTGTCCTACAGTACTTTCAATTCCTTTGCCCGGATCCTCTTACCGCTTGAAAATCTGACTGTTCACTCCCTTTGTGGCTTGTTCAACACACAAGCACGGCAAATCACAATGAGGGAGCTGTTAGCTAAAGGCGCTTCCTGAATTGTGGAAGCATAAATGTCAACTTTATGTACAGAAATTTGCATAAGTTAAGAACTTCCCTTACACACATACACACACCCTTATTATCACTGACTATTCATATCCAAGGATAGTGTGATTAACACTTTGTCGCACTTCTCGAAAGGTCTCCTGTTAATGGACGCTCACGAGACAGATGCAGCACCAAAGGCTATTGAATCCATCACCTTGATGGTCATCTCCAGACCAGCATTGGACTCATTTTAATTTTCTCCAGATTGATTTACACGTGCAGAATAAAGCTGAAGAACTGGGTCTTTTTTTTCTATTCCACTCCATTCAGGTTATATATAATCACGTCCTCAATCTGTTAACAATTATCACCTTCTGCACCTTAATCTTCACACCAAAGATATTCTGTTAGGGAGTGATATGTGATTTCATATAAAATGGTTACTGAGCCCCTAAAGTATCACCTGTTTGAAGGTTTTGTAAAAAATAAATAAATATGTGATCGCACTATTGGCCATTTGAGTGGCACCGCAATTGCACTTCAGTTGTGAATTTTAGTTCGTGAAGTTTATAGAGCCAGCCGTAAGTTTCAAATGAGCTCCATCTATCATATTTTCAAACAAAACATTTTGTGTTGTGCAGTGTGATTGGTTGTTGAAATAATCAGTGCGGAATTCTGACACGTATACATTTCTGCCAGAATGGGGGCACTACTGATAAGATACAAAACTAAACAAAATACTGTGGGCAGTCTGTTAAGGGCCGGGACACAAACCCACTGCATCTAATATTTGGGTGATCCAAGCTTCGCCACTCTCACACTGATGAAAACTTAAAGGCTTAACTGTTTAAGATCATCCCACTTGTCTCCCGCCAGAATATAAACGCAAACAGCTCCCTGAAGGAATAGCTTATCGTAGGACCGGAGTAAACTTTGCTGTTATGATTAATTAAGTACGGTGGCATGTCTTCATCATAAGGCTCTTTCATGCACAAGTTAAGTTGAGTTGGGTGAGTCAAACTTTGCCGCCTTGCTTCAGTCAAATACAATGCCATGGGTTAAAATCTAGCATTGAATGGAAAAAAGGTAATCATGGCCATTAATGACAAAATCACACTTTTACAGCTACGTATCATTACTCCTACAGAATGGCGTATAAAGAAAAGAGGTAAACACAAGGCAAAGGAGTGGGAGGTAGAATTAGCAGTGCTCACATTTAACACACACACGCATGCACGCACGCACGCACGCACGCACGCACGCACGCACACGCTGAACTGCAGTTGAACTTATGAAATAGAATTCCGATTTTAGGATTCAGACGTCTGTGGGTGGGTCCTTTGATGTCCTGCAACACAGCAGTACGCCGAGTCCACCTCCGCACCCACACCCCTAACGCACAAACACACATGCTTGAACACCATTTGATCAAATAGTTGCTCTTGACCTTTGTCAAATATCAGAACAGCACATAATGTGCAGTGGTACCTTGATTTGCGAATTGAATTTGTGCTGTGACTGAGCTCATAACTCAATTCAGAAGAACTGCGATTTAATGTTAAAAAGCATCATGTTGAAATCATGTTTTGCGAGTAACTTCACTCATTAAGTTGCTGCATACATTCATGTCCTAAATTTAAAGCTAACTTTATCAGGTGATAACTTTTTGTATTTCTTTTTATACTTATAAATTCCTCTCTGCTGTAAAAAAACAACAACACATTACCAAGTATTGCAAAACTGTCAAACGTGTTGCCAGTAATTCATCTTTGTCGTAAGTGTGACGTGACCAGAAAATAAAGCTTAAAGTATGTCATCATTTTGGTACTTCTTGGCAAGAAACAAGAAGCACATGATTTGTGTTAGTGGGCCATACACAATGATGTGGTGGGCCACGTATGGCCCCTGGGCCATGAGTTTGCAAGCTATAGTTTCATTTCAGTAATTAATATCCAATTAAAAACCTCCTGGAAACTCTAGGTACAGAAAGTGCATTTGAGATGTTAAACACAGCCCTAATTGGCCTCCTAGAAATTACACACCAACAAAATGGAAAGCCAAACCAAATTAGGGAAGCTTAATTAGCCACAGGAAATAAAATATTTGCTCCAACTACAAACTTTATAGCAGTGTTGCTGATGCAAGTCTGGAAGGAGTGAAGAGGGAGGTGGAAGAGGGAGAAACGACACACCCATCCTAAAGAAAGCAAAGCAAACTTTGAGGAGATGCGTTATAAAGACGCCACGTGTGGGAGTGTTACCTTTCTTTGTGTTTATCGCGCTGTCAGTCATTTATTCCGGATGTGCTATATAAAACACTTTCTCTGTTTGTCTCGCCACCTCCCCCACTGTGCAGACGAGGGGGGGGGCTGCGTATTCCCTTCTCTTCCTCGATTGTCTCACACACGACTAACAGTCTAACTCGTCTTCTTCCTCAGCGCCGAGCCGAGACAAAGAACGAACGCGTGGTGGAGTTTGCACCTGTTTAGTAGTCGGAGATTGGCTCCTTGCACAGCACGCGGTCGTCCTGCAAGCCACAGCCAACAGGAAGGCGCACACTCACATACATACACAATTTCTGCACCACAGATTTAATTTGCAAAGCTTAATGTCTGCGGCAGGTTCAGGCTGACACACACACACAAACATACACACAGGGAAGAAATGACATGACGACAGTGAGGGGTGACAGGACACAAAGCCTGATGAAATGTTGTCTCGCCCCTTCAGAGCACAGGGCTCACCTAGCTTTACACACACACACACGCACACTCACGCACACACGCACACACGCACACACAGACACACACGCACGCACACACACACACACACACACACACACACACACACACACACACACACACACACACACACACACACACACACACACACACACACACACAAATGAAATCTCATATTCAGATGGAGAAGAAAGGATTACCCGTGGCTGATTGCTAGATGAGAACATGTGGGATGGGAATTGAATCCTCATTCAGTCGTTGTCTGTATGCGTACTCGTGCGAGTGTGTGTTTGTCTGAGTGCGAGTGCTACCAACGTTCTTTGACCTTCCTGTGACTTCCTGTTCAACTTAAATAGAACACTTTTTCATTCAATGAGGAAATGGAAGAGAAGCAATGTCACCTTCATCAAATTAGGCACCCCGGATGGAGTAAGTTCATCTGGAGAGCTATCCAAAAATTGCGTAAGCAGCACTTACTATGTTCATGAGTGTCAGAAGATACTTTTGGACATGCTCCTTTCCGTGAAACTGGACCACAGAGTCATCAACGCCGAGCAGAACCTCGATGTTGTAGGCCCGGTCCATGCTCTGCCTGCGAGCGCGTCGTGCTCGGGTGTTGTTGATGCTTTGTTCCACGCCTCGGTAGAGAGACTCCAGATCCATTAGACCACCAAGATCAGAACCTGGAAACAGGGGCAAAAGCTAGTATGAAATAACATACATAAATAAGAAGGGTTAAAAAAAAAAGGCACCACTTTTTCAAATGATGGGTTCATTGAAAATGAGAAAAAGATGGATTTAGAACTGCTTGGCAGAAGCTCAGTTTTGATGCTGTTTAGTTGGGAAAGTTGAGAGTGACCCAAGTATTAAAAGGCAGTCAGAGAGGGGGATTGGGAAAAGGATGTGTTCGGTTTGGAGGAAATATAGAGCTGAGTGTCATCTGTGCAACATTGAAACCAGAAAACAAATGTGATTTGAATTTGATGATCAAGAGAAAGGAGCTGAGAAAAGAGCCTTGAGGAACATTGGTTTTGTCTGGGGAATGCTGAGATCTTAAATCTTTGAGTTGTATAAAGTCAGACCTTTTCGAGCGATATTAATTGAAACTGGAAAATCGGTGGCTGAAAAAGCAATGGAGGAAAATCTGCCCGGGAGGATGGAATGGGAGAAAAATATACTGAAATTTAACGTTTGAATGTGATCGGTTTGTTCTGAACATCCTCATCCAAGCTATAGTTCTGGAAAAAAATGGAGACCACTCAATTTTATTTTCTTCATAAATCAGTGTGAACTCATATGATCATTCTATTCCAGTGTCTCTTTAATTTCAAAATAACCACACCTATTTTTGCTTAAAAGTTGCCGATGAGGTGAACACCTGAATCCAATCTTACGAAACAAGAAAAAATATTTACAAAAATGGGGAAACCTTTAACATGACTGAATTTTGATGCCGCCGTGTAAATAGTGGTCATATTATTTGTAATGTTTTTTCTGTAATCTTTTCTGTTGCATGTGTGTTGTGTTTTCGCGTTTTCCCGAACAGCAGTTGGCATCATTGAAGTGGCGGCAACGTGTTCAAGATCTGCTCCTAATCAACCAAATATTTCCACTCCTGTCTGTAAAAATGCAGCAGATGGACCTTGCTAAACACATGGATGGGAGACAGTTCGCTCACACAGGGCTGCCCGGCCTGCACTTTTCTTGCCTTGCTACAAACTGCAAAACATGTCAATTGTTCAAGAAGTCAACTTGTGTTAAGAGCAAAGTCTACAGAGGCACTGAACAGTAGTTGACCCTCACAACTAGACTATTTTCACATTTAGGACAACTCAAGCAAGGTGATTTCAAGTATCTTATTCAGTCCATTTGTTTTTTAAAAGCATTACACAGTACTGTGCAATAAAAGGAGAGGAGATATATGGTGCTGTCTCTTGAAGCAAGGCCTGCTTTCACTCTCAAGCTGCTCTCCCTCTCTAGCCTTTCATAAACGGAAGCCACGGAAGGACATTCCCAGTGGTCTTAAATTTCTGGTCTCTGTGCAGCCAGCACAAAAAATAAATGACTGTGACCCACAGTGGAGGAAGACAAACACATGAAATCATTCTGGCAAGAGGATTTCTATTTTGGTCATGAATTTATTTACTATTTGCAGAATCATATTTATGTGGAATTTGTGGAGTTGTTTGTGAGAGAGGTGTCATCAGGGGAGATCTGGAATCTGCATTGTTTTGACATATCCAGTTAAGAGTGGTGAAGAAAAAGTGAGACCTGCCATCTTGTCTCCCAAACAGCAAGGGGCACGGCACTTTCCTATCTTTCTCTTATGCAACGTATCCAAGGCAACGGAGCTCATGAGGAAAACAACAACCGTGTGGCTAATATTGGCTCCTGAGTCGTAAGCAGATTGAATCTGGAAGTCTGAATATGATCCCATGTCTGCCTACACCCCAGTGAGTGACAGAAAACCCACACAGAAAGTACGAAACACGGCAGGCGGGGGACGAAAAGACACAATTACACAAAGAAGCTGCCTTTAACGAGCTCTGTGTCAAAACTGCACCCACGACTTTTAAAAGGCAAATCTGGATATTTTTACCTTTTACTTATGTAACGCAGAGACGACCGGGGGACGGGGTTGCGTTTGCACTTGCGTTAGTGTGCCTTTGCAAAATGGCATCGTCTGCGGATTAAACAATGCTGGGAGGTTGCGTAACTCATGACCACAGCTGCATGTTTAGTGAAGGGAAAAAGGTAGGTACCTCAGAGTGGCAGCTACATGGGGCAATGCGAGAGATCAAGCCGAGGGTTCCGGTTGTTCAAGGTTAAAAGGTGTTGTCCCGCTGCCAGACTAATGATTTAAACATTTCCATGCCAGCACACTCCCTTGCCCTTGCTTGGACTCAGTAAGCACACTCACTGTAGCTGTCAAAGAGCACGTTTTCCCGGGAAAATGAGGAGGAATAGGCTACAAGAGAGATGGATGGAGGCAAAGAGAGAGGCAAGAGGCAAGAGCTTTGATGTGATGGATGAGAGTGAGCGATGAGAAGAGACCACGAGGACCTTGGGTGCTTGTGAGGTTCGCTTGGAGCGCCTGGAGTGATGCGGGGTATCACTCACTTGTAGAACACCTACTATCTGTCTGCTTGACTGAAGACGAGGCATCAGGGTGTGCTGCTGAGTATATCGCAGCAATATCACATTCGTATCAGATTTGAACCAGCCCCGTTTCCACCTGGGAATATCGCGCCGTTCGGCACAGTGAGACATTTGTATTGTCAAAACTTGTAAAGGGTATCTACATAATTCACAGCACTTTTTGAGTCCTAACTGTCAGGACGCCAACAAAGCTGTCTTCTTTGTGGTACATAGTAAGGGTTTGTCAATGGTGAATATAATGTAATGTAATGTAATGTAATATATAATATATATAATATATCCATCCATTTTCTGTACCGCTTTGTCCCCACGGGGGTCACGGGCGTGCTGGAGCCTATCCCAGCCGTCATCGGGCAGTAGGCGGGGGACACCCTGAACTGGTTGCCAGCCAATCGCAGGGCACACAGAGACGAACAACCATCCGCACTCGCACTCACACCTAGGGGGAATATGGAGTGTGCAATCGGCCTACCAAGGATGTTTTTGGGATGTGGGAGGAAACCGGAGTGCCCGGAGAAAACGGACACGCAGACACGGGGAGAACATGCAAACTTCAGAGAGGGAGGGCCGGAGGTGGAATTGAACCCGCACCCTTCCAACTGTGAGGCGGACGTGCTACCCAGTGCCCCACCGAGTTTTGATCAATTCGGTAGAATGATGAAATCTTAAATTCAAATTATATGAGCCCGGCTCTAGTTTTTAGCTCAAGGGTTAGCCTAACTCTAACCGTACGTCTGCCACATCTTCGAATGATTATTGGCATTTGCCGCTTGATGTCTGACCAACAGACTTTTAATGAAGAGTTTATTCAAAACGGCTCTTTTGGGTGACAAGCACTCTCTGTACCATTTATGTCAGTTGCTCATTAAACCGTGTAGGCTTGCCACATTTAATGTTTTAGCGCTACTTATTTGGTGTTTGTCACTGTGCTGACATATCTTTCAGTATTTATTTTATAAGAGTTTTTTTTTGGGTGTGACACAGATGCAAACATGCTGTCAGACAGCTCAGTTTCACTGTGGATGAGACCAGTTAAACTTCAAATCAACTTGGCTTTACGGTCTTATTGCCTTAAGGCTCCCTGCTTTTCATCCAAGCAAGTTGAGGAAGGAGGGTTTGCCTTTAATCTTTCATATGGCTTCTCAAGATGGCGATGATTGGGTTTTACACAATGTTTCTGTGGGATTTTCCTGTTTGCTGTAATTAATCAAGCGAAAAAGCGCTCGAGACGCATCCACGCTCATTTTGTAATCCGTGATGGAATTCTCTCACTTACCTGGTGACTTTGCCACAGATGCGTGAACTCAACTTAGATTTGTAAGCTCTCATTATTTTAAGGAACGGCTCAGCAGGACACAGAGGCGGTGGTTTTTCGATAAAACACCCCCTCTCTCCCACCCGGCCGCCCTCCCTGTGCGCTTGCATTGGACAGACAGTTACGTAAGATGAAGGAGCCAGAGGTTGCCTCATCTACCAAACAGACAGAAAATCCTCACAGACAAACCAAGCGGCAGCGAGGATAGGTGGCCCTCTCACCCGCTGATTATGATGGCTGCTTCTCTCGATATTAAAAACACTCTTCTGCTCCCCTTCAGAGAGGATGGATAGGCAGATATAATTCATCATCTTAAATACCAGCGATCTTAGGGCAACAGAATCAACAAATACCTCATGAGCGTGATTAAATTTAGAGTTGGAGATAAACAGTCCTAAACTTGAAGTGGTTATTAATAAATGGGCAGAGTTCACTGTTTGATGTATGAATAATTCTCACGGTCTTCTGGGAGCTGTTTCAATAAAACTGCTGAATGTTAACCAAAATGATAAACAGTGGGATTCTGGGGGAGGTAGAGTTATCAATGTGTCCCTAATCTTCAGTCTGCAAACCATATAAATGACCAAAAATGAAGATGAAGAAAGATCTATTTGCAGTGTTATTGTAGTGCATGCAAAGCTAATACATAAAGTGTATTTTTGGAAAGACATTTTTCTAAATTGTCTTCATACATTTTATACTCTCAATTAAGAGAGAAAATGAATGTGGAGGGCCTTCACTGCAGTGTTGAACGGGGAGTCCTACGATTTTGTTCAAGCCCCGATAATAAAATGACAGATGTGGCCTTGTAACATACAGCTGGATGTCTGATGTTTGTAAGAACCCAATTCACATAGAAAGAATGCAACATGTTATCATAGGTGGAGCCAAATACAAACACTAGATGTTGTATACGTATCTATGGTGGGAAAAACTAGCTCCCAATAAGAAGCATGCAAGCTCACCCATCCAGCATTTACCGCAACCGTTATTCATCACTATTTTGCAACACTAACGTGTGCATTAACACTAGGGTCAGGGTTTCAAACTAGGGTTAGGGTTTCAAACTCGGGTTTCAAACTAGGAAATACGTACCCTCATTCCTTATCTGCCTCCGCTGAGTGCTGTTACTGAGTACTCACGAATAGTTCACTTTTTTTTAGGGTTTCACTCATTAAATCTTCTGAGGAATGAGCGCAAACCTTTAACACCTGCATGACTTCCCAAAAGAGCCAGCCACAGGCGGACCACTTAAAAGTCCCCACAGGTGGACACCATGTGTTTGTAAGAGCGCGTACACAGCAGGTCACCCACAGACGGCCTTCATAAACACCAAATGACCAAAACATTTAGTGAGTGCTTTCTATGAACTTTCTTCCACTTTGTTAGAATTGATTCCTACTTTTACTTCATTAAACTGCCTACTTTTTAGTTGTATCTTTAAAAACAGTCTTCTTGGGAAAGTCTATCTAGAAAGGTGTTTTGGATGGCGCAGTAGCATTTAGGAACCCCATGATAAGATTTATCACAAAATATCACCTTATAATACATGTAGTATATGATAAATGCATACACTGTGCCGACCCTGCAATCCAAAGAGGGCAGTAAATAAACAGCCAAATTTCAAACAAAGAATGTTCGGTTAAAGCACCAGACACTCGGCCATTAGAATAAAAGTAAAAATATGTGCTTCTTACCAGCACAAAATATGAGCGCATGTTAGGCCCGGACGCAGACACACAGATGGAGCTCTCTTCACTCACACGGTGCTCTGAGCCAGAAGAGAGGGAATTAATAAGGCACCACAGTGTATCAGTGTTACTAAATTGGCAGAGTTTCATAACAAAGTCTCACAGAGCAGTTATCAATTAGAAACAATTAAAAAAGCCATTCATCATTCTTTCAAAGCCAGCAGCGCGGGGAGGCTGATACAACATAATCAAAAACAATCACAGCTCCTTGCGCTCATTAACAGTGGCTTATCCGAACAAGGCGCCCGTGTGTCCATGAGGAGATCACACCTCCACCTGCAGGGATATGACGGTTCTGGGAGGAAGGCCGGACAAGAAGAGTTTTAAGGACAGTCTGTGAAGAAACTTGGAGACATTGCGTACAAACAAGCCCTTCCTTGAGCTCTTGGCAAGTGCCTGTGTGGCATGTGTCTGCTGCAATATGAATCCATGTGCTGCTCTATCTGTGCGCTCTGTTTATTGACACACAATTTATTCTGGCCCAAAAAGATGCTTCGTTGGTAACCACGGGTCCTGTACTTAAATGCTATTTTTTGTCTGTATAATGTTCCAGCAACACCAGGTAGCGAAACCTCTGTCACAACTACAAGAGTCTTTGTAGGTTGTTAAATGCTTGCCAAAGCAACAGGTGGCACTACAACCACTATATGGAAGGCCAGGTTAGCCAAACAGAAGACATTTATTAACAAGAGATATTTAGTTTTAAGCAAAGCTGACTCCACATTAGAGGGACAGTTATGCAAAAATGTGCAACTCATCCATTCTCAGTCCCTCACCTTAAATGCGCATGAACGGGTACAGCTTCATCCATGCAAGTGTAACCTAAGAGGGAGGATGGGGGAGAAATCAGCATGTCTTCACCCCCCCTCCATCTCCCTCTCCTAATGAAGCTCCAAGGTAATCAAATCACAGTCCACACAGACAGATGGCAAACAAGGGACACTGCGGGGCTTTCTGGGTGGATCGCCCACCACCCACTTTTTTGAAATGCAAACAAAAACCTCCATCGCATTGCGTCCAAAAACACTTAACTAATCCCTAATGAATGAATTATAGGGAAGCACAACGGTCAGTCGAGGTGTTGTACGTGTAATAATAAAAAAAAGCCACCACCCCTCCACACACAGACTTTGTAGGGCTATTTTTAAAAGAAGAAACCTCCCATTACTGACCTTATACAGATAGAAAAAAAACATTAAGGCTATTCCCACTTGTAGGAAGCAATAATCCACAAATTGCATTCACCATTAAGTAACCTACAAGGATTGTTGGCAGCTTTACAGATGACCACGTCCACAGGGCAAAATAGGCTGCTCCGTGTCCTCCAGGGAGATTTAATAAAGAGAGGTTATTAGAAAAGAATATTTTCCATGCTCTCCAAATCAAGGGGTTGGCCTCACTCAGCCGAGCAATAATACCCACTAATCCATGAGGCTGGGGATGGCAGAAGAAGAAAGGCAATTCAGTAGAATTCAGTTTTATCTATTTTGGTCCAATTCACAACAGGAGTCATGGCAGAGAGGAGGGAGAAAGTCTATGCCAGGCATATTGGCCTTGGGGGGTATGTACATACAAGTGCAAATGATCAGAATGCTATCATCAGAAAATGACCTGCCAGGCAGTGGTCATGTCTCAGGGTTAGCATGCAAAAACATCCAAAACAACGACTTTGTGAGATGGAACTTACTGTTGCGGGAAGTGAAACTGTTTAATGAAGTTGAATTTTTTTTAAGGCAATACCTCTTTTTCTGATCTGGACAACAAGGATGTGGTCCAGTGCAAGGTAATATGCAGCCATTGCTGTGATGTTATTTATGTACAACCATAGCAATTTATAAAATAAAGAAGATACAAATGTGCTGCATTTTACATCCCAGAATACCATACACCTGCCCTAACCGACTATTATTCATAAGTGGTTTGGGAAAATAAACGGTCAAAGCCCTTATCATCTTGAAATGTGTGTGAAGTACTATTGGTGAATGAAGAGCAGCGTGAGACGGGGAGAGGGCAATTATGTAATACTATTATTAAAGTACTATTATAATACAAGTACTCTCAATCATACTACTACTACTACGAATAATAATTAGGGATGTCTGATACCACTTTGTTGTCCGACTGATACCTGGTAATGGTATTAGCCCATTCCATCACTACTACTACTACTACTACTACTACTACTACTACTAATAATAATAATGATAATGTGTGCGCATGTGTGTATATGGATGTGTTTGACTACAGTTCACACACACATCTGCTCTGCTTCATATAGGTTCTAAATAGATGGTAGTCAAGAAGCACATGATAGGAGGTTTTGCATCTCTTAATTTGAAAATAATAATAAGTCTCCTTCTCTGTCTGCCTATTGTAATGGACAAGGTCTCACTACAATGCCGGAAGAAATTGCATTATGGCTTCTGTCCCTATTTGGTATGCAGGCACACATACCAAAACACACACACACACATGCACGCAAAGACGCACGCACGTGCACACACAGTCTGTCAGTGGCCTCAGTGACACTACTTAAATATTGATGACCTGATTCCCTCTCATTAATAATAGCTGCAGCACTGATGACTCTGTGAATACCGCTCTGTGACAATACAGTATGTGTGTGCACACGTGTGTGTATGTATGTGTGTCTACACATAGGGAAGAGTGCTTGCTCACAATGTGTGGGCCAAGTATTTGCTTAGTCTGTCTGTCATTTGTGCATTACGCAGCAAAATCACTCCAAGAGGATTACTGACGTTGCGTTATGGTGGTAAATCAAATCGGGTTAAACTGTGACAATGTTCAAGGTTATTATATTATGATAAAACAATTGTCAGCGTGTACAACTGCCAGCATTTTAATGTGCAAGGGAGCAAAGTGGACGGGAATTGTAGACGTATGGATAATGCGAGTAGACACGCGTATATGGAAACAAACGATGGAAACTGTCTTGCCGGTGGAAACAGCAGCACTGTCAGGTGCCAGCTCAGTTAAGCCATACGTGAAGTGTAAGAGACAATGCGGGCTTAAACGAGGTTAGTACTGGACAACACACACCCATTGCAAGGCCAGCAGTAAGCAAGAGTAGACGTTAGTGTCTTGTTGTAATGGAGAACATGACATCTGCTAAGAATAGGAACAGCGAGCCAGGAAAGGGGAGAGACGAGGAGGTTGCAGTCGCAAAGGGAAGTGATGCTCTAGCTGTGTGTCCTGTGATGAGTCAGCAAATTACAAACACAAAGCCAGAAGATTTTCCCAAATTCTATGTTCCTTAAATGAATGAGAACATACAGTACCTGCACATCTTGGAACTGTTACAGTACAGCACAAGTAGGCATGAGCCGGTTATTGGTTTAAACGTATACTGGAATTTTATAAAGTCAATTTCAAAAGTTAAAAAGAAAAATCTGGATTTTTTTTCATCTGCTGAATGAATTATTTTTTGGAGTCATCAGTGGTTAGGTACCACAGTTTTAGAGTATTTCTACTTCATTTTTTTTCCAAAATCACATCAAGCTACGTATGTTTATTCAGTAATTTTAGGAACCTACTTTTTATTTCTCTACTTTTATTTTAAACATCTGAAATTCCTCATTTTAAATGTCTTAAATTGTTTTGTCTGTACGTGTTGTTATGTACCCATGTGAAGCACATTGATTTGACCTATGTATGAAAGTATGAAATGGGCTATATAAAAAAAGTTGCCTTGGCTTGCTCAGTATTGAGGCTACCATGGCCAACACGAGTTCATTTCCACTCGGACATTACCCTACAAAGCGGAGAAAAGCAGAGAAGTAGCTACTCATTTGCTGAAGAACAAGTACTTTTACTGTTGTAGAACTTTTGGATTTTATTTAGAAAAACATTACTGAATGATTTATTTTTGCTGATGTACCTACAGGGGACATCCAATGGAGAAAAGTGTTTTTTATTCACCCTCACATTTCTATGCCTTGTTGAAAGGCACATACTGACATGAAGAGAGCGTGAGAGTGAAAGCTCGTCTTAACCACGGAGAAACCTTGAGCAGTTGGGGGAGTTTCAATGTCTCGATCGAGGGCTTCTTGGGGGCATTCAGGCAACAAACTCCAATTCCATTTTCCATTTTGGTCATAAATCATGCATCCGTTTGTCAAGCCTCCTATACATATGATTCCTACAAACCCACTTTGCTACGGTGGAAGCGGAGGACATGGAGTCACGTCAAGTTGTCTCATGCTACATAAAGTGGCAACTGAAAGTGGATAATAAAATGTTTAAAAAGTCAAAGTGCAAAATTTCAGAACGGGAAAGAACCCCCCCCAAAACCCACCAGGCGAAGTTACAATTATCAGTCAGGTATAAGAAAACAATCATGCATGTTCGCTTCATTAAAGACTAACTGCCCCTTAGTTGTCAACGTGAGTGTGAATGACTGTCTCCGTGCCCCTTGTGACTGACTGCCCACGAATGGAAATTGTATTCCGTTTTTGCTTTATGTAAGCTGGGTTAGGCTTCAGCTCACTCGCAACAATTATAATCGGTGTAAAAATGGATGGTTGCCTTCAACAATCATCACGCAAGCAGGTATCAGAAAGCTTCCCTTACAATTTCCTTAAAAGCTACATATCATCAATATGTGAGCAGTGATACTTTTAGTTTTACTGTACAGCGTTAAACTTTTATCATCACCATTTTTATTCCATTTTAATTACATTCTACAGAAATGACTGTAAAATGCTGATAAATTGGAAACCAATACACAGCACATAGGGAAGGGAAGATAATACTTTCCCCCACTCCATGGCCACCACTTACACATTTGTGGTCACTGTCGCCGTGGCAACTGTTCACCTGACTACAGGTGATGGAAATCACCTTATTATGCTGTGCTAATGTCTGCTTTGAATGTATGGGAAACTTCAACCGCCAAGGTTTTAATTGGATTCTCCTATGAATATTTCATTCTCTAAGTACAGCTCACCACCTTTCCCTCCACTGACTGCGACCTGTTTGTCTGGTCTTCTACACTGTGCGACTGGGAATGTAAACGTACCAAATTAATTTAACGTATTTTGGTAACGTGCATGCACTGTGGTCTATTGTTGCGGTTAGTCAGCATGCACAGTGAACTCCCGCTGTCAAGGTTCATCTTTCTCACGCCCCGATTATATTGTACATTTTTAAGCGTGGGTTTGTTTTTAATTTGTTGTTACAGTATGTACTGCACTGACAAATTAAAATTCAGACTTGAGTAGAGTGCCACGTTGTGTTGCAACATGCTGGGCATGACTGCGATGTACTAGAAGAGACATGATGTAAAAGAAGAGACACAAAAGGTCCCCCAACTGCACTTCAGTAATAATAAGGGGGCAGTGGAGAAGAGAAGGGAGAAGAAGATGCCCGTGGATAGTGTGTTGTTCCTTTGTGTGTGTTAAAGTTCAAGTTTGAAGGTTCATGATAACTGTAACGTCGATGCTAATTTCTGTTAACCCGTCTGAGCGGTTTTGTTTTCTACTGTTGGACTTTCATCATTATATGGTTTGGTTAAACATTTTGGTGTTTAAAACATACTATCATTATTATTTTGTCAGTTTTACAATGAACTTCAATTGCGTGTCAAATAGTCTTTGAGGCAAGCATACATTGCCTCTCATCTCTTTGTTTCCAATGATACAATACCCATTTTTAACAGCAGAAAAGTGAGAAAATGCACGATGAACATTTAAAAAGTGTGTTTTAATCATTTAAAATGTGCTTAAAGCAAGTGGGATGATGTTTCTTTTTCCTATGCTATCTCTACATATATCGTGTATTTTCACCTATCACGGTTGAGTCTAGAGACCGTATCGCCGTGATAAATGGGCCGAGGCAAATGAGCCCGTGAATAGATACACGTAAACCTGATCAGTACTTGCAAGCCACCATCATGACGCAAATAAACAGCAGGAGTTTGACATTTTGTCTTGACAATGATATGTCAGCCGAATTTCTCTGTGTATACTTATACTGTATACAGGCTGACTAATGAATCCGTTCAGAGGCTTGTGTTTAGAAAGTGCGCCTGTTTGCAAATAACCAGAAAAAAAAAAGTGTTTCGAGTGTGAGGGAGTTATATAACAGCAGTGGAGACAATTTAGATGTCAAATCAAAAGTTTAAACTTTGTGGACAGAAAAGGAAAGTGTTCGAAGTAGGATGTGGATAAAGCAATAACAACTGAATTAAAAGAAGGGATGTGGAATCATTACACAAGAGTCGCGCAATTGTCACTCAGGAATGCCTTTGCACAAACACACAGATGCACACCTGTCAGCCCCGAGGCTACCTCCAGGACAGAACAGGTGATGGCAAGTAAAAGGAGGAAGAAGTGGGAGGATTTCAAGCGACATCCTGCTGTACTGCCACTAAGAAGACCTCATTAAGTGAACCACAGAAAGCATCACGGTGCCACGCTGTGTGATTCGCACAATAAGAGACATGATGGCTGGCGCAAAGGCTTCTCACATCTAAATCAACTCTTCCAGAAACTTAAGTTTCTACCCTCGCATTTGAATATTGCTCGAAAACGTGGACTTTTAACAGTGTCACTTAATAGGTATGTATGGTGACAAATTGCACCAAATCTGTGCCATTTGCTTCTTAAAATTCTCTCAAAATAAATTTAAATGTCTGGCAAAGTCTGACATTACACATATTGAACTATTGAAAATGTGTATGGGCCCATCTGAAGCAATTCGAATTTTTTACGCCAATGTTTTATTGTACTGGAAGTCATCCTTTGAGTATTATGATTAAAAGTAACACAATGACTTTTTTTTAACATAGAATTATAAATGACATTAAATATAACCCTGCGGTATTATCTATGTTAATGGTATATTGACAAACACAATGGTCCTATACAAAAATATAGTATATGTATTTTTAAAAATAACAAATGACAAGCCCATCCAAAAAATTCGAGAGATTTTGTGACTTGGATAACATTCAAAATACGTTAGGACAACTGCTACGATAAAAGGGCTGAGTAAAGAACAAAAAAAAACCTGGAACACGGCTAAAGTGTGACTTTTTCAAGATGGTTGGCATAAGGAGTAACACTAATGTGATTTAAATGATGATATTTCGGTGAGTATAAGGAATGACATTTAAATTCATCTGTCAAAATAAGATCACTGTTAAAAAACTGTGTGAGTCATGTGATTGTTGTGTTGCGATGAAAAACGAAGATGATGTAAAAATAACATGACAAGGTTTGAGGTGACTACCCTTGATACTCTCATGGGCCGAGTTGTCATTTCTCATCTTTCAAATGTGATCTTAGCTTTCCCTTAATTCAAATGAAGTCACGTCCTGATGCTTTGAATTCTTATTAGTTGTCTGGTCTCACCAATTTCAAACCTTCTGCCACGCATAAAATAAATTATAGAAACTTACTTCGTCTGACTTACGCACACAGAAATAAAGGCCATTCTTGACACACGTGCGCACACCCATACAATGTGTCCCCGCAGTGTATCGTGATTAACAAGATGGTTCATCCGCGTCCTCAGGTGTGGGCCAATCAGACACGAGGACAACAAATCTCTCCCCGCTGGTGATGCTGAAGGCCACCGGCCACTATTTATTGGCAATTTCAGCACTAACTACCCAGACAGCGAGGGAAACATGCTTGGCAAAGGCGAACACCAACATCGTGTCCACCTCTGTGTGTGACATTCTCATCAGCTACGTACATAGTATCTCTTTTTATGCTCTCTTTAACACGAAATAAATACGAGCACGATGAAATCAGAAAACACTAAAGAAAAAAATGCATTGGGACAAACTGTATCCTACTCAATGAAAATGTGTTCTTGTGTGTTAATACGGCAGAGTGAAGGAATGAAAGCCACAAAGTTGCTTGCAACCTTGCAAATATCACACTAAATACGATCTGAACAAATTTGTTTTTATTAAGTCTGAAATGATTATTAGATGCTTCGGCACAAGAGCAGCTGCCAGCGTGTCAACCAATGGGCTATAATTGGTAAAACGCAGCTGGAGTCATCATCATATAACAATACGAAATATTAGGTTGCCTTGACCTGGCAACGATTTTATTTTTATTTCATTTCTCATTTCTCCAAATGATAAATTACAAAATACCCGCCACAATCTTGGTGCAACCTTTGGGAGCTTTTAAATAGTTTCGCACAGGGCAAGGAACTGAGCGTAACGAGGGCGTCTGGGGGTGATTGTGTAAACTCAGGAGACACTAACACGATAACACGAAGCCAGAACTTTGTCAGCTGGATTTTTTCTGACTTCTAAGGGAAGACAGGAAAACAGAAAGAAAGAGTTGGATCATAGAGGTAGCATACTATGCCAAGGAAGTGAACTTACCGTAATTTTCGGACTATAAGTCGCACCGGAGTATAAGTCGCACCAGCCATAAAATGCCCAAAAAAGTGAAAAAAAAACATATATATGTATATAAGTCGCTCCTGAGTATAAGTCGCCCCCCCACCCAAACTATGAAAAAAAACCGCGACTTATAGTCCGAAAATTACGGTACTTTTGTACGGCATCAGCAAAATTTGAACTTTCACTGTGCAGAGGGGAAGTATCGCCCTGCCATCACTGCAGGGGTGGCACTTATGTTGGCAAAGGCGTTTTTTCACATCCTGCTGTTGTGTCAAAGTGCCATACAAACAAGGTGATGGTGACCTCAGCTGCAGAAAACACTTTTTGGCATAAGAACGAAATGTTTTCACTGCAAGTAAGTAAATATTTCACAATTATTGAAAGTGTTCATGAGATGTACAAAGTCACTTCCCTACTTCTCCCAGCAGAGAAATCAAACTAAGACTTGTTTGATTATTTTGCTTTTGATGTGGCTATTAGAAGATTTTAGCATTGCTCTCACGTGAAAATATTTTTACACAAGCTTGCATCATTTATGCAGAACATAATTTAATATTTTTTACACAGATGCATGCTCATATTCTTTAATGCAAGAATTTACTTTGACAGAAACTGCAATGTGTAATTGCAATTAACTTTTTTTTTTGTCTTTCACAAAGCCTGTGGGAAAAATATACTATTGGCTCGCAAAACCTCTCTTTAAAAATATCCTTACAATAACTGGTATTTTCCAACATTACTGACAGATCAACATTGACACATTACAACCAAAAGGTCTGCCGCAACATGTTCCAATAACATGGAGGACTAAAGGCATGCACTGTAGCAGAAAAAGGCCAACAATTACATTGAATTTCTGGGGATGGAAATACTCTTTTCTGAAAAAGAAGCACTCACAAACATGTACACACACAGAACCACAGCACTACAGGCAGCTAGCTGTAATGGCAATTAATGTACTGGGGCCTCTCGAGCAATGAACGCCTCGTTCACATGAGTGGCTCCATTAACCTGTGAATCAGCCGCTTCTCAAATGCATGGAAACATTACAAGCTACACGATGCTTCACCAAGTGCACTGCCATGTTACTCACACAGGTAATTTCTGTTCAGGCTTAATTTCACATATAGCTGTTTGGGTTAAACAAGGAGTGCGAAAAAGATGGCCAAACATCAACGGAGAGAGGCTCCATAATTCAAAATTTCCTTTGAAATAGCATGGAGAAAGACACATCCTCGATTACTCCCACACTTCTCTGAGGAGTGCCACATTTAACAGTGTGCATGTGTGTGTCAGTGACAGTGGTGGGAGGAAGGAAGTCACGCGCCATCTCGACATCCATCCTGTCCCCCGGGTTGCACCCGTTACATAACAGATGCTAACACAGAACACTGACCACCCTCCGGGAGGCCCGCTGTACGTAACTGTCGTCACTTAGCACGACCTGCTGCTTCCCGCTAAACCTGCATACAGTACTTTGAAAAGCATTATGGCGTCTTGACATTATTACCGGCTTAAGAACCCTATCTAATCCTATCACTTAAGCAGTCAAACGAGCGATACGAATGTGAGAGCGAATCGGAAAAAAAAATCAAAGATAAAAGACGCCGATCAAAGAAAGGTCCTGTCTTTGTCTTTAATTCCGAACAAGTGCGGAATTACTACACAATTACTCACGGGTGTCCACTGAACACACAGCCTTAAAAATGGTGGGTCAAAAACAACCCAATTTGGGTTAAAAATTGGACCATGAATTGGAGCCAACTCCCTGGGTGGTTTTGCCTAAAACAACACTTTTTTTTTTCCATCCATCCATCTTCTGTACCGCTTTGTCCCCACGGGGGTCGCGGGTGCGCTGGAGCCTATCCCAGCGGTCATTGGGCAGTAGGCGGGGGGACACCCTGAACCGGTTGCCAGCCAATCGCAGGGCACACAGAGACGAACAACCATCCACACTCATACCTAGGGGCAATTTGGAGTGCTCAATCACCCTACCGCATGTTTTTGGGATGTGGGAGGAAACCGGAGTGCCCGTTGGAAACCCACGCGGGCTCAGGGAGAACATGCAAACTCCACACAGGGAGGGTCGGAGGTGGAATTGAACTGGCACCCTCCTAATTGCGAGGCGGACGTGCAAACCGGACCTTTTTTTTTCTTCAAATACAAAATAAAACCAGTATTGCGTTTATTTTGCAGAACAAACCAAACTTCCAATTGCTAAGAGTGTACCATATAGCTTACACACATGTGCACTCCCCACATGGTGGAGACATGAGCGCCATTCAAAGATTCCTCTCTGACTACAATATGCCTTGACCCGATCTGGCTCAAATGCGAAAATTCTAATTCAGCGTTCAACAGCCAATTCACAACTCGGGTTTGAGCCACCACTGATTTGTGCACCGGTACATATATTGCAAAGACAAATAATGATACAATACTGTATTCAAAGGCTGTAGAATTGTGAAAGTTCCACTCTTGTAAATATTTATGTATTGTGTCTGTATTTCCAGTGTAAATTTAAAAAAAAAAGTGTGTGCTGCTTTCCTTGGTCTTTCAATCCAGACCATAAATAGACAGTGCTGCACTTAGTAGCATAACTTCAGCAACAGGCAGTGGATTTCTGAGAAGCACATGAGAGGCAGAAAGGTGCTAATCTTGTCAAAACACTATGATCGCTATGATTATAGAGGCACTCTCTCCATCACAGCTGTGATAATACGATACCCTTTTATCCCTTCAAGGGTTCGCGACTTATCGCCCACTCCCTCGTTGACAGACGCAAAGCCGCTCAAAAAACAATCAGTGCGCGGGGGTCGCGCAGTGAAGCGCAGGACCGTTCCTTCCACCCTACTATTATGGCGCAACCAAGCTCAGTGTAAAGATGGCAACAATAGTTGTAGTACGCAGAATGGAAGGCCTGCTGGGAGCCTCCTAGCAGGTGAGCAGCCAGAAGGGAACACAAACGGGCAAATCCGCGCTGCTGGACGCAGGCGTGCCATCATTCAGTTGTTAAACAGGCGAGAAACAAAAAGCGCGCGTTCACACATACAAACAAGAGACAAACACATATGCTATGTGTGATAATAAGCCAGTCGTGCACTCCGGGGATCACGCCAGCGGCCACAAAGAGGGAGGGAGGGAGGAGGAAGGGAGGACGCAGCTGGCAGCAGAAAATACTTCCCCTAACCACGCAGTAATTTCTTGTCGGAGGTACAAAGTATACCATGTGATTGTTCCCAAGGAGGAGGAGAGGATTTTAGCACCTGAGCATGTAGGGTTGGATGATTAATGGATTTATAGTCATTGATTATGCCCTCCCTCCCACACAAAAAAACATACATATATCCCCAAGGTACGAATTAAAATTCATAGTAAGAGTGGTCATTTGTACCTGCATCACTGTGTTTTGGGAAATTATATCAAACTCAGGAAAATCGGCTCTTACAATTATTGTTATTGGGTATTGTTCTGTTATTATGTTTTGCTGATAGCAAACACCCAAAACCATAAGCTCTGTTGAAATGATTTGCACTTACTATAATCAATGAAACATCTTAGTACTCTGAGTACTGCATTTCATTTTATGTACTTATCTCGCACAGTGGCCTGTGTCGCAATATTTGCAGTGATGAACATTATGTTGTGAAAAAAACACTTCGGCTTTTCACTGATAAAAAAAAAAAAAAAGTTCAGGCTCACGCAGGAAAAGGACATAGAGCATTCAAAACAGCAGGCTAACAATCCACACGAGAGACAGCTCCTGATTTCGATCACACATCTTCAATGGCCAACTAGCTTTAGGCCAAGATCGGAAAAGACAGAATCATTTTTTATTTTTTCAGAGAAGCAGTATCACACAAACATGCCGACTGAAATAATCAGGTGCTTGGGAATTAATATTTTCATCTTAACTCTTTGCTCCTATTTGGACAATGTGGGGACATACTTCTTGCTCAATCAATCTCTCGTGTGTGTGTTGGAGGTACGAAATATTTAAAAACATGCAGGGTAACAGCCCTCGGGGACCGGGTTTAGACACCCCTGCTATAAACTAATGTGTAGCACCAATCTTTAAAAAGTGCCATGCACTTATTTAAAAGCACCTTATCTATCCATAGTCTGAGAACCCCACGAAGAAACTGAGCAAAAAAATGATGCTAGGCACAGGCGGTAGAACGCTATTAGGTAAAAAAGGTCAAGGCTGGATTCCCAAAGAGTCTGTGTCAAAATGACCTTGACCAAGAAGCTATACTGTTAATTGCTCCTGAACAAACGTGTGAGGCTGCTTTCATCATTCATCTAGTAATGTGTATGTGCGTGTGTGTGTGCGTGTGTGTGTGTGTGTGTGTGCGCGTGTGTGTTGCAAAGCGCTGTGTCATGCCTCTCAAATCATACAACCAAGCCTATCTAGAACCTGACACTGGGAGAGGAGGTAGAAAGAGAATTTGCTTTTTCGAGGGGGCACCCATCATCTTCTGTGGAGGTCAGACACTGAACAGCAGCAAAGAGCACCAGTGGCCCCCTGTTGACCTCACCGCCAACATCCTCTCAGCAGCATGTCAAGGCTGTACTACATTACACAAGTACAGGCTGATACCGTGTGGTACATTCAGCCTGCAAATATCTCACGTCAGGAGAAAATGAACAATTTAGGAGGGCACACGAGGCAGCAAAACTGCCACCTGACAAGCCTGTGTACCTTTTCTAAATATAGCTCACCAATAATGATTTGCTTCCTTGCAGAAGTGATCAAAAAAGTTGGTGACCCCCATTTAAGTACAACAAATCCAAGCTGACACCTAAACTTGGAACATAGGACGATGTACAAAAGCCACGTTGATTAAAACCTGACTGGCGGAAATTCTCATATGATTCATTCATTTTGAGGGGCTTTTTTTGTGATTGTGATACAACATGGGGATTAAAGGAAAAACTCTGGATTACCCCGACTAGAATTCAGCTAAGGAATGCTTACAAATGCACATTGACACCTGGCTGCAGTAGCAACAGACATACACACGCTTGAGTACAGGAAACAATCAGAGTGACGCATGATAAGTTTTGTCTGGGGCCACAAGTGGGAAGTCGGGTTGTGCCCTGTGGACAAAATGAGAGCTCAAAAGAAAGTCAAACAAATTGAAGAATGGTGCAAAGCTTGCCTGGCCAAAGCTTCATTTTTATTTTTTTTCTCGCAGTGCAGCAATTAATTGACAAATGCCATCTGAACGATAACGCCTGCTCCTTCCTCCTAGGGACATTGATTCACACCTCCTCAGTTCATGGTGCAAGAAATTGATCACTCTCGTTTCTCTCTTCATCTCGCCTTGCTAAATATAACCAACCTCCTTCTCTTTTATCTTTAGTCAGGAAATGAGTCTGGCATTCAATAACAGGCTGTGAATTAAACAGACTTTGGTGAAGGACATCTCCAGAAATGATTGATTGATCATTAATTCATTTGCTAACAACCCTGATTGATCCACTGGGAGGGATGAAAGACAATACGGGCGAATAAAAACAGAGAGGCTTGACTTTTAAACCGAGAAGATGAATGTAAATGGCCTGAGTAGCTAAAATGATTTCTACGTGGACCTGACAGTGAGCGGATGGAACAGATAAACTTGCACCCGAGAATAGTAAAGACAAACGAGAGAGAGATTCAAACGCCCGCTTGTCTGCAACATTTCAAGCCAGACATCTGCAGAACTCTTGCCCCCCCACATCACACACACACACACACACACACGCAAGAGTCTGCTTTATCTCACGCTATCGATCCACACCCCACCCTTCATGGATGCAAAGGATGCAAAGGCAACAGAAACAGTGGGATGTTGTGCACAAGTCGTATGTGTGTGCATGCATGATCAAAGAAGATGTGTGTGGTTACACCCTCGCTGTGTGAGCATTCTGCATCTCCGTGTCGCCGTGCAAGGTGTGTTCAGGTGTCAGCAGCATCTGGGAGCAGATCAGTGTTACTCCACTGCAGTGTGTCCTCGCTGGGTGTTCCTATGGAAACTCTCTTCTTCTTCTGTGTATTATTAGACATTGGAGTGTCATATGCTCCGAGTAGGAAGAAGACACACAGCCTTGGCAAAATCCTCATTAGAAATCTCATCTCGACTCCAGCACACACAGGGTGAGAGTTCTGATTGTTAAGAGAGTAGTCTCAATGTTGCCCATTGTCGTTGGTGTTCCTATTTTTATTATTTGCTTGAAGTGGTGTTTTTGTGGCAAAAGGTGTTTCTGAAATCATGAACAATTAAGACCTGATTGACATTTAAAAAAAATATCCATTTTAAATATATTCTTATATTCTTGTGACCGGAGAGCAAAAATGCGACTCCCCTACGCGAGTACTTGCCATGTTCTGAACATTTTTTTTATTTTAATACTTGGTAGAGTAAAGAGTAAGTAAAGTAGAGTAAACTGGAAGTTTTGACATCTTGGGTTGACTTCCGCTTTAAGGTCAGGGTCCTTTCATAATTGTGTCATATTTGGGTTTGTTTCAGGGAAACACAATTTGAAGGAAATATTGTACCCTAAGTCTGAATAAAGTGATTTTAACCAATATTTAGTATATGTCTTTACGCGTCATTATTTTTCTCTTTTGCCCGTTTAATGAAACTGCCCTGTTGTTTCGACTCATATAAAACTAAATACAGCAGCAGGTTAATTGTTGAGGAAGCCAAAGCAGTAAAATATAGAAAATAAAACCACGGAAGGTGTTAAAACTTGACCAATAAGACATGGTGCTAATATCTTCATATGTCACATCTTTATCTCTGGATAATTTGTGTCAGAACAGCTGGATGTGTTTGTGCAGTGCATGTGAGACTTTTTTTTTCTATTCCTTCTGCAACTTGTTGGCTTTGTGCAGAAGAATGCTTTGGTAAATTTGTCATGGTGGTAAAAGGGCTGTCATTTCTTATCTGTAGTTTGAGGTGGGGGTGCAGGCGGTAATTAGGATCCTATTCACACAACAAATCACTAATACAGCATTTCAGGTTTGTGAGCAGGACTGAGAGTCAGATCTGTTAAAAACTAGCCCATGGAAAAAGAGGAAAGGGTATACAAAATGAGATTTGAATCGGAAGATGAGTTTGGCTTTAAAAGATGAGTGCATCAAATCGAATCGTTCCATCTTAAACTGTACCATCTTGAAATTGTATTAGACCTCATTCATGTATGATTGTATCGCAGAGATGCACACGCCCAGTATACAGTACACGCACAGTGTGAGTGACAGACTGACCTCTGGAGTGAGAGTCTGCAACTGAGCTGTCGATGGGTGCCTTCTTTACGGCTGAAGAGCGATAGACGATGTGCGTTCTTCCTCCTCCTGACTCCTCCTCCTCAATCACTCCATCGCCTCTTTCTGCAGGCTCGATGAAGTACTCGTCTTGCTCCGTCCTGATCATACCAGCCTAAAAAACAGATAAGATAGATTGATACATGATACCAGCATACAGAGCATAACACTAAACGTATGTATACAAATAATGTAAATGTGACTTGAATGTTCCCCATTAAAATGCAAATACACCCAATTCCCGATTTTACGCAGACTTTGGGGTCCAAAATTTGGGAATCGCGTTAACTTCGAAAGTGCGTTGTATGGAAGGTCAAGTTTTTTTTAGAAAGACATGTTTTGTTGTGATTTTTTTAATTTTATATTCGTGACTTTGACCGTTTCCAATTCAAAGTGCAACGGCATCTTTCATTGAAGTAGTGGCACATCCGAACCGGGCTCATTTCTCTGCTATGTTGAAATGCCGAATCTAACACAAAAGATGGACACTCACGCAGTGCATGTTTCTCCTCATGTGGATGCTGTGTGATCAGGACTGCAAGTACCACGGAAGGAGGTTTGAGTTGTTGTTGAATATCTCGTGTCAGCTGCTTTCGGTGTCAGTGTGACCGACGCGACAAAAAGGTGAAATTAAGGCCTGTTGCAACACTGATTTGCTACACGGACGCACAATGGGCTGTCTGGATTACTATTACGGAGCATAGATAAGATCATTTTCAAATTACAGCGCTGCCTTCAGATACGAGTTTCATCCGTTTCGTGAGCACGCTAGTAGCGAAATGAATGGACATATTGTTAATCGGTTCCACTAAAAGGCTAAGCTACTTACTGTAAGTGGTTGTTTTAAATATAGAAGATAATTATTGTTATAATTACTGGAAAGCAAAGGTGATTATTTTTTTAAAGAATTGTTAAGTATGCTTAAGTGCTGCTTACTGTGAAGTGAGTTGAGTTGACTTTACTGCCACCGTATAGCACACAAAATCTTTAATTTATAGGAAAATGAAGTCTAAAAAATAAACAAGACCAGAGCTTGGACAAAAACCTGACATTCTCCCTGACCTCTCGGCTGTGTTTTTTTTTTTTTTTTTAATTCATTATTTGTCTGTATTCTTTGGCTCATATTTCCTATAATAAACAAACCAAATGATAAACCAGGTAGAAAATGGTTCTAATGACCATGAAAAGAAATGACTAATTATTGTTTGTCAGCTTTACTACAGTACTGACAACATTTACTATACAGTAACTGAACTTATTTGACAGTTAACTGTGTGAAAGATTCTGCCTGCACAATTCTTTATTTCGTTAATAAGTGATTCACCACCTCATTTAAAAAGCTGACCATGCCCGCTGTTGTGAAGACCACAAAGAATCTAATCGCCCCCAGTGACCGTTTCAATCATTGACACGTTTAAGACAGAAATAGTCTTTTACTTTGAGGAGGAAGCAGCGCTGATCCCGAGTGGGACCCAGCAGAGGCCAGAGTGACACCTGATGTGTGAAATGGCCATATCAGGAGATGAGACTGTCTCTCTCCCATCCTGGACCAACACTTCCTGTCTTGTAATTCTGCACATCTGTCTTACCAACACACACACACGCACATGCACACACACTGACTAGCTGATTGTTACAGGGAGACTGAGGGAGGATAAATACAATTTAAGAATCACAGAAGCAGAACGCTGAAAATTAGTTGGAGAATACACACTGTGAAATTGTACACGCTGTCTTAATGCGTATGCCTGGCTAAGACAATTGGTAATCACCAAGGCAACGTATTGCAAGAGATGAGAGTCATGAGGGAAAAGGTACAATGACAACGCTTCGGAGTGGAAATTTGTTAAGAAAGAGCCAAAAATAAACATGGGTAGAAAAACAACATTATTGGACACCGTGACTTTTTCTTTGCCAGTCATCCCCAATCGTGAACATGTACTGGAGGATGTACTGGATGTAGTCACCCCCAAAGACATTTCAGTAGGACAATATTTACAATGTATAACTCCCTGTGTGAAATCCTACTAAATTCTTGCAAAGCCTCACTTATTTTCCAGGTTTTTTTCCCCATTCTGTCTTTCTCTTTATAAGCCCGAGGCTCTGGTGGCAAAACTACATCAACTAGCCATTGACCTGTCATCTCACTTGCTCTCTTCCTTGCTCTCGTTTCATCCCCGCATCTCCCCAAAGCCGTGGTGCGGCATTCCGATCGGAGCTGATGGATCTTAGATGGTGCATGCGTTGCCGCTCCAGAATACCAAGCAGCGCAGAGAGAAGCGCTGTGTCAAAGAAAAAAGATGACATGTGGGACAGAGACGTCGTTGGATCGATCTGAACCGGCACAGCGGTGCGTGGGTGTGTGTGGTGGTGGGGGGGGGGGGGGGGGGGTCACAGGGAGGGGATCATGTGAGTGGACATGTCCTTTGAAAAGCTGAAGTCAACACAGCTTCAAAGCGTGGGCACTCAAATCCACAATGAACATCTTCTCCTGGTGCTACTCCAGGGGATTACATGGCAGCTTGTCCGAATGTTATATCCAGGAGAGCTCAGCATGTACTGTATGTACCAACACCAGCTGGTTTCTTGAACGAGCCACTTGAGTGTTGTGGCAACAAAATGCTGGAACATTAAGTATAAGTGGATGTCAGAAGGTAGCTCAACAATACCTCAATTGTTAAACGAGCACATTATTTATGAGTGCAACTGCGAAGCTGCACCTTCAAAAAGACTAATACAAAATCTGCATTATTGTTTCAATAATCGCAAAAGCTTAGGCCTAATTGCACCTTTGTGAGATTTGCATTTAATTTTTTCTGCCTTTAGAGGACTTTAATACCAGAAAGATTGCTAATTTGCTTTCGTGAGAAAGAAATCTTCAGTCTGTACATAGTTGCGTTATCTTGAAGTGACTCACTTCAATATAGTTAAACAGTTTTTTTAGCATGGCTAAAACACTAGAAGTAGTCAGCCCTCCACAATCAGTAAACACTTGAATGCCTTCGTCCGTATTCGTATATTTAACCTGCTAGCTTTGCCTATATCTTGAAAACGCATCTTCCCTTCAGAGAGTAGCCGCCATAGAGCGCCTCGTTGTCACCTATGAGTGTGCGCACGTCACAGAGTGAAGGAGGAAATGCAACACCACCGGCATAAGAAAAGAGACTGGGCGTAACATAAATAGAAAATAATAATGCTCCATTTTGAATGGGGACAATTAAAATGTTTTTTCAATGCCATCAATAAAATAAACTCAAAATCAGCTCCAATATTTTAATTTTAATTAATGAGGGGTTGCTTGAATAACTTTACTTTTAAATGAATGATTTACCATGGTATTCAATGAACCTGATAAGGCCTAACTACTTTGAAATGATGGGCATGATTTGTGGTTGAATTCCAGCAGTATTACTGCTGCGTGTGGGATACAATCGGAAACAGAAATGAAACTACTAAGTTCTTGTAGAACAGAGGACATTGCAGATGGTATATATAGTGAATAACCACAAAATCCGCTTAACAAAAAAGAACCAGCAAGCCAAAGTGAAGGAAATCGGTGCCAAAGCCATTATTATATTTTGAAGACAGACACACTGTTAGTAAATTGCAGGAATTAGCGCCGATATCGCCCACATCAAGTCATACTGGATGGTTGTGAAATCTATCCCAGTTCACAGTTCAATCATTTTATAAATACACAGAACAAGCTACATTTATTATCTTTAGGATTAAAGGGGAGAAAAAGTTTCTTGAAAGTGTAACCTGCGCCACATGCTCACATGCAAAACAGACCCTCAAAGCTCACAACTCAAAATGTGTAGATTGTTGTGATAATTGCCCTCATGACCAATGACATGGTGACATAAACCTCAAACCTTTCCTTAGAGACCTGCTGTCTCCATGTCTGGACTCTACTTTAGCGAGCATCCAGCGACCAGAGGCGGATCCTGCATTCTTAATATGCTGTACAGTATGGTGACTTGAAATTATGAAAGAAGCAACATAAGCCATGTGGAAGTTGCCCGCGGGTTGCACAGTAAGCGGATGTTGTGGTGGCGATAAAAATTACACCCTGTTGAGGTCCTTCAGTCAGTCCAGTGTGGGTGTGTGTCTCCTACATGCGGTAGTTCTTCGTTTCATTCAGCCTTTCAGTCAAAAAAAGAATCAATCCCTTACAGAGGCTGCTGTGAAAATTCAGTAGCAATTCAATGAGGCAGCTTAAGGATGTCAATTGAGCCAGTCCATCTCAAATAGCAGGGCAGGCCCCTTCTGGGTATAGTATAAAAGTATATTAAAATTTACAACTCAAACAAAATAAGGCAATTGTTACTAGGAGACAGATTGATTATGTCACACTAAATAGTGGCCCCACATAAGGTCCTGAAGAGCAAGCGGAGCGAGTATAATTACAAATAAACTGTAAATGTGTGAAAAGAGAGCCTTTTTTTCACCATTTTTATACACACTGTCCGCCGCACATACTGAAGCGCGCTGATAATGTAAGGTTATGTATGTGTGTGAGTGTGTGAATATGGGCTGGGGGTTGAACCCAGATGCCGCTATGATTTAAGCCATAGAGGACTTAGCGGCCCAACCCTGTCATCTTGCTCCACTCATTACATAGAGTGGTCGCCAAAATGCTCACACACATAGTCAGGGAACGGTCACACGCTCACATGCAACCCGTTCCCACTCACTCCTCCGTCTCCACTACCTCATTTGCAAATTGTTCGTCTAATGACCTAAATTTTTGATCACAGTATGAGAGAGAGTGGAATATAGAGATAGAGAGGGTCATTTAAGGTTTGGACAGCATGGTCCCTCGGCCATTCACGGTAACTATATGTGAAGCCCGAGAAGAGAGATAACGTGTCGATGATCGGAGGTGAGTGAGACTTATGGTGAACACGGGGCAAGCGATTCACTTGAAGGCCTCGCTTATCTTCTAGAAAAATCTTGAATAGCCTTCCTCTGTTTGAAGAGCCCCCCACTTCATATCCTTCAGGATATGAAGGGTATTCTTCTAAATGTTGCATAGAGTTATATAAAGTCCGAGGTGACATACTTCTTCAGAAATAGCAGTAATAAGCCAGACCTGTTGAGCCCAAACCACATGATCTGTGGAAATTTTGGTTCAGGGAGCTTGTGTGTTGACACAAGCGGCTAACAACTAACAGCCTGGCAGATCAAGCGGTATAGTGGCTGACACACAAAACACACACAGGCTCACACCTTCTGGCTTCCTTTCCAAGCCTCATTGTCACTCATCAGGGCAGATGCTTTCGCCCTGTTTCTGTCTGAGCCACTTTGATTTCAGTAGTCAGCAGGGAAGCTTGAAAGAAAGCCGTGTGAATACGAGCACCGAGCGAAGGAAGTGGTTGCTTTGAAAGGGATCGATAAGCATCATCACCTCTCAATCAGAGGAAAGAATAGAGGATGCCCACGAGGCAGAACCCACTCATTTCAACCGATTGAGAGCGAAAGTAAAGTAGCAAATAAAGATAATTTACTCCGTCGTCAGATCCCTGTCAGCACTGATAAATCCTCTTCCATTGTAATTGCTCTTATCGTCTCACCCTCTCATGTATTCTCTTGGAACCATACAGGAAGGAGTGACAAGCAAGTAAAATGGTACAAGCAGTTAAGCGTAGCGCGTACGTAACATTTGCACAACTCAGCAGTCACTGCACTGACAATTTTGGCGCAAACATTTTTTGTTTTCTTTACAGAAATAAAATCTGTGTGGCATCACAGTCATGGTTGTTCCCAATAGCTCAATTGAGGCAGCTTGGCTTGTTGAAGACGTTTCACCTAACAGTTCTAAAGTGATCAAAACATTTGGATTCAATGTTTGTGGTTTCTTAAAAAAAACATCAATTTTGTGTAGCCTTAACTTTGGCAGTACACGAAACCCAAAAACATAATCCTACGAGTCCTCAATTCCGTTGGGAACCACTTAGGACAGATTTGAAAAATGATCACTATCCCGTTGCTGCACGTGTATCCACCTTGTTTCTTGCGGGGTTGTACTCGGTGCAGGTGGAATTATAAGAAAAGGTCTGTACCTTGTGTAGAGGCTGGCAAGTTGTGAGGTGATAAATCATAAAGCTGATGTGCGCTTGCTTGATTGGAATTCACTCAGGCACCGAGGCAAACAGCATTCCAGTCAGGCACTGGCTTGTGGATGCTTGATCATATTGGGTTAACATTTAAGCCTCTCGACAACAACAACATAAAAACTCCAAACGGGCCCTGGGTGGGATGAGACAAATGCATATGGTGCGCTTTAAGGACAGATGGACGGAGAAATAGATGGATAGGTGGATGGTTGGATGGATGGACAGATGGACACAGGAACAGATGGATATACAGATAGATGCATACAGCCAAATATCTATCATGGCTGCAAGCCCCACCCAGACATTGATTTGTGCGCGTACGTGTGGACATTATTTTATTGGGTGCACATTTGCTACGTGCGGTCTTAGGGCTTGATAAATGACCCCGATTAGTGGCGGCTGACCGCTCCATGATTGCAGCAGAACAGCTGCTCTGTGAGCAGTGTTGTCTAAAGCAGTCCATGATTAATACAACAAAACACTAAATGAATTACAAAGCCGCCGCAGGCCTGAGATCTGCCACCATTGAACAATCACAGAACTGCACCTGTATCTCGAGGATGTGAACACATTCTTGTTTGCCCTTCACTTCTTTGTCATTTCATCCACTTCCCTCCATTTTCTTTTTGAAAGAGAAAAGCATGAACTAACATTTATGTGTCCCAACACTAATTGGGTTGGAATGTACATAAAAGGTTAGTGTAAGATATCAAGTCACAGACACAATTTTATGACTCAACTCTAAAATATTACTGTATGCTTGGCACCTTGCATCCTCCATATGAGTCCCCACCCTGATACTGTCACAATCACATGAAGACACCCACGAGCGCAGACACCCAACCTCATCTCCATCAACAGTGTCTCTCAATATTGCCCCATCTATTATACCTGTAACCTAGCAACAGAGCGGCGAGAAGACCCTCCCCTACCTGCTCACTATCCTGATTTCTGGGTGGGAGAGCTAATGCTTTGTCTAAGGGCAGGAACAGGAACCAACTGGGAGTTGCCCCGTGCTCGCCACTCTTTTGACCCAAAGGAACCGCTGCACATTAATGTAATGGGACCACAGCAAGAGCTCATACAACTGGGCTCACTTGCCTTTTGCAGAACCAGAGTGAGGGAAGCTACCTGTGGAAACACCTCATTCAGACACAGGTGCATCTCACTGAATTAGAATACTGTGGAAAACACAATTTATTTCATTAGTTCATTTCAAAAAGTCAAACTCATTATAATGGATCACTACACACACAGTGCATTATTTGGAAATTGCATTTCTTATCATGTTGATCATCTATGATCCTGCTGAAATATTAGAAATCTTGGGTTGCTTTTAGAGAAGCATTATCTGCATTATTAGCTTCTTCTGACCATTCTAATTGGGATTCAGTTCTGGTGAGCTTGCTGGCCAATCAAGCACAGTGATATCATGGGTATTCAATCAGAGTTTAGTAGTTGGCCACTCTTCCTCTAAGATATGTATTATTGATTCTCAAATATGGTACAGTAGTTACTTTCATCTTAAAATAGAACATTAGACATATTTTTGTCGTACATCTGTTTAGGAAGTGTGTTGTCATGTGCCCCTCCCCTGTAGCGCTGACAAAAATGATTCATTATTTAGGTCACCCATTCCTGATTTAGAATCATCAATTAACCTAACCTGCATGGCTTTGCAATGTGAGAGGAAGCCGCAGTAGCTGGAGAAATCCAGGAACAACAAGAAAACCTCAGAACTCTGAGTTGCATGCGCTAACCACCCTGTGCTGCCCTGTATTTCATCATTCCACATTTTATTGATATATAAATGCAAACAAATTTGACTCAAACAACTTTTTGACCTGGGTACTATAACTAATCAAAGTAACATTTTGGGCATTGGAGCCTTTTTGAATTGCAATTTGAGGGGAGCCACTGGGGGGCGACACTGAGGTATTTTCAGGCCTGTAGGAAGTCACTGGGCAGGGAGGTCTGCCAGGTCTGTCTGGTGGGAAGAAGAGAAAGAGGAAGACGAGAGACGGGGGAAGAGGCAGAATGTGTGTGGGTGAGAAAAACACTAAACAGAAGGTGAGGCGAGACAAGTGAGTGGGGGGCCATGAGACTGAGATGTACTCACAAGTATTATTTGCGTGTGTGTGTGTGTGTGTGTGTGTGTGTGTGTGTGTGCGTGCATGCGTGCGTGCATGCGTGCGCGCATGCGTGGCTTCTTGCATAAGTGCAGGTGTCAGCAGGTGCATGGAAGAACTAAAACGAAATGCTGCATTTATACCTGCGTGTGTGTGTGTGTGTGTGTGTATGTGTGTGTGTGTTTTGTGCCTTGGGACAATGCTGCTCCCTCATTACTCAACTGTTTCCTCCAGTCCAGCACTAATGAGGAGCCTCACCGCCACCGTGGTAATCAAGGTCAAGCCTAGGCCAAACCACACAGAATCTGGCCATCACTCCGACACACAACTTTTACACACGTTGCTAAACTACAGTGTGAAACTTCAAATCAATAATTGCATTGGGAACCAGCGAGGGCAACAGGGATGAGTGACAACGGGCAGGATTCCGCAAGATGTGGGTGTGCCGTAGTCACCTCCTCTCCCCACCTCGGGGAATCAGCATGCAGGTAGAGATGAGCAAGAGACAAAGGAGCATAAATATGGGCGGATTAGAAAGGAGGGAGTGTGTGATATACCGGCTGGGAGGAGGGAGCCAAAGAGAAGGGGAAGTAATTAAATTAAAAGAGCACAAGACTTAGCTCTTTAGTCTCATCCCTCGAGACAAGCCTGACACTGCTACAGCTAGCTAATGTCATAGCAACGGGGGGAAGGAAAGTCCAGTGGGTGCAGCATATTGAAGTAATACAAGGTTTAGGCGGTGCGGTGATGGAGGAAGATGGAGGGTATCGGGGAAGTATAGGAATGAAACAGTGGTGGAGTCAAGGACAGAAACGTCACGCTACGAGCAATAGGTACATAACCACGGTGGACGGAAGGAAGTGGAGGAAGAGGTCTGGAAAAAAATCCCGAAGACTAAAGGCCAGACCATTCCCTTTTTGGGTTTGTCGTCTCTGGCCCTTTATGCTCTTCTTGTTTACTATTGTCTCAGTGGCTAATTACCTTCTTTGAATAATTCATAGGTGTATCAATAACTCAAATTTAATTAGTTCAGACACATCAGATGAGCTTGGACCTCACTTCCGAAATAGACGAATCAATTGTTAAAACTAAGCCAAACATGCATAACGGGAAAAATCCCTGCAAGTCTAACTTAACGAGGAGAAAGTTCTCAACATTAATAGCACCGTGTTAGCTAATAATTTGGGCAAAAATATAAAAGGAATAATATTTGAAGCACTGAGAAACAACATCAGCCCTGTCACAGCTGACTTTGGAAGGACACCCTGGACTGGTTGGTTGGTTGGTTGGTTGGTTGGTTGGTTGGTTGGTTGGTTGGTTGGTTGGTTGGTTGGTTGGTTGGTTGGTTGGTTGGTTGGTTGGTTGGTTGGTTGGTTGGTTGCGAGTCAATCAGAGGGCAGTACAGTACAGTACAGTACAGTACAGTACAGTAGAGGGGTAAAGAAACGTTCACGATTACTTTCACACTGACATTGAGGGAGAAAGTCTATAAAGTTATATTATACATTATTCATTATATAGGCACTAATATATCAGCAAACTGAATCACACCCTGTATTCAATTACCAATCAATTAGCAAATAGACCCCTTGAAGTTCAACATGGGGAAAAAAAACTAAAACTTTCCTCCTCCAATTACTATCGCTGTAATGGTTCTCAAACCTTTGTTTACAGAATGTGCAGGCCTATTGAGTACAGTGTAGTATATTAACAGAAACGTCACTCTTCAAAGAATGTGCATCACACCTAGACTCCAGAAGCGTTCTCATCTCAAACATGAATATGTTGCGTGTCTTAGCAAACGTTCTTTGAAGAAAAGGCCTGGACATGAGCAAATCATTTTAACATTCAATGGGCAAAGGCCCTGGTCCGTTAAAAGAAATGAGATCCATTGTGATCATTTCCAAGCAGGCTTGTGTATTCTTGAGTATGTTCTCAGGGTGTTGTCATTTCAGCATGACTCACCATCGGGTTAAATGGACAACTGGGACTCGTGAATGGTTCAATCCTCTCACACACTTCCACGTACATGTACATACACACGCAGTGAACGACTCAACGAAAATGCCACCTACCAACATTTGTGTATGATCACTACTCTTGGTCTTATGGCACATTTCTTTACAAGTCTGTTTGTTAGCCCAAATGGAGCACACGTCGATAAGATATGCCTCTGGATCGATTGGGCTCAGTCTGCGCTTCAGGTGACGGCTCGGACCTCGCCGTTCTTCTGATTGATCCAATTTCAGTGCTACGTGTGTGTTGAAAGGGCAAGAACAAAAGTTTTGTTCCAAGATATCTCAATTTGGAAGTATTTAAATGCGCCTCAGATATATGGATTTTTTGTACCTTCATATATATATATATATATATGAATGTACTTGTTTACTGTAAGGTCAAGGGACATGCCAACTCTCGTTCCTAATTTGATAAATTTGAATTACATGACATAAGGCAAGTACTAAGCCGTGTATTGTTACCATATAGTACAGTAAACAAACAAAATGAGTATTTTAAGGGGAGGGGGGTCGTTTATTTACTGTAATTTATGCAAACTAATATGGGGACTAAAGTTATTTGGCTGAAGTGAAAGAAGGATAAGAGGAGAGAAGCAGAAGAAGCAGGTTAGCACTAATGGTCAATGACATGTTAGCGCTGTGGCTAGGCTTAACGCGGGCGACTAAACTGCTGAAATATTTACACGGCGCGCAGAATGAGAGACTCATTCACTTCAAATAAGCTGGAAGAGAGGCTGCTGTTCCACTTTCCTACCTCTTCACTGCACTGAGGTACTGCACATGCAGTTCAAATGGACAGGGCCACATGAATTATGTGCACGTGCGACTTTTTGCTTTTACTTATTCATTTTGGGCCCAACATGTTGGACTTTTGCGTCTGTTTGTTTATACGCAAAGGATTGAAAGTGAGGAATGTACACAAATACATGTTATTTGTTGTTGTTTACTCTAACCACATTTAAAAAAAAAGTTTTAAAAACATTCTAGTTCTGTCCATATCATACAGTATCATACAATCGGCTCTGAGGACCTAGCGAGCGAACGAAAACATGTTTATTCTGTCATGCTTTTAACGTTACTCCCCAATGACGAGAGCTGGGAAAAGAGTGTTTTAATACATTTGAATAAAATTAAAACATGTGGGCGGGGTGTCTATTTTAAATAACAAGGGTTTTATTTTGGCTTTCTATATTGCGTTTTCCCTGTGATGAAAACATAAACAGGGTTCATTGTAGTGTTAACGTGCTATCTATTGTTACAAGCTTATGAAAATGTTCACAGCTTGTAACTTCATTAGAAACCATTAAAAAATAATAATTATGTATGCAGTCTCCCACGAAAATGATGTCCGTTTAACACATTAAACAATACTCTGGGAGAGTGTGAAAGGATATATTTACATTTCTGGTCCTAAATCTGTTTTAATGGTTGTGTTATCCAGCAGCTGAACCTTATTTTTTTCTGTACCAAAGAACGGTTGTTTATGGACCAGCAACCATAAAACATTTTTAGTGGTTTAAATCCACGGTGCAATCAGCTTGCATTTCCTCAGCTAGCCTGTTAAATTCAAAGAAGATTGAAACTATTTTATTGTCAAATGCACACACCGGGTTGCATAAAAGTTGAAGTTTTGATTTTAACCCATGATATTTTCCTTTGTTCTAGAATTGTAGCTACTGTTGTTGTTACTTTCATGTGATTAGGTCGTTAGCATTTTTGTTGTTTGGGATTTGGGTTCCGGTTGGTCTGTCAACGTATTTTGTAAACACATGCTTTTAAAGGTGATATGAAAATAACAACATTTATTATTATGATTATTAACGCTACGTGCAGATGAATGAGTAGACTGATCAATCGGAGGAGTTATGTGTCTCGTTGAAGGACGTCCTTAGTGCCCGTGTGCACATGCCCGTCGCTTACAGGCTCCATTCTTAACCACTGGTCCAAGGCTGTCCCTTCGTGCCCAAGATGTGCCTCCCGTGTGCGTATATATGTCGGCGTCTGTGTGGGATTGCCTACATGAACCGCCGTCTCTCAAGCACTTGTCAGCTTAAAAAGACGAGGGTCAAACAAACACACACCTGACCCGGGAAGGCTAACTTCACTTTCTGCTACCATGACAACTGAAAACAAACAGAAATGAAAACATGCTGTATTTTTCATAATGGCAGCTGAGTGTGTCTCTCCCTCTCCCCTCCTCTCTCAGACTTGGACAGATGACTCGAGCAAAAAGATGTGGGAGGAAGAACAGAATCTTTCACTTGTGTTCTTCTTTCCCTGTGAAATGTTCACTCTCTCCGTGCCTCTCGAGACAGAGCGATTTGGTTTTCCCCTCAGACCGTGAATGTTTGAACTTCTTCACCTCACCCGAAGAGCTTGAGATGGACGTGCCTGGGAGCAAAGTCCCTCCCAAGTGAGTCTGACAGTTCCAAATTAATATTTAACCAATGGACATGTGCTTACCTTGGCATGTCAACGATGCAACACGGCATTTCGCCAACACTAAGTGACACAAGAGCACAATCCACCAACTTTTCCAAGGACAGTGCACATACTTCTGACTATTTAGCAAAAGGTCATCCGTTGTTCTCCAATTGTCTTTGTTCACTCATTCCCTTCCCACTTCGACCCTCTTCTTCTCTTTTTAATCACTGGATGTCTTTACCCAGCCACTAATAGAGATGCGTACCATCTGCATACAGCCTGATCTCAAATCTTTCCTCTGCCTCACTGGGCGGATGCACTCTGTGTTCTCATGCAACTGCAATCTGACATAACCCTCAGAGACCTCAGTCACGTTACAATTTTGAACAACAAATGCTTGGTGCCTTGAGTATGATTTCCAACTCATCGAAGATATATTGTATCTTATATTATAAATTGTTTCATTCTGTGACAGACACTTTTCTGCTTTACTTTTTACTCACAGGTACATATGTATATATAAAACCGGGTACGAATATAAGTTAAGTCAAACATAACAGTGCAATTCTGTTGAATTTTATTTGAAATCCGCTTTACATTTGAAGGCAAATCTTAAAGTGCTACAATAATAATGTAAATACTGTACAGGGAAATGCTTGAAACTGTAAAAAATGTCAACTTTTTTTAAACTTAGCTTCTTTGTGCTTGGGAGATGGTTAATTGCATTCATGAGCCACAATTTGAGCGCTGCCTTCATTCACCTCCGTTAAGATTAGATGCCGTAGATAAGAGCGTTACAAAAACAACTGTGTTCTGTAGCAAATATAGCATTGCGGAGAGACGAGCTCCAGTTAAAAACAACAGCCAGAGATCTAAATACTTCAATACGACTTGCTCCTTTTGAGCTGCGTCTCTACGACGGATGCTAAACTAACGTGAATGCTTCATTCCAATTGAAGGGACTCTCTACCACAACATGACAACATGGCCGCCATGTCTGTCTATCGATTTCTCTGATGGGAAGGTCACACCTGCCAACATGGCTGCCACTTTGATTTGCTTTTTCGCCTGCTCTAGTTTACTTTAAAATATGTTTAGCAATAACCAGAGAGAAGTGTAAAACGGAAATATGTGACAATTCTGGAACGAGCAGAGTCTGACAAGTACTGCACAAAGTGACATTTCGAATGGACTGGGGTCGGTGGTTGCGGCTGTGTCAAATTGGGGTTCCACTGTATTTCGTACATAAACAGTCAATTCGTAGAGTATATTTCACTCTAAAACAAGTCTATTTGGTGCCACTCTGAACACTGAGCAAAAAAATAACACTTTGAAATGTAAAATATTCAAATTTTATACTGAAACAGTTTTGAAGTGATATTAACTTTACTTAAAAAAACAGTACTTTTTCCACTCTGAAATTGTAAGTAAATTTTACAAGGAAAGTTTTACTTCCATAGTATTATTTTAAGCCCCATCAGAAATCTTTGTAGCCCTCGATAAGCTCCTCCAACATTTTATTTGTTATTCTAAAATATAAACATTGTTTTCTTGTTTGTTTGTTTGTTTGTTTGTTTGTTTGTTTGTTTGTTTGTTTGCTTGCTTGTTTGTTTGTTTTCTGATGTCAACCATTAGTTACAATCAAAGTTATTTCTTTGTTTCTATTTGTTTCGATCCCACATCATGCGTGCCACATGTTCTGCCTTCGCTCTCTTCATTGTCCAACATTTTCATACCCTCCTGTTTCTGTTCACTGATTACTGTGGGATGGTTCTCCTGTGTCCTCGTGCCAACTTTGGGTTCTCCATCTGTGACTTGACTGAGGACAGAAATGACTTGTACTTCAAATACAACTGAGAGGGGTCTGACCTGTTTGGCAAAACAGTCGTGAGCGGTGGCTATTGAAACAGGAAAGTCAAGTATGTGTGTGTTTGGCGCAACTTGACAGCTCTCATTTTCTTGTCGTCATTAGCCTGACAATACAAAGAAGACACGGTTTGCACTTTTCATCCAATATGAAATTCTACAGTCGTTGTAAAACATTTCGTCAACAACGACCCAAGTAACTGTTTCAGAAATGAGTCAAATTTGGCAAAGGTCAATTTTATTTGGAAAATTATTAGAAACGCCTCTCAGTAGACATTCTTATCCAGCTCATGTTTGAAATCTTATTTGATAGGGTAGAAAAGGAAGAGGGAAAAAATCCTTTCAAGCAATTAAAAATAATCATTTAAAAAAAGGCTTTGGATACTTTTAATATTTATCACTGTTTACCTCATGACAACTTTGAAAATGCTTTAAAAACGTTTGATTGGAGGAGTGAGCTGCAAACAGCATGACAGCTGTCCTAGTCATACCTGTGATGATCAAAATGGAATGCTGGATCATCTATCATGAAAAGAAAACAAGAGAATAAAGAGTTGAAAGCGATGCGAGGCTCAAATGTTCTCTTACAGTCGGCACATTACACCTTTCAGATTCTTGATGAAAAGAAGGAAATGTTTGTAAAATACATTTTTGTTTTGTGCAGGAAAGCTTTACAATGCTGATTTATTTCCTACTGCTGCAGCTCGTGTTCGTTACGTGATGCGTTCCGCATTTTTGTACTGCCTCTGTAGCAGACAAGGACATTCAGGTGGTCATTCTGTTTTTCAAGGTTACCATCAAACAACAACTAGTATGCTCTCAACAGCTGTGCCAGGTTATTCTTGCACTCATGCAAGGGGAGGATAGCAAACAAACGAAACAGCTGAACCAAACTTCTTCTTTTTTTTATGGTGAGGTCAACACGGAAGCTGATGCCTTCTATATGGCCAACTTAGCTTGGTTCCAATGGTTTCTTCAATCTTTGTCTAAATTAGTTTTTTGTTGAGAAAATACTGTATAAAATAAACATTGTTCTGCAAAATCTTAAACTAGGACAAATTACCTGACTGCACCAATCACATAGCCTTAATATATAAACCCTATTACACATCACAGAAATGAATTTGTTAGACAATGAAGTGTCTGTTCAGACTCAATGTAGTTGGGCGATGCCAACTATTTACTGTCTGTAAGACATATACAGTACACACACACACTGGCTACATCGATTGAACTACCACCATGATCTCTCTCATTAATGGGAATGATCAGAATCATTCCTGGAAATAACCAGGGAACGTGATGGAACTTACGTATTCTCACATTGCCTTACATTTATTTAATCCTTACCAGGCCAGGAGACACAAATGAGACGATGTGAGCCCCCTGGGGGTGATTCCTGAGGATGCAGGAGGCAAAATTGGAAGAAGGATGGACATAGTGTGTTTCTGCTTGTAACTTATTTACTTCTCACAAAAACTTGCACAGCTTCTCATTTTCATGCCAATTTCAATTGCAAGCTATTCGTCCCTTGTGACCCAACACAGTCTTTTTGTGGAAACACAAACATAGAGTAGAATTATGCATGTACCAAAACAGACAAAAACACAAAAATAAAAGTTGTGTGAACAGAAACAATTGGTAGGATGGATACAAGCAGCATGCAGCTGGAATTTGGATTTTCCAAAACGTCAAATAACTAATGGGACTTTGCAATGTTAGGAAGGAGAAACGTGCTTCGGAAGGCACCTTGGAAAAATGCTCAAAAGGCTCTTAACAACTTTTTTTTTTAATTTGTTCTCTGGTCTATGTCTGGCACATATGGCACGAGGCTGTTTGTCAGTAGTACAAATATGAGCAATTAGTCATTCTCAGTAGTAAACAGGCTTAAAACAGTTGGTAGCAGCTTTCACATTTCAAAAAGATGACAAATGCATTATGGTGGGAACACTCCACCAGGTTTGCAAACACACAAGAATTCAAAACACCGTCAGTTGGATATGTTGGCCTACATATGGAGACTAGGTCAAGTTTTAAAATGAAGACATCCTCCCATGGAACTGTTTGCAGGCCTGTACGCCAACGTGACAAGATAACTTCCGCTTTGTGTAGTTATGTTGCTTTGTCTCGCCCCCTCAGCCACCTGCCTGTTATGCAGTGATGTGAGCCGGCCTGCTGATAGTAAAATCGAAACCATTTGGATGCTTATAGAGCATTCCACTGCTGTACTCTCAGAGGTCAGTCCACATCTCAATAGTCACACTAACAATGTGTTAATAACTCAAAACACTGTCTCGAATATCGTTTCCCACTGAAATGAATCCAAATATTTGGAATGTTTGTTTGTGCAACACTATGTTTGTACAAGGTGCAAAAACATACTTTCTTGCAATGAAAGGCTTAGAAAAGGTTGGAAATTGTTGCCCTGACAAGTACAACAATGTATTTTCCTCAGCGTGTCCGAATATCCCATTATATGGACATTAAGAATATTTCCCGTTCTTTCCCGCTGACCAGCACATTAATGATTTGCCGCATTCTTGGGGCATCTCGCTGGAAGAATGCTAAGTATGGCCGTCCTTGTACAGAAAAGTGGCAAGGATTAGCATAGTTTAGATGCCATTCCGCCATCATAGTCTCAAGTGGCCAACGCAGCTCCACATGGACTTTGCTGGGCAGCTTCAAAGAATATTTTAAACACACACGCACACAGGCACTCGCACACACACACACACACACACACACACACACACACACACATACACACACACACACACACACACACACACACACACACACACACACACACACACACACACACACACACACACAAACACTTATGGTTGCAAGTGAACACACTCTAGCTGTCAGTATAATGGTACAAAATATGAAAAGAGAGTAGCAGATATCTGACGCCTCCAGTGCGAGGCAACCAGTAATTAAATGCCTTCATTAGGTCAAATATTTGATTAAGAGGAACCTGAGGGGAACTCGAGTAATGACCCCCTTTGCTAAAATTCAAAGGTGGAGAGGAAGAGGGGCTTTAATGGGAAAATGAGAACATGTCAAGCTTGCTGGATTGAAAGTAGGGACACTGGTTATGAGACTGTTCAAAATAAGGGGGCGGGTCTACTGAATATATCTCACACATCATCACGCAGTGTCTGGATAGCGACCGTGTGTTCTTGAAAGAAGTCATAAAGGCTGGCCGCAGCATATTGCTAATGTGTTGCCAAAGGCGGGCCAGGCCTGGCCAGGGGAATCTCGCTTTTGTGGACACACTATGTGCATGTTCTACAGGCGAGTGAACATCTTTGGCCTCCACATCAACCCACTTTGGGAAATTGCTCGTGCTTCTTCTAGCCTGAGTGATTGTGTCTGTGAGTCCTTGTGCTGAAAACTCACATAACAGAAGGCGATTATTCACCTTAAAAACAGGAGGAAAATAAGCTTTCCGTTTTAGTATTAGTCTGAGTTATTTTGCCCAGAAATCTTGGTAGGGACTCTCTACCAAGTCAGAAAACTCGAACTGTTACAGAAATGTGATTATGAAATGTAATGCACTGCGGTAGGTAACATTGCGGAGAAAATAGCAAGCCAAAGTATTTTAGTCTTTTTTTTAGAGATATTAATCATTTTTAAAATGTAAAAGTCATTAATAATTGGAATGATTCTATTTTTCTTTTATCAAGAGCAAAACGCAGCAAATCATCCATTCCTTGTGTCATTTCCAGCTAAATTTAGCAATCATTCAACAAACTCATTTTAACACAAAATCCAACAAGGGTAAGAATAATTTCAGGCATCACGGCTCTAGACTGCCCCTAAATGGTCGTATTTTGCCCCCCCCACAACAGTTTTTTTTTTTTTATTTACTTGCGCATGTGTGACCAAACAATTTGCAGATTATTTTCCTTTTTTTGTAATTCATGAGTGTTTTTTGTTGCTGACAAACATCTGCACCATGCAGTGTATCAGTTAATATGGAATGGACTGCATTATACTGTATATGATAACATTCTGTTAAATAATACTTTTTGTGTAAAATGAAATTTGAAAATGTGAAATGTCGAGAAATCTTGTTCTCTATATTTCACAATGCTAATTATCCTATTGATAATCATATCGTTACACCTAAAGTGGCCTTGCTATGAATGTAAATATGCATGCAGCACTGGCCTTGATGCCGTGTTGATCCAAGAAAGGAATTGCTGTTGATGAAGCACAATTATTTGGCAATAAATCTCACAGAGGAGAGGCATCGCTCGTGTGGCCTCACAGGCCCACAGGGCCAGCTAATGTAGTTCAGACAGCAAAACCTACAGAAACAACGCTCCCTTTAAATGAGCTGGTGGCTACTGTTAATTAATGAATTAATTCAATTAATTAATTTATGCATGCTGGTAAGGTGAAGTACCTGCACCGAAATGCTTCGATTTTGCATTACACAGAGCTCTCCCTAATTGCCCCCCACCCTACGGTATAAGTGTGCATGCCTGTGAGTGTGTGTTTTTTGAATGCCAACGCCGTCATCAAAGGACACGTCAAACTGAAGGCTCAGGCGGAGGCTGCTATGGGGATCTCAGACACACGCACACACGCTAAGCTTTCATATCACGCCCTGGCAACGCCCACTGACTGCAGCACATCTCCGCCAGTATCACCAAGGTTACCAGCGGTAGCCAGGGATACCATCGGAGCCGCCTGTGAAAATTTTGAGAATGGGTGTGGCACGGCTAAGTCTTTATGCCACAACAAATTCACTGTACATCCAGGCTTTTGTTTTGAGAGATACTTAAAGTTCAGCTTTCAACAAACTAAATATTAAGCAAATGGAATAACTTCATTGACTGACACTCACAAGCTTTCTGTGCGTTCAATGTGAAGAAACTACATCACGTCTCTACATTTGACCTTATTAGCAGGGTGGGCTTTACAATGCCGCAATGGTAGTGCTATGCGTATCAAAGGTGAAAGTGTCGACTGGTTATTGACAATTGCGGTACTGGCTACTCTCATTACGCTTCTTTGCATACCACTGGCACTAATCTAAGGTGTGTGCCCATGCATTAGTCTGCCAATCAGTTAGCCGCTATGAGCGAATTGAATTCATTAGCTTTAAAAAGGAACCCAAATTAAAGAGTGGTGTTTCCATGACAAAGTAGGGCCTCGGCCAGCGCCCATGCATCCACAACGCTTGTGCACAAATTGAGAAAATATATTCGTGGGCATGCTCCACAAGCTTCAATCTCTCAGTCTGGAGAGGTGCATGCGTGTGTGCGTGCATGTGCTACCCCAGAGAAAAGATTGCTTCCCTCGTTGGGTTTCAAAAACACTCGGAATATTTGGATCATCCAGCTGAGTGATGAGAACAAAAACAAACAGATGTACAAGGGAATTTTTTTTTCTTTTGCTCTGTAATCCGGCATTCATGCTGTGTGGGGCATTTAGGAAACACTCATTTTTTCCCTCTTCTCTTAATTTAACATGAGCTAACCATGTCACTATTTTTTATTTTATTTTACAGGCCAAATTGTGGCTCATGTTTACAGTAGTTTAAAAAACAGAAGTGCATCCAGGGGTGGAATGGCAATTGGGAGGACAGGTTGCTGCCTGAAGCGGGTGTAGCGAACAAAGAAATCAAGCAAACGGTACATGATTCCCCCCCCCCGCCATCTCCCATAGCCCCCCATCTGTCAAGTGCCTACTCCTATAGCAAGTCGTCAAGTCTTTCAAGGTAAAGCACTTAAATATTAATTTTGAGTTTTACATTATTTCTTATGGGGGAAAAAACAATTCCACTGATCTGTTCGACCTACGCAAGCGATCACAAAACAAATTAAGTTCATAAGTAAAGATTTCACTGTATAAGATCAAAATGACTACTTTCATGAAATAAATTGTTGTGGGCAGTACAACCATGACAAAAAAGTGTCATTTCACCACTTCTTACGCACTATGTAGTTAGCAGTGTTTGTGGAGACCTGGCAAAATCACCTGCAAAGAAATGACGAGAATGCATTTCAATAGTATTGGACGGATATGTGTGCAAATGTTTGATAACCTATAATAAGACCCCAGAGTTCAAAACAAAAAAAGCCAGTTTTAAGCCCATTTGCAACGTGTGAGACAGTCTGCGTACATAACGGGGGAAACCTATGGCATAAGTCAGTATGACATACAAGTGTGAGAAACGTCCTCATGTCTCATGTCCACATTCACCTGGAGAAAACAAGGAGAATTACAACTCTCCCTTACTGACTGGTTGAATTTTCTAACAGCGTGTATACAGTGTCAATCCACTGCAGTGTAACAGCCAAGAGTATGCAGTCATCCTCGAAGGCCCACGTCAGAAGAGGAGCCATTGCTCAGATATATGGAACCATATGCTTGAGTATGGCAGGCAGGTAAAACAGAAGGATTTTAATCAAACACCAAAGAGTCACTGGAAAACCTGTCATCGGTTCGCTTCAAACATGACAACGCAGGAATTTATTATGACATGACTTGTTTTTTTTTAATCTACCATGAAATGGAAAACACGTGTTCCCACTCTGCAAATATAATCATTACATCGCTATCTGCGGCACTTAAACTGAGGGAGGGAAATACTGGAAAAGCACTTACTGAGCATACTGCCGCTGACAGCTGACCCACGCATACGGTATGTGGTCCGACAGGTCTAATCACACTAACCTATATCTTAAAATGCGGAGAGAGTATTGAGAATGTCATGAGAGCATATTCAAAAATACAGTTGGAACTGTGATTTCTCATACTGTAAAGGAACTCCAATGCGAGCTTACTCAGACACATTTGAAGGTAATTATTTTTTTTCCCCAAGATAAATTAAAATGTCCACATCTGCATGAGCATCCGTGTTGTGTTGAGTCTTGTGTTGGTGATGTATGTTAAAAATCCCAACCGTATTATTTGGATGAATTACACAGAACGATATTAATACTTGTGCTTTTTCCAAATATAATAAGACGATAAGAATTGACCAACACGTTTGACCTCTTAGTTCCACACCACTATAAATTACAAGGGTAATGACAAATATATTGTTGCATGAATTACTACAAATGTGAGTATCATTATCTGTTTAAAGGCAAAACCTTTGACACAACAGTCACTTATTAATTTGTGCAAGTGCACCTAACGGTGTTGCTTCAAAAACATTGCACTGGTCAACATTGCAAATTTTAATCAGAGAAGACTGTGTCCCTCAAAATATTTTGAAGCTGATTCAAAAACATCCCTCAACATTTTTTGAAGCAGATTTTAAAAGAACTGCATTTTTTAAATTTTGCTGGCACATTTTTGAAATATTTGCATTACTTTGTTTGACCTATAAAAGGTCGGTCAATACGAATTTTATGATGCGTTGTAATTTATAGCTATGTTTTAGCAAAGAAATTCTCCCTGTTGCTGAACCTAATTTTGAATACATACAAATTATTAAATGAATTAAAATATTATATATTCATGTTATTATTATTATTTTTATTATCATTATAATTAGTAGTAGTAGCAGTAGTAGTAGTAGTAGTAGTATGAAAACCAGATGGTCTCGCGAAAAAACTGTCAGATTTGGAATCAGCGCAAAAAAAAATCATCTACATAGCTTTACTTGCAGCTTGGATCTAAAATAACTTTGTAAAAATGTGAGGACCAGTGTTATCATTTTAATCATGCTAAGGTGAAAGACTTTGGGTTCTATTTTCGTGACTGGCACAAGTCTGGCGCCTCTGTAGAGGTGAAATAGACAGGGCGTTGGTAATTTTGCACACCGGTGCAAGACGAGGGTATTTAAAAAAGGACAGCTTGCGCCATTAAGGGTGTGAACACAACTTTATTCACTGACAGTTTAAATTGCCCCTCTCATTTACATCACAAAAGGACACATCTCTTTTTTGGAAAAAGACGCAGCGATCCATGTGTGACCTGACCATTGTCGCTGCACTTGGCCAGTGTAGTAACAAATAACATATGGGAGTACCTTAGCTGGTGCGGCATATAGTCTGGAATTTACGGTCGTCTTATAACATGTCAACAACCGTGTTTAAGTTTGCGGAGAATCTAACCGGATGTTGACAATTAAATCAGATGGACGTGTTGCCTTTGCAACAGCATCAGCCGCTATAAGTGATCACAGACTGGCAAGAAAGTCCAAAGCCCCTCGGCACTATGCTGCCTACACTCTGCTACACATAGAGAAGAAATAGATTTATATTGCGTGTCCTTAGAGGAAACTTGGCAACAGAAAAATAAAAGAGGAGCTATCAAACTAGCAATCACTGGGGAATCCCTACACTTTCTAACAAATAAATATGGGCTAGTGCACCCATAACATCCTCAGAAATATTCTGGCTCCACACAGAGACACGCACACACACGTCTGCACCCAGCATGCAGGAGGACACTGTAATTCCCATCCATTCGAGTTGGACCAGAGATTTCATCTAAAGGGGAAACACCAGGCTCCTCTATTGCCACCAATTACTGGGGCTTGGAAGCAAAGTCAATGGCCACAGTTTAATACAATCACATCATCTCTGAGGAAATCAGACCCTTTTCGCCTCCGCTTTGAGCGCTCTGCTGCCAAGCGGGCTTCAGCAAAAGCCACTTAAAGTGCAAGAGAGCGAAAATGACTCAAGCTCTTTGTTGAAAGGGGATTTTGTGCAATTTCGTCCTGCGCATCATCTAATACTTTTATGGGGAAATGTCCGACACATTATTAAGTTTGCTTGAATACGCTTAAAAGAAGCCTTCACCTATACGTTGTCCGTCTGTGCGCGTGTTGTTCAAGCAGGCTATTTTCTCGGAGCTCACATGCATTGCCATTATACATCAGCCAGCGTGTGGCTGTGTCAAAAAGCCTGCCTTCCCCTCCGCCATAACTCATAGTTACCTCCTGTAACCAAATTATATCTCAGCCCCCATCTCAACCATTCCCTGGTCTCATAGACGCTGAGGAATGAGCTCCAGCGATGTGAGAAGAGACGGTCACATGTGGAACACACTCAGGTCTATTCTGGAAAACATCAGTCATTTTTATGACTGCTCATCATAGGTATCACACAAATAGAAGCTACTTTGGTTAAAAGACGATTAAGTGCAAAAAGTTGAAATTTTGTGGAAACAGAAAGACATCATTTCTGGGAAAGGCACGTTTGTATTACATCACACCATCTGCAAAATTCTTATTTATTCTTCTTACCAATGTCAATTTTGACCAAAAGTCTTTCTTGCCAATGATGACATCGTCCGCCTTGCAAATATATTAAATGGCTAACTCTACAACTGCGGCAAGTCAAACTGAAAGCAACAACAACACTGATAAAAATGATCTTTTTTCCATGCAGCGTGTGTCTTTTTAAACTGAAAAAAAGCGTTTCATCCAATATCGTTACGAATGCACACTGGGCTCGCAGGTCATATCAGTAGATCGTCAACAACAGCTTGCAAATCAGTTGGGACTACGGCCGATACACTGGGATGGAACGTAGAAAGTTCAAAAGAATTGAAAAGATGATTTTGAGGGTTCTAAACCTTCACCTCACATCAACTTTTCCTGCCTGCAAAGCTCCCACCCCATCAACATCCTTCACTGATTGGTTGAGTTCTTCTATAAGGTGATTGGATGAATCAAGGAAGAAAGAGGAAGAAGAGCACTGATTAAGGCGGCTGGTGAGGATTTTAGGATCCCGCACAAAAACGGACGAGTCCGTCGATTGTAGAAGAAGCTCAAAACAAGAGTCAATGACAATCGCAAAATAGGCTCTTTGACATTGGCAAAGAATATTTGGCAGTTTTTATCATGTGCACATGCAACATAATCCCACAAATGCACATTCCTTCCAAATGTGGCACCATTTAAATAAACAGGCTTTCCAATCGTATATTTACTGCCAAGAAGCTTTGTTACAACCAGAAAAGAATCTACCAAAGACAAATGCCCTTACTTTTTGTGCTGTTTTTCAGAATACGCAACATTTGGATGGGTTTTTTTGCCAGTTACATGGTGTGTTCACTGTTGGGATTGACAAATTATCTTGATCATATGATTATGTTGGAATGTAGAATATATTGATTAACCAGTTGCTGAGGGGAACAATCAAACTTCTTCTATTCCCACATCGTGCTAGGACCTCTGCACTGGTTGATCAGCTGCAGAGGAAGCAATCAAAGTTGTTCTGTTTCCCCCAACGTCGTAAAACACCCCCTGCTCTGATTTGACCAGAGGCCGGGGGTTCACCAAACCTGTCCACTATCACCCCTTCCCTGTTTTCTCTCAATGAATATGCCCTTGCAAGAAGTCTAAGTCAGACTGCCTTCAAGCATTACTGTACCACACAGTGTGCAGATGGCTTTGTCCGCTTGCAGGCGTAACATGGCCAAACTGTCTCACGTGTGGTTCTTGAGAGTGAGAGTGAGAGTGAGAGTAAGCAACACTCTAACATTCACGTTTAGTGAACAGAAAGGCATGCAGATTTTCCACCACCCATCCAGTGTGTAAAATACATACATGGGATGAGGAGGAAAAAAACAGAAGGAAGTAGATGTTGGATTCGTGCTGTCAAGCAGCATAAAACAAAACTAGAGACAGGGGGTTCTGTCAGATCACATCAGACTCACACCCACCCAGTGTGTAGAGGAGAAAAAGCAAAGCATGAACACGACAGTATTTATTGTCACCCGACGGATTATAATGGAGAACGGCTGCTCTGTCCTGTTCCTCAATTAGTCTTTCCTCTCCAGTGTGCCTCATTTCAATTGTGTCTCATTCCTCATCCCTCACATCTTCCACTCTCATCTCACTGTGGTGCCACTCTGCCTGATTGGGCCGCATCTGGGACTCATGGGACGTATTCCGGCGTGGGTTGGAGCCTCTAGAATACGGCCAAGGTGCTGGGAGGAGCGGAGGGAGGTGGAGGTGGCGAGGCAACGGATTAAAGATGAATTGTGGAGCAACGCCACAGTAAGTCTCTTCTACCAAGTTTGTCTATGTCTCATTATCAAAATGTGTTAGAAAAAGGAAAGTACAGGATTAGCTGAGGAAAAATGAGAGAGAGAGAGAGAGAGAGAGAGAGAGAGAGGCTTTATTTTAAATTAGAAATTTATTAAATTATTAATAATTGTTAACTATTAATTTTATTAAGATAAAATTACATTAATTTATAAATATTATTATATTAAATATGGTGTATTTCAAGAGTGCTCGCTTAAAAAACGGGGAATAAAGTCAAGTAAACTACAACTCTCAAATGACTGTTGACTCTTATTCTTCAGAAAGGCTACACAGTACAAAATAAAATAAATACATTTAAAATACAAAAACAAAAGTTCATGTATGCAACTATTTGACAAAGACAAAAACATGAGATTTCTTTGCTGTTTAGTTTTACAAATGTAAAATATAATTTGCTTCAGTTGCTTTGTAAAGCACTCCTTTTATTTTATTTTGTTGAGAAAGATTTTTTTTTCCAACTGCAGTTTTAACTATTTTGTTAGTTTTTGTTAACAATAAAACCAAGTAGTGTGCGTCATTTTGCCTCTATTACTTCAATCCCAAATAATTGATGCAATTCATATTTATCAATTAATCTGTCTTGCTTTAATATACAGTATAGCCAAATCCTCGTTAAAACAGATTACATAATAATAAAACGCACTTGTATGCACTGGCAGATGATCAGTTTCACCATCATCAAAGCACAAGAGGTGAATTTCTTTGTTTCTGCTGCTTCACTCCAACCCCCACAGTCAGTTATTACGATGCATTATATAATATATTGCATATTCCGGTTCCTTGTGTACTGGCATAAAAAGACAACAACATATTACAGTAGAAGACGGAATTTGATTGTTTCGCTCTTGCAGGCAAAGCAAAAGCAAGCAGGAAGGTGTGAGGTTCTGTGAGGAGGTGCAATTGTGAACCAGGCTTCTCTTCAAGCCCCGTGGCAAAACCAACACATAACTCATTACTCTGGACTTCGCGGTGCTGTTTTCTAAGTGCGATGGATTCAAGCATGCACTTATGTAGTGACTGGCTGACATGAAATATCCATGATCTGCCCGAGATGCGCCTGAGCTGAGCTTCACAGAGCCAGGAAGTGAGTCACCTGCTACCGTAACAACCATCCATTGTCCACTTTATGATGCTTCTGTCTTTCTTGTGTATCGCATCACCCTCCTTCAGGATTAACAAACGTGTTCATTCAATGTTTTGTGTCTGAGGACGAAAACATTGGAAGGAATCAAAGCTCTGGGAAGATGATGGCTGCGAGGTAGAATAGTGTCAAAAGGGAGTTGGACACCAATTGTGTGACTGGGAGAATGTTTGCAAGATTCTGCAGCTGCAGGCCCTATCAGAAAGAGAAACGCTGATGTTGGCTAGCATCGATCAGCTCCTGCATGGCCCCGCAGCCTGAGGGACCGACTTGACTGGCCGGGTGATTGACTGACTGGCGGATCGGTGTCTGTGGGAAAGACTACAATTCCATACCTGAGCCCTGTTCTTGTCTAAATCTGAAATGATGTCTTTTTCAGTGTCATACTAAAATGACATCACACGTATTCCCCCCTATCATCAAGGGGATTCCACTGTTTTATTTTCTCGAGTGAAACCTGTTATTTCCCCCACTCAAACAATCTAAGCCATCACTTTTTCAATGACAGCGCGCCGGAGGAAAGGGAGGCGAGGGGGCTGGTTAAGTGCACTGAGTGAGCGGCAGTAATCACAGCTCTGGTAAAAGCACTCCTTAGCTCTATTCAGCGCTCCTCAGAATGGGCCTGCTCTCACCCCCTCTCTTCCTCTGTTTCAGTCTGTCTGATAATAGCTCCAGATTGAATAATTGTGTGTTTGAGTGAGCTACACTGCAGGGTGGAACCTGCAATCAGATACCGAGAACACTAATCGCCGTCTCGCAGTCATGCCTCGGCAGCCTCGCGCTCTCCAAACCGGGCTTTCCCTTCAGCACCGCGCAAGTACTCACTCCTCCACCCCGGCCCCGTACACGACCGACAGCCGGGAGGTCTTGGGTCAATAACGTGTGCGCGCAGTGCTGTAATTGATGTCATCATTTCAATTTGAGCTGATTACAATTGAGAGCTGCTTATCATGCGACCCGGGGTGGAATAACACACCGCGGGGCCCGGCGAGCCGCCACGCTTGACCGACCTTAACTGCCGGGCCTGCCGGATGGATGGAGGGATGGATGGATTGATTGGCTCAGCGAAAGGAGACTGTCTTGTCAATTGAATCCTAATGCTGCGGTAATGACTGAGAGTGTTCCCGGAGCATGGCTGGTATAAGAGTCTGTGTCACTGTCATTTTGTGTATTCTTGTCATATTTTTATGATTGGCCGTACCCTCTGTCAACACGTGATTAAAGCCTCTGCTACCAGTGACAGTGTGTGCATGTTCACTACAAGGACAAGCACTTGTTTAAAAACAGTGAACTGAATATGGTTTTGAAACTATATTGACAACCATGAAACCATTCAACCACTGAAAATTACCGGAAAGATTTTTTTGCCAGACAACCAGAGTAAAGCACACATCGGTCAATGAATCACCATATTATGACACTTGTTGACACTTAGAGAGAAAGCGGGCGATAACTTTGACCCTTTGTGCCACTTATGATTTGCTTCAAGAACAATGTTGCAGCTGAAAATAGACAGACTGCTCAAGAAAAGAACACCATCTCTTGCATACTCTGTCTTTTAAACTGAATCCGTGGGTGATGGGCCCAGAAAAAAAAAACTGTCTGCTACATGCTTTTCCCTCTACTGTCATTTTGTGTTTTTATAGCATCATTAGGAGAGTGCTGCAACTGGCAGAGGAACGAGGAAGAGAAACTTGTCAATGATCCTTCAAAAAGTTGAGCACTATTTTTTTGCTTAATATCTGTCTTCATTTGTCTTGCAATATTGGGATCACCTGTATGTTTGTGAGAGATGCAATCCAGAAAACATACAATGCTGTCTTACAATACAAGTTGAATTGGCTGCGTGACAGCACTCCAAACTCAAAATACTCATATCTCAAAGCATCTTTCCCGATTGAAATTCATTATAGAAAACTAGCACTCTATGGACATTTTTATGTCTTTTAAGTTTTATCCCGTGGGTGGTAGAAAAGAGTCTGAAAATGGCTGGCATTGTTAATTACATTGTCTGTCTATATGTGTTGCTGCATTATTTGTGATTAAATATCTGTTAAAACACTGCCACATAGATGCTATTTGTTAGCTTGTCTACAGTATTTGACTATGTGTTATATTTTCTATTCATTCATTTCATCTTCCGGACCACTTATCCTCACGAGGCTTGCGGGCGTGCTGGAGCCTATCTCAGCATTCTTTGGACGGTGGGCGGGGTACACTCTGAATTGGTCGCCAGCCAATCGCAGGGCACACAACTAATTACAATATGTTGTGCATGCCTTATTTGGCAGAGTGAAACTGGGGCAGAGGAATGTTGCTTTGACAGTGTGATCACATGTCAGTCCACCTGATATTTTCTTTAGCAGTGGCTATTGAAGGTGTGTTCTGAAGGTGTTTGTCAAAGATGTAAAACATTCAGGTGTGCGTCCCCCTGGAAATTGGGTCCCAAGCTCAGGAATGACAGGTACCGCACTTCATATGAGACATGAGGATTCCTTCTCACCCAGCTGAACCTCATTTGCAGCCTGCTTTCATGCACGTCAGCTCAACCTTTATGACCCCCTGTTCCCACGCTAACGTGACTACCCTATCATTTGCCACAACCCATTGATTATCTCAGGAGTTGTGGCAGCAGTAGCACACACATATGTGGATGCATGGCAGTTGGCAAAATGATATTGACGAGAGGGTCTCCCAGATTAATTTTCTACTTTTGTGGAAAGATCAGGTCTATACAGTCTCTCCATGTCCAACAATCTCTGAGTGTGGTTAAGATGGAGCATAAAATCCTGTTTTGGACAACTGTTATTGCTAGGTGTGGCTCAAAATATTTACTCTTCTTCCTATTCCTTTTGTTGTTTTTGTCAAGTTTTTAATCATCATTCATCTTCCTAACTTCTTATCAGGTCGCCAACCAGTCGCAGGGCCCACATAGCCAAACAACCATTCACACTCACAATCACACCTACAGACAATTCGGAGTGGGCTACTATGCATGTCTTTTGGGAGGAAATGTGGAAGGAAACCGGAGTACTCGGAGGAAACCCACGCAGGCATGGGGAGAACATGCAAACTGTACACAGGAAGGCCAAGCCGGAATCGAACCTCTGAACTGAGGTGGACGTGCTAACCAGTGATGTACTGTGCTGCCATTCATTATTATTAATCAGTAGTAGTAGTAATTTACATAGATTGTGTCAGAATCTGCATAAAAAAAGCCGTCATGGTTTGTTTTTTGTCATCATATAATGCAAACAGTACGACAAACCACAAAGTATGTTCCAAATATCATATTGTATATTCTAACCCAGCCACAGCATAGACATTGCAGCACACAATTTAAATACTAAATCCCACGCCTAAAACCGCACAAAGATATACTCTTCCCTTGTGGCCACAAAGGATTTTCTGTATCCTCTAGCAATTGCAACCCATGGCTCTGCATTTGTACACAAACCACAGTTTAATTTTAATGCTGCACATCAAAGACTAAAGTACATGTGCTCACCCCACACAGCCCATTTCCAATACTGCACAGTGTTTTGTCTCCTCACAACCAACCCAGCTGATCACAGTTGCATGTTGTATGAATCCAATTCCCTTCCAGTGTCACTCGGCCGTCCAAAGATTCTCCCTTGCGCCCTTCTCGTCTCTTCATCTGAAACTTTTGGACCCGAACCAACAGGGCAGGGAGACTCAGGGTCACTGAATAAGGGGACACGGTTGGTCAGGTGGCGGCTATGAGGCTCCACTGGGTTTAAAAAAAGCAAGATCTGGTTGACACAGTTTGGCTGTAGTTCTTTGCATGCCTGCAGAGGCTGGAAGAACTAATGGGTGATGACATAAGTTGCTCAGGGACAGGGAGAAACAAATTAAACACAAGTGGACAGCACTCTGGATTATTACGATAGTTGGGGTTATACTGTAGATAGTGCAACTGCAGCTTTGATTAAACGTCCTTAAAAATGACAGCAACAAATTTTGCCGTTAATTTAACATTGTGGTTTGTAGAGATAGGTATGTCCATTTAAAATCTTATTTGCAGCTACTTATTATTAAGTGGAATCACATTTTGTTTCATTATGGTCTTAAGTGGTGTCAAAGCTTTTAAGATGCCTGCACTGGCAATATGCGATAAACGCATGGGTGATGACAGGCCAACAATTGTGGAACTATGCTTTAAACGTGTCTCTTGCCAAAGCGGGGCAGTCAGCCGCTTGACAAGCTCATCCGTTATCCCAATCGGATCACACTTTGACAGTAGCGTTTCCTCCAAATTGCCGAAAGGCCCCGCGATGGCAGGCCGGAGCAAGCAGCGGCAATGAGCTGCCGCTGGCTGGTGTCATGCTGAATGGGCATGTCAGGTCTGTGTTGTCCTGGCTCCCTGCCTGCTCCCTCAGATGCTTGCTCACTCACTCCCCAGCGTCCTCAGTCCTAAACGGATCCAGTTGCCTCTGCTCAGCTCTAGTGGTGGGCTGGTCTGGCTGACTAATAAGCAGTCTCCCGCTGAGGGGATCTTCTCCTCATGATCTCATATTGACTCAACACATTACATGGCACCTACTGTATAAACACTCAATGGACAAAACTACAATGGTAAGAATAAACATTATTAAATAACACCTTTCTAACAGTGCCAAACAAAACTCAGCACCCATCTAAGAGATTATCACTTTTTTTTTTTTTAAATCTGTGTTATTTTGGGACACATCAGTTCCAAACGAGATGTATCGCAAATGTATGGACAAAATAGCATGTGGAAATTTCTCTAAATTATAAAGTGCATTACAAATTAAATGTGTTATCAGTATTATGATATAAATCTGTGCAAAATACAAACTCTTGATATTTAATTTTTCATGATGCAGTTCTCAAATGATGTACTTAGTATAAAAGCTCCACTATTCAAGAGCAAACAAGAAAATAAACAGATATTGCAAATTGTTTTTGTCAGTGGTCTTTCTTGGATGGCACAAAACTGCTGAAAATCAAACCAACGTTGAGCATTAAGAACTTGTTTCATGCATTTTTTTCCTCACAAAATTCAACTCACACAAGATTTTAATATTATTGATGTGCTACATTTGTCCTGCATATCAGTCAAAATCAGTCAACAATTATTAGGCCTACTCATGTTATAGTATAAGGCAGTATAAGGCAAGCACAACTAAGCTATGTCTGCCATTTAGTGGTGATTGGTGATAATTCAATGTATACACATATACAGTGGAGCCTTGCTCTTCACGAGGGATAGGGACTCGCAAATAAAGAAAATTAGTGTATAATTGAGGCCCATTGAAATGCATTGCAGAAAAAGCGCAATAATATATATATATATATTTATACTATATATATTTATACTATATATATATATAATTCTACTATATATGTATATATATATATATATATATATATATATATATATATATAAAATATTAAATTGAATCTTAATATGATTCGTTCAGACCCTAATAGCCAACTTTCAATTCATTGGCAAACCTCCAAAAGCCTGCCAGGAAGCAGCCAGGAAAAAAAATCCATCCAAGTGACCTGTAAATATTATGAAGGAAGCTTAATTGTCTACTGCTGTGATTGGTTGTTTTACTTTCAGGAAGATCAAGTGTGCAGAGCAGCAGAAAGACACCTTGGGAACAGTGACAGGATCAAAAACACATATCCTGATTTTTCCATCCCATAAACACACCATTAAAAAAGCAAGAGGCCAAGTACTCACCAAGCCGTCGCAGTTGCTGATGGCCACGGTGCCTCCTGGCGTGTCTGTGATGTCACCCACATACAAGCAGTCGTCTTGCAGCGTCTCAAAGTGCTGCGTGCTATCGTTGTCGTCGCGCCACTCCATCTTTGCTCCGGGGGCCACCAGCCTGGCGTTGTGGCGCAGGCGCAGGTGGAACTCCCGGCCGAAGACGGTGACGTTGTAGTAGAGCTTTTCCCGGCGGGCCGCCGGCTCTCGGTCTTCGCCTGCTCCTCTTGGTCCTTCCCACTCTTCATTGCCTCCTCCTACCTCCCTCTTCTGGCGCCTACGGGGCTGCCCTCCTGCTATACGGCCTGCCGAGACAGCGTGCGACAGGAAGTGGCCATCCGCATCCACACTCATCGGCCTCACCAGTCCATACTCCCCCAGGACATGCTGCAGGGAGTCTGAGAGAAGGACACAAGGGCAAAGAGGTGAACGCGTGATTGAGGGAGTCACAATGCACATGGAAAGACCAGATTGATCATGACAGATGAGAAGACCCAAAAAAAGAAAAAGGTGCATAAACAGAAGAGCGGGTTGACATGGGAAAAGAAAGAAATGGGAGGGAAAATAAGGGATTAAAGAAATGTCAAGCATGCTGAGGAATGCTTTCTTCCATCCAAGATGTGTCAAATGGTGAGCAATAATTAATAAAGGGAATGAAAGGTGCGGGCCTTACACACACACACGCGCGCACACACACACACACACACACACACACACACACACACACACACACACACACGCACGCACACAGAGTCACACCCATATAAACCCGGAGGCAAACTCGTGCAGGGAGGCAGGCTACATGTTTGGAAAAGGCAGCCTCAGCAGAGCGCACTGCGCTCCTGACACCTTCTGTGCCCTTCCACCATCAACAGGGAGGCCAGTGTGAGACCAAGGCGCTAACTGCAGCTCTCTCGCACAGCTTTCTCGCTGTCAGGCATCTTAAGATGAGAAAAGATATTTCTAAAAGCCCCACAGATAGGAAAAAGAAATAAAGCAAAATCCACAATTCCATTATTGGGTGGAATTCTCGTCAACACATCGTGAATATTCATTGCTGCATCGTAACCATGAGAGAGAGAAGCAATAATAACGTGTAAAAAAAATTTGCATTGGGCAATGTTTTCATTTACCACGTGACTGTGACATGCAAGTTTTGAGGGATGCCCCACAAACACAAACGCTTGCCCACATACACACGAAGCACACGCAAGCAGCAGCATTTCAAGTGATCCTCAGGTGCCCTTGCTTTGACTGTCAATCTTCAACATGTACAGTCTTTAAAAAAGTTTGCAGAAAAGCAATACACTAACCACGCACAACAATATTTTCACCACCCCGTGTTGGAGAATGATTTGATAATAGTGTAATCAATACGCTGACATCCGACTCCAGAGTCATGTGACAAATCGATAGATGCGATGCACATCATCTAAGAGTTGTGTTTCCCCCCCTCTGCTAAATCCGCTAGTGTAACGATGCTTTCGATGGCCCGAGGAAAAAATCAACACGCCGCCCGGGGACCTTTTGAAAGTCTCCGCAATTAAGCGCCGCAAGCAGGACACGCAGAAGTTGTTTGCAAAAAATTGCATGGCTCAAAGCAAACAAGCACGCCCGCGTTGGAGCTTCTGTGCTCCACCGGGGGAGTTTCCATGTGTAGAGAGAGAGAGAGAGAGAGAGAGAGAGAGAGAGAGATGAGCCGATGGGACAGACAACAATGTAAACACCGGCCACGTTTCCCCCCGCGCCGCTGTGCGTACATACCAACGCTACTGGCGATGTAAAGGCCGCTGGTGTGCAGCAGAAAGGCCGATAGAACGATTAGGACAGTAAATCCAGGCGAGAGACCCATGGCAGCTCCGAACTGCGCAGGTGAGAGAGTGGGACTCCGGGCTCCAGTGTGGTGAAGTTCCCCCGCCTGGCGCGACCAGCCACGCCACGACAGCAACAGCACAGCAGCCCGCAACAAGACTGCCAAGTGCACCGGGAGAGACGGAGCTCTCCTCCCGTCTCGCTCTCCCTCTCTCTCTTTCTCTCTCTCTCTCCACCTCTCCTCCACTCCCACTCTCCCTCCTCTCTCACACTATCAACTCCTCTTTATCTTGGCGAGTCCCCCACCCGACTCCATGGAGTGCACTCACACAACCAGGCAAAATACACACTTACAGGTGTGTTGGCCCTCGACCGGCCTGCAGAGAGAAGACATCTGGGGATCATCAAGAACGACCCCACCACCACTTTCCCTAGTACTGTGCACGAATGAGTCGTAATTTGCTCACTGTTCGATTAGGCATTGCAAATTAATAATCGATTGGTAATTTACGGACTCGAATTAAATGGTGTGACGTCACCGGAACAGCTGTTTTGTTGTGAGCGCTCGTCCTCTGACAGTTCGACACAGCTTGTGGGGAAATTTGCAATTGAGGTGCTTAAAACTAAGAAACACCGCTTCCTACAAATGTAGCGAGGAGGTGACATATAGTTTCATGTTTGCATTCTTTCTGAACTCAATGCATTGACTGTGTGCAGTGTATCGATGGCTTTTCCTTTTCTGCTCGCCTGTCACGCATTTATTTAGGACAGCCATCAAAAATAATTTGATCACTTGAATGAGGGAGGACACAAGCGCTGGTTAGCTTCGCGTTAACAATCAAATAGATCAACACAGGCAAATGGATTTAAAATTGGACCCAAACAATTACCATGTCAGAAGGTTGGGAGACCACCCAGAGATCTATCTACCGCTGGCCAGTGTATGGCGAGGGATCGTAGAAATTAAACTTCCCCGTCTGCATCGACTTTGAATGCCCTGTCAGAGGTTGGGTTTGGCTGCAACAGCGCCCCCCGTGAGGCTCACCAGCAGCAGCCAGAGAGGCAAGTCTCACCAATTCAGAGCGGTTATTCTGCGGCTTCTTTAAACTTTATATTACATCCCTGTAATTGTGGCCCATGTCATTTAATAATCATTTATTTTTTTATTGCATGCTAAGATGTTTAATGCATAAATAGATTTTGTCATGCCATTATTTTTTAGAAAGTGACCAAATATTTCTCTTTTTATAGCCACTTCAGTAGAAGGTTTTATGACAGTGAAATATTCCTCTTTTTTTCATTCGCTAAGTATTTGTGCATATTCTAGTTTTCATTAGCATTCATTTAAATATTATTTTCATAACTCCTCATTATGAAAAGATATAACCTGCTATTCCCTTTTAAATTTTACCCCGCTTGACCTGAAAGCACATCCACCTCACAGCTGTTGGCGTTTCAATCTCTGCATACCTGAATGGAGTATGCGTGTACTCTCTCTGCTAATGTGAGTTTTCTTTGGGTCCCTTGAAACATTCCAAAAACAAGCATTTTAGGTTAATTGAAGGTTTGCATGGCAACCAGTGCAGTGTGCCGCCTCTTGTTCCAAATTAGCTCGGAGATAAGCTGCCTTTGGCTCACCGGCAGCCCTAACAAGAACAATAGCAACAGGAAAAAAAAAAAGATTGATGTGTGTGTGTGTGTATGTATATTAAATACTGCTTCACAGTAATTTGAGTAGAAATCTTGACAAAATGTCAAGACAGCATAGGCGTGATGTTATAGAATAGCTTCAGCTCTCAATGTCATTTTCAGACTGTCTCAATTTGCATTCCACAAACTTAAAATTGCTGCATTATTTATAGCCTTGGGTTTGTATTTTTACTTTTGTGCTGTGATTTTCAAAGACTTTCCAGACACAAGTGAAGAGCCGCTGAGGACCAGCAGTAGTCACAATTTAGCTTTCAAAACGATAATTTGCCAGCCTCTTCCCTGAGCCGTCACCTTATCGTGGTGGAGGGCTATGTGTGTCCCACTCCCAAAGATCCTAGGAGCTAAGATGTCTGGGGCTTTTGGCATGGTCACACATGGCAAACCGACCCTAGGTGAGGGACGAGACAAAGCACACTTTGATGATTAGAATTATCGGAAGACGTTTTTGTGGATGCCTGCGGTGGAAGCTATCCACAAAGCCACTGGTGGACACCAGCAGTTGAGGATGTCGTCAAACAGAAGAAAGAGTCCTTCCTATAAGGCCTTTTTTGGCCCAACGAACTGTGGAACTGTGGAGATACCTGAAATCCACCATGCCTTCCTATGAGGAAGCAGAGTCGAGAGCAGTCATTTTTTACCAAGCATCAAGATCGCAACTGAGCTGTTGACGCCCAAATAATAACATGAAACATGGTCAGATGGCCAGATAATGCCACACAAATACAAACAAACATCTCTAGAAGAATGACCCGCCCTCTTTGTCCCCGCCATCTCGACTGTCGAAAATGTTCCCAGTCCATGTACCCTGCATGCCTATGTGGCCCTCATACACCCACAGCCACACCATCGCCTCTCCTGCCTCCATCCCCATCGCCCACCACCTCCTCCCTCCTACTGATCCCGGCTGCTAAGCTGTTGCCATGGAGATACCAAGCCCTGCACCTTGAAAAGTGCACTTTGAAGGAGCTAGGGAGAGAGACAATAATATCCCGTTTCCCCCAGACCAACAGACACGCACATGGACTCGTGTATTTGTGGAGGTTATTATTATAGCCGTGTTTGGCAGGGTGGATGTGTAAGCAGGCACATGGTTGTGTATTTTTCCGGGAAGGGGGGGGGGGTTCTTGCGATGTCCACTGTCTGCACATGTACAAACAGATTGTGAGTGAATAAAACGAGCTAGATGGTCAGACAAGAAAATCGGATAAAATCTCATCCCTTCCTCATTGTAATGTACTGTTGATGATGAAATGCCACTTGTCTCAATAGGTGTCTGCTTGAAGTTTTGACAACTGGATGTCCTTGAGAGGAAGTGTTTGTATGAATCTGTGTATCATTGATTTTTTTCCATTTTCAAGTGGCAATCCAAAACCAACCAAGACATGTTTTCACGGTTCCTTGAGTATCTTTGCTCAGTCGCTGAAAGAATAAAAATAACATTGTCGTTGAAGTGAACTGCCTCAAGTCCACTATTTTTGTGATGTGGACAAACAATGAGCAGTGAAAGCAATTGTCTTTTACCCTCCTCCTTGAGAGTCACAAGTTTTGTTCTTCGAAACCAGGTCTCACCAAAAGTACTGAGTAGCCCCAAGGACCCCATGAATCGAGAGAAAGCATGAAATAGAACATCTGTGATGGGACAATGTTAGACTGCTTGTTGTAGACAGGAACCTTTTGATCCATAGATATAAATCAGAAAATTAGATTTAGCTGAAATCTTATTGTGAAACAAAGCTAAGAAAGACACAAATACATATGCCCGATTTCTTTGCAGAGCTGCTGTGTTGGCGGTTCACCTGCGTTTTATATACCCATTGGATCAACAATTCCATGTCGCATGTGTTAAGGGCTTCACCAAGTGAACATATGCCGTATTGTGTCCTGCAGAGCGGCCGTGGCCTGTCTCCAGTGACTCCTACCGTCCTAGCAAGGTCAGGCAGCGGGCCACCATGTGTCTGCATGCATTAGCATGCCTTATGAGAGCATAGACAGGTGTTTCCAGTGTCTTTCTGAGGTTACATGACAAAGCATCAAAGCCTGATGACAGCGCATCAGGCAAGAGCCATGAACCTTGATGGCGCCTGATGAATGCGAATTATTCCGCACAGGCTCTCTATGTGTTTTGATTTAATGCACGGCATATATCCATTTGTTCAAACATCAACAACAGAACACATCACATAAAATAAACATACGTACTGCTCTGCACCCTTATCAAGTATTGACCACCACAAACAATAGCTGAAAGGATCGGGTAAAGAACCCCATCACCTTCTCCTTCCTGTGGTATTGATTTTTGATGAATAAGCAATACTTGCTACAGACTTTACTGAGAATGTTTGCAAGGCATTTAGCTCTATATGAACGTACTATTTGGCCCGAGAGGTGGCCAACGAGATTGAGGTATACAGCCATCCGCCCCACACATGGTCACCGTTTTTATTCTTTCCGATATTATATCTTTGCAGTAAGATTTATCGCATGGTTTTGTCAATACTTTTAATCGAGTGAAGAACTATGAAATCCCGTGGAGCTTGACCTGTAGGTGAATAGTACCTTCACTTTTTGCCCGGCGATGCCAATATGCCACCATGCACTCGAGACCACCCTTGAGTGTTTACTTAGCTGCTCAAAGGTGCACACATACAGAGTCGCTCACACACTCTCTCTTGTGTTGCATTGACTGTTCATGCACACATATATGTTATCTAAGAACTCAGTGGGTGCCTGTGGCCTACTTCCCCCACTGCTCACCTATGATCCGTTTGGCCCATGCGCCAGTTCAGATAATTGACGGCCGGATAGTTGGAGCATGTAGGTGTATGCTTTTGCACTTATGTCATACAAATGCAGAAGTGTCTCATTTAGTGTTTAACACCAACACTCATCTTCTGCATGGAATTCATATTTCTTCATCTTGCTGAGTATTATATTTTAAACAAATTGTGTTTATTTTTCTAATGTTAATCTTTGCCAGTGTGAGTGACTTGGCCATGGACAAGACGCACATTGCTGCAGGACAAATGGTCAACCCGATTGGCCGGTGCCTCATTTCCGAGGCGAAGAGCGGTACAAGTTGAGGGATTCCGTGACTTCGGAAGCACAATGGACGCTGAATTTAACCTGACCACAGGAAGCTCAAGGTCCTGAAAGAGTAGTCTAAGCACTATAATCATCTGTGGGAAAGAATGTGTTTTTGTGTCCAAGAAAGCAAGTAAAAGGGGAAATTTAGACTAAAAACAGGCTGTTTTGAAAAGTCCCATGTCATTGGGTCAGAGTGTCTGCAACAATAGCATAGTGGCCAACTGACATTTATTCAAGAATCAAGTAAGGACCTCTTCTGTCCTGGGCAGCTTTTCTGTGGGCCTGTATTGTGGCAAGGCTTTTCCCAGTTTAGTAAGAAGTCCATTTACATTTGTAGTTGCCTAAATTTTCATTTCGGGGGGCAATCACTGTGATCACAAATAAAACCATAAAATAGATAACAAGTTGGGCGTTTAATTACATGGTAGAACTCTCCGCTGCATAGCTATTCGCTTGACCTAGCCATCCTGCTATATTGGGGACTTACCATATTTTTAGGACTACAATTAAGTCATACTATTTTCTATAGTTTGGCTGGTCCTGCAACTTAGAAAGAAAGAAAGAAAGAAAGAAAGAAAGAAAGAAAGAAAGAAAGAAAGAAAGAAAGAAAGAAAGAAAAGTAGCAGTCAGTAGTCATGGCAACTAAGGTGTGACCGATCTCAAGTTTTGCATGTGGCTTCTACAATGGAAAAGACTTCCTATATTGACAGGACTAAAAAAAGGATTCTACCTTTGGCCACAATGCAATGCAAGATAGTTAAATGTAGCCATTTTTAAAAAGAAAACAAATTCTGTGAGTTAGAAGCGGACGTTTTAAATCCAATCAGGACTCGTTCACTGCCATCAACATGAATCTGAAATAGACTCTGACACCCCAACATCACTCTGAGAGTGTGTATGTTTGGAGGCAGAGCATACTCCCCAACTATTTAAATGAGCTTTCTGATGCACTGGGCTCCAGCACTTTTTTTGGGCCACTTGCAATAATCGAACGGCGCATTTGAACAAGGCCCTGGGTTTTCCGAACGGTTGGAGAGAAGCAGTGCGCGCTTGGAACATTTTTCTAAACGCACCCATGATGAGGGAACAGGGATTTTGCATTTGAGTCAGAGTGATATTGCTCTTGGTTATTTGTAAACAAACAAAAAAAATCCTCCCAAATATGTGACTTCATGATGCAGTTTTAAACTGGGGCAACTTATACTCCAGAGTGATTTGTAGTCGACAAATATGGGCCATGTTTGTCTTTTAAAAAAACTGTTTTTTTATGTGGTCACAACATGTGGGTGGGACGTTTCATGACACAAACTGTAATAATAAATAGCATATGTTTTTAATCTATTCCCAGTTGTGTCACATTAAGGGCAAATTGAAGTCTAACTATATTGGTGAAGCATTTTAATCATACGTAAACAGTAGCTTTATTTCAAGGTCTGCTGGCTTTAGAGCGTTTGTAGCCGAACCCCAAGCTATGATATTACTACTAATCAGATGAGTGCTCATGGACATGCAACAATTCATGCATAGCTAATTATTGCCAGTTCATAGAAAAGTGCTCATTGTCTTGTAACGTTCCACTCTTACAGGGGACACACATGCAATCAATTGACGGGAACTCTTTTACGAAGAAATCTTCCTTTCTATTCAACAATAGGGTTCCATGAGAATTCATGGCATGTCCTTAAAGCACACTCAACGGATCATCCATGCATCCATTTTCCTTTGGAAGTGTTTATTAAATATCAAGGATTATTTGGAAATTATATTTACATCTGATCACAGTTGCAATCCATATCCATTATTTGTCAAGAATGTTAATTGGCACTCCCCATCAGATCCATACCTGCCCAATAACAAGCATCTTATTCGCCGGTCTCACTATTCCCCTCTCAGCCACAGTCACCAACCTGGGTGTGAAACTGGACCCTCAACTCAACCTTGAGTCACACATAAAACACATCTGCAAAACCTCCTTCTTCCACCTCAGAAATATTTCCAAACTCCGCCCCACACTTACCCTGACGGATGCTGAGAAACTTGTCCACGCCTTTGTCTCCTCAAGGCTAGACTATTGTAACGCACTCCTCATCGGGATCCCTAGCAAGAGCCTCCAGAGGCTTCAGTACATTCAAAACAGCGCTGCTAGGATCCTGATGAGGGTGCGGAAAAGCAATCACATCACACCCAACCTCCGTTCTCTGCACTGGCTCCCCATCAAATTCCGAATTGATTATAAGATCGCCCTCCTCACTCACCATTGTATCCTCGGACATGCTCCCCCATACCTCAAAGAACTCCTTGCCCCAAAACCTGCCACCCGAAGCCTCCGCTCATCCAATTCACACCTTCTCCACGTTCCGAAAACCAAGCTGCGCACCATGGGCGACCGGGCCTTCTGCCATACAGCCCCTACACTGTGGAACTCCCTCCCCGACCACCTAAGAGCACCCCAATCCACTGACGCTTTCAAAACTGGACTTAAAACTCACCTCTTTACCTTAGCATTTCCGTAATTTCTCTCATATCTTGGTTGTCGTCCAGTTGTTTTAAACTTGTCCTTGTTTTGTTTTCTTGTTTTTTATCTGCCATGTAGCACTTTGAGATTCCCCGAATGTAAAGTGCGTTATAAATATAATTTATTATTATTATTATTATAAGAAACCAAAAAATAGAATATTAATTCTACTGTGAGAGTTCTTCTTTTGATTGTTAGGAGATGTGAATGTTTTTGATAAAATAACATGTTTAGAAGTCACGTCTCACAAACCCTTAGTGAAAATGAGGGAGGGAATATCTTGAATCGCAGCTTTTAAGAGCGGGATATTTGTTCCAGGAATAAGCACATTTCAAAGAGAGACAAAGTTTAGCTGTACACATGCGACTAATAGAAGAATGAGGACTCAGTTGGGTTACACACAGGCTGCAGACAAACACATACGCACACACACGCACACACACACACACACACACACACACATGCTGCACATACATCATCTGTTCTGCAAAGGCTGAAGAGGCACGAGGGCCTTGTAATGGAATGGACTCCTTTCTTCTCCTCTCGTTCATGGTGTGGGCTCAGGGCTGTGGTGAGTTGATGTCCTCCCTCATGAACCATTCAATTCTGAAAAGATTGGCGTGACGTTGGTGTTAGTCGCACACAGAAAAGGCTTTTACACAGCACAAATACATCAGCACGGACGCAGCCCAGCCATTATCCCTGGTAGAGTGGGCACTATTAATTTGTCTGCCTGTTAATCAGATATACGGTTCATAAGAAAATGCAAACATGGCCCAGTGTTGATCATTTCATGGAAGCAGAGCATATGAAGATGTCGCCTAATGAGGAGCAGTGGATGTCAGATGACTGCAATATCTGTCATGGAAGTTAATTTATTGGATCTTTTAAATGAACAAATTAAGTCATGTCACCGGAGTCGCAGATTATTTCAGTTTGGCCATCTAACTAACCTGACAATTATAAATGACAGATTGTTGCTGTTGGGTCAATTTCACAAGCAAACAACATATCAAAGTTAGCTTAAGCGCAACAATCACTGTCCACATTTAGCCATTCTGAGAAATAGGAGACCTGCTTCAAGATTGGGCCTCTTTTTGGAAGCCATTAGAATCTCAAGCCACAGTAAATTAACTCCGCTGTCATTTTGTAGGATGCATGTCACGGAATTTTAAATTGTCAGTTGTTTGATATCATTAACTATGATTGATTGTGATTGCTATAATTATAACATGACACACTTATAAAATTATTCAAAAAAAGATACAGCATCACTAACCAGCCTTGTAGGCTCTACTGTATGAGTGATAAGGAGGAATCCAAAATTGAATAGGATATGTCTAGTATGTCTAAAAAGACTCAACACTAACAAACAAATAAAATATAAAAAAAACCATTAACATACGTACAAATTCAATACATACACACACTATAGCTATATTTGTCTTAAACCCTCACAATTGGATTAATTTGGCTAAATGTAAAAATGTGTCACTCAATTATTTCTATAATAAATATAAATCACTCCTCTAATCCTAATTAAGACCATGGCATGTGTTGATGGCACATCAAAATAGTGGAACGCTCACACGGCATCATATTTTGAATACTACAATGCATTAAAGACCGAAAATAGACAAAGCTCTGCAACTAAGAAAGATTTAACAAAAAAAAATACACAGACATTCGAATCCTCCTATTTTCCCAACGCTAATCCCTGTCAAATTTGTAGTCAACGGGAGTTGATTAAAAGCGAAAAACCTCAGACATCAAAAGTTAATCTAAGTCGATCAACCCAAAATACTTTTCATTATTATTGTATAAATTGTGATTTTGCTTTTGAATTATATAACTGCATCAGATTAGGTCTCTATCTTGTTCGGTCCCAAGAAAGACACTTTTTTTTTAAAAGTACAGTCATCCGTCGCTACATCGCGGTTCGTTTGTCGCGGCTTCAGTACATCGCATATTTTTTTCCAAATTTAAAAAAAAAAATCAAAAATTCGGAAATTCTAAATAAACCTTCTAAATTGAGGAATTATGGCACGAAAGTTGCCCACACGCCATCAGAAGGCAGGGAGTATCCACACAATTGCAATACGTACACTTGTACCTTTTCATAAAAAAAGTAACAAGTATAAATAATAAATAATAATAAAAGTTGTAAAAACATATTTACAGTACGTACACTTGTACCTTGTTATAAAAAAGTTGTTATAATAAAAGAGTTCTAAAACACAAAGAAGCACTGATGCTCCACGCATCTTTGTAAGGTAATACTCAGTTTAGTTCAGTTTTCTCTTATCTGATGAAATGATCAAAATCCTTAATTTTGTTTGAGACATCAAAGAAAACAACGGTCAATTTTGCGGCCGGAGAACGAGATGGTTTTAAAAAGCGACAGACTAAAACAGGACGGTCACTTGTGTTCATGATGTTTGCATGCAGATTGCAGAAGAAGTGACTTCTCTTTGCTTCAAGTAGACAAGATGAGGTCCCTTCGTCCGAGACAATAACGTTTACATCACGCCAATCAATCTGGTGACCGACGGTGGTTATGTTGGCAGCTAAATGGAGATGTTAAGATGCTTGGCTTGGGCCCACCTACATCTGTGTGTCTGTGTGTATGTGTGTGCGTGCGTGCGTGCGTGTGTGTTTCCGTCATCGTGTTTTGCCCAAACCACTTTTGTAGCATCACCTTTTTCACCATTCCTACGCTCCACATCTATGTTAGACCCACCAAGTCACACAGTCTCCGTAGTCCCGGATGAGCCCCTAATTGTGAGGACCTATCCCTATGGGGCCTCGAAAAACGGGGTCTAACATAAATACAAAGAAAATGTGGAGCAAGACAACACATACACTCAACACGGCCAGCGAGGCCACTCTCCCCTGCACTGATTGATTAGCTGAGTCAGGGACAAAAGCCACCAATCAGGAGGGAGCAGGTGGATAGCGCCCGCACACAGACCCGATCAACACACAATTAAACGGCCATGAAACATCGTGGACCCTGACACAAAAATAGGTGAATGTGAGGCTAAAGCTCTTTGTCATCCGCTGTATGGTGTAGATACATGGATTATATTTCATTTGAATCAATTTGGTTTCTTTTTCTTCCTTGTGTTTTTTTTGGACTGACCGGGGTCGGTAGCCCTTTTCAAGTACCGTAATTTTCGGACTATAAGTCGCACCGGAGTATAAGTCGCACCAGCCATAAAATGCCCAAAAAAGTGAAAAAAAACCATATATATGTATATAAGTCGCTCCTGAGTATAAGTCGCCCCCCCACCCAAACTATGAAAAAAAACCGCGACTTATAGTCCGAAAATTACGGTACGAGGACGGATGAGCACAGGGGATGTTTATTTTATGAATAAGGATGGAGAGACGATGACGGACGAGTGCCCAGGTTGAGGATGGACTGGCAAAATAGGATGAAGTGCCCATCTCTGGTGCCTTCAACCTCCGCATGTTGGTTTAGCACATTTTGTCTTCGTGTGTGTGTGTGTGCGTGCATGCGTGCGTGTGCATGTGTGTGTGTGTGTGTGTGTGTGTGTGTAACCTCCACAGCACAGAAACATTTTATGCACCCCGACACAATTTAATTTAGTTTAATCTCAGCCTTCCAACTGGGAACGCAACATATAATTAAACTTTATAGAACTTCCCTGCAGCCCGTGTGTCAAAGGATACTGTCTGACACATGCACAACACCAACACACAAAAACTGAGCGTGCAAAATAATTGGTGTCGATGCATAATGAAATCCTTATGTAACTTTTGATTTAAAATTCATCACCTAAAAATAAATATTGATAAATCCTGTGAACACAGCAATGCATAATTGAAAGAACAGCACGGATAACCACGTTAACCATAATACATCTTTTCTATTATAGGAGGGTGGATGGATTTCATTGATTTGATTCAGTGCTGTGTTATTTCCCCGTATGGGTAAATGCTGCGCTTGCAATAGTAACTTTTATTCGGGATGATATGACAAAATTGGTTCTGAAGAGATTTGATCCGTAATCGCCGTGTTCTGCTCAAAGGTGGAGAGCATGATGTAATGCTTTATTGGGTTAGCGAGGACATAAGGCGGTCGGTCACCTGTTGATCTGATGGAGCTTGCTCTGCAAAGTAGAGTCCTTCTGTGGAATTGAAGCGGGCAGGACATTAATGCCTTAGTCACGCTGGGCTCAGGGTTTCCAGGCATCGCTTGGGAAACTGTTGCGTAACCAACGGCTGGATGCACACGCTCGAACATAAAGGAGCTGGCAAACATGAGAAGTGATATGTGTAGCCGTGTTCTTGCATCACATGCAGAATTGTACCGACTAATGGAGCACAGGGCTCGTCTACATCCACCTCCGACGTGGAACAAAGGCCCGCTCCTCTGAGACCCCCCGCATCTCCTTCTTCTTGCCTTCTTTGACCCAGTTTACCTGATTGATTCCTTCACTGCAGGTCGCTTGTATAACACTGAACAAGCCTTATGTGAGTGTACAAGTACATACAAAGGTCAGACTTAACTTGACCATTAAGACGTAGTCGTATGCAGACGATTCTTTGACTTTCTCCTCAATTTTTTCTTGTGACCTGAATGTCACACATAGGCTTTGAAAGCACACAATTCAGCAATCTTGCGAATCAAGTGCTTTCAACTGTTTTTATAGGCACGTCCAAGTAAATTTTGGCCCAGCAGCAGTCAGACAGCAGTCTCTGATGCAGCACAATGATTTCTGGGCATACTAGACTAATGAACTACAGGCTGTGAGTTGCCCGATCAGGAGGGAGGATTCCCAGTTAACCAGCAAAGACCATCGAAACAAGCTCGCTCGCTCGTTCCTCATGTCGGCCCACATGCTCAGTCTTGAGCTGTGCACAGACCCATAAAAGTGCCTGTGACCAAAGGTAATTCAAGCATATTTTTGCTTTGATAAATATCCATATTTTGCCAACCTTTTACCTTATCGTGTTTGCACGATATTCCGACATATCTTTTCAACAGATAAAATCTTTTATGGCTTGAACGAGTGCAAGCAGAATGGATGTGGGTTGCAGAGCTCGCTGACTTTCAATACCTTCACCATGGAGCAGGGCAGAGTACATTTATCACTCCCGCCATTTTATAGCTGCTTGCTCTGGCCTTTGTTTTCCAGTCTACTGACAACATAAACGCTGGCCATTTATAAAGACGGATTAGGAGATATGGCCGCCATACAAAGTCTTACCGTTCCCCAAAGGGTAATACAACAACCAACACAACAAGCATGTTTCTCCCGTAGGAGGAAGAGGGTTGAATCGTGATGAAAGAGCCCACACCTGATGAATGGCTGGGATACACTCATCAGTTACAAAAGCCCATCAAATATTCTACCTACTAAGTCATTAAGGTTTGACTAACCTCATCAGATACAATTTTCCTTTAAGTTTGCTTTTGCTTTCCATTGGCTGTTGTCTTCTCATTTTCATACTCAAGGCTCCTCTCCTGGAAGTGGAAGGCCCAACGTCTGCCCGTATACTGGTTGGCTAATTTCAGCGCGACAAGAAATAGAGTGTGGGAAGTATGCAATGTGGAAGGAAGCCAGAGCCATGGAGAAAACCCACGCAAGCACAGAGAGAAAATGCAAACTCCACAAATAAAAGGCGTAGCCTAGATGAAGCATCTGTGCTCACCACTATTTCATCGTGGTTAATACAGTAAAAATAAACAACACAGTCCTAAAATGTCATAAGGACAAAGAAGACATTTTAAAATAATTACTTAATACAGTCATAATGTATTTTTTGTCGGTGAATAAATAAATGAATAACTACATGCAGAGATGGATAGATAGATAGATAGATAGATAGATAGATAGATAGATAGATAGATAGATAGATAGATAGATAGATAGATAGATAGACAGACAGACAGACAGACAGACAGACAGACAGACAGACAGACAGACAGACAGATAGATAGATAGATAGATAGATAGATAGATAGATAGATAGATAGATAGATAGATAGATAGATAGATAGATAGATAGATAGATAGATAGATAGATAGATAGATAGATAGATAGGACAGACAGACAGACAGACAGACAGACAGACAGACAGACAGACAGACAGACAGACAGAGTTTCCCGAGTGAGCAACAAAAACTTAAGATGGCAAATAACTGCCATTGTCTTTATCATTTTGCAGTTCTCTAATTTTCCATATGAGGGCGTGGAATAAAAGCATGACAACTAGCAGAGAACAAGATGCTGCATCGCTGACATTATAAAAGATCAAGGAGCTCTCAAAGGTCGACGTTGCCATATTGCCTTTCTCTGTGGTATTGACACTTGGTATTTCTGTGATCTTTTGCTCTAATTAAAAGAAGAAGCAAACAGTTGCCAAGACTGCAACTGAGGTGTTTTTATGCTGTGCCATTCATGTTGTCTTGTTAGATGACACTTTTATTTAACAGGGTGTTTGTGTGTCTTTGTTTTGCAACACTAAAGCCAATGCACATTTTTCAAGTTATTCCAAGTTGCCTGTTTTATTGACATTTTATCATCATATCAGGGAAAACACGTTTGTTATTTGTTAAAGATCAGACTCGGCCTCACATTCTGTATTGTCTGTGTTCCATACAGGCTTTTAGAACGTAATGAAAAGTGACTCCGTTTGCTTGAGAACTAACGGGGGACCAAACCCGTTGCAGTGTAGTACGTCCTTCTGAGCTTTTCTGTTTGTCAGTATTAATTTTCCTTCTTTGCTTTGTTAATGTACTATATGAGATGACACTACCTAATCACAGCCAATTTAAATGTAGCCACTAATATTTGATATTGTATTGCCCTTAATCACAAAAGCCTCTTAAAGGGCTTCAAAAGCCCATTGTTGACAAATATTGACAGTTTTAGTTTTAATGCATATTTTTTATTTGAGTATTTTTGTTCAAAGAAACACAACTTTGACTCCACTCCCTTTGGTTTGTCAAAGAAACTGTCATGTGACTCTGTTTCTTCAATGAAACCACGAGCCGGGTTTGAACTCCATTTCACCACTCAAATGGTTCCAAGCATTCACAAGATTGCATACAAAGTCACACGAAGCAATGTCGTTCAAAGTGATTAATTTGTGTGAAGCATAGCAGAATTCACAATCAGAAGTGGCACAATACCTTACAGACAAAAAAAGCAGCTGTCATCAATGTCTTTCTAAAAATGTCCACATACTTTGTACATTGCTCACTTGCATGAGAAAGCCCGTAAAAAGTGGGTCCAGACAATAAATATGGTGTGTGAAGCCGTTACAATTCCAGTTGTTGATCCTTTGACTAAAGGATACAACGGGTATGTTATTGTGACATCTGGAAGCTATTTTAAAATGTGAAGAAAGGCATGACAGGTCTTTAAGACAATTTGCAAGTGTGCCTAACCCTGAAATGTACTATAATTGTAAACAGTTGATGCCACAGACAAATTTCAGGTTTTATGTACACTGAATTAAAGAATAAAGATGAGTTTGAAAATGGGCTGAAGTGATAAATCAATGTGTCACATTGCGCACGAGCGCGATAAAATCAAATGAAAACAGCTTAGCAGCATATGAATCTCAAGCCTTCCCTTTCAAACCTCCTGTCTCACTTAGAGGCCACATGTTGTTATGTTTTCCTTCTGTCGGGAGCATGTCTCCTCAAGCAAACAGGCGGGGATAATGCAGTGCGGATAAATAACATATATGTTGTTAACTTGTATTGTACGTGTTGATGGACGAACCTAAATCAGTAACAGGCTCAATTTGTGCAATTTAAGATTTGTCCATTCTCTCTCTATGATGGTTTATTTTTATTTTCCCTGCATGAAGACCACTTTTCCCATGCATGCAATTTACATGATAGCACTTTAGGTGGTGTCATGTCTCTTTACTTTAGCAGAAGATGGGGCGTGAGAAAAAAAAACACCACATACCTCTTGATGTAAAGTGTGAGCGATTTTGGAACTGTGACTTTTTTAATTCTGGTAATAAGATCATACATGACTACACATGACCCAGACACAATGTTTTAAAAGGAAAACACTGTATGCCATTAAGTGAGGTGTGCACATAGGGCAGAGCCATACACAGGGCCAAATGGTAAGATATGGATCGTCCAAAACTAAATGTGTATTTTCATGCATCGTAAGAATCTGTGGTACAGTTAGTTGCCTGTGGTTACCCATGCGGTTGTTTCATTGTTTAGATCCACTACAGTACATGCAGCTTAGTGTCAAATGTAACTCCCCCTGTATGGAATCGGCGGTATCTATTTGTATAATGAAGACAAACTAGGCCCGGATGTTTCCTTAACTGGTGCTCATTCCGACATGCAATACAACCCAGCTGTAAAAACATCAACTCAATCCTGATGCTCATTCGTCATTTTCCAACTGCAGCCAAGATACAGAAAACATTAACGCAAGATCTACACACATATTTGAAATTCATATTGTTGAATGTGTGCTCTGACAGCAAGCTAGCAGCCAATTAACCCAAGGTATATTTTGACTGATATTCTGATTCTGATTATAAGTCCATCAAAAAAGCTTGAAGTGCCATGGACATTTTGTTTTCACCATTTGTTTTGCTCATGATTTCTTGGAACTACAAAACAGATTTCTATTTGATCTGATAGTATTGTCTTCGTTGTTTTGATGATCAATGCCAGCCACAAAATACATAAATGTGCTGCATACTGAGACAATTATCACTGTTATTGTATTAAATAAATGAAATCTCTTTTGCGTCTTTTTTATTGGTGAGATTTGCATTGCTGGTCTCGGCTAAATTGACATATAGCCAGCTGCGCTATTGGGTGAAAATAAAACAAATACCCGTACTGCGACGAATTGGTGGCTCAATTTCCACCAAGTGCTAGCATCTACTGCCAACAGATCAAAAAGAGCTGGGGTGCTGTCCCAAGCAATGGACTCCACGACAAAGGTGTTGGCACCAAACCCTGGGATCTTAGTCTAGAAGATTTCTTCCTGCACAAAATATGTAAAAAATGTACTCCTAAATGTTTTTCTGAATCCTATTCTGGTTCAAACGTGGCACATGGTTAACAAATGTGAACTGTGAAGAAGGAGGGAATGTTTTGGGGCAGTCCATGAATATCTAGAGAATCAAATTTCTCAAAACAAAATGTGCCTTGTATTAAATACAGATAGCTCTATTAGACTACATCATGGAAAATTCCTGCTGTTGGAAAAACAGTAATTTCACAGATAAGTAAGTTGTAAAAATATTCAGAAAAACATCCATGATGTAATTTGAAATTGATTGCATTTTCACATACCGCGTAGACTCTCATGTAAACTAAGATGACCTGTAGCTTCATCTGAGACTGCAATGAATAATATTGGTATTTTGAAATCACAAAATGAGTTCGGGACTCATGCTGTAAACTCAGGATGATATTTTTTTTTTTTTATAGTACTAGCACCCCAAAATAGAATAGTAGGGTAGTATTTTGGGAGTTATTATTCTCTCTGGACAAAGGAAATCTGCATTCACCGGCTGTGCTAAACTAAAGTATTTATACACAAACAAAAGCGTGCACACATGCTGTAGAGTGGGGATTTAAATGAATGCCTCAATCCAATTTGAACATGCAGCTTATGTTGGATCAAAACACTGAATAGCTGTAAAACGCCACTCCCATCATGTTCTATATTGATCATTGAACAAATGAATTGAATGCCTTAGGATTTAAAGTGCATGTGTTTCATATGCTACCTCTGGAACCTCCCTCACATCACAAGTAGTAAAGCCCCTGCTTGTCAGCTTGCCTTTAATGTATTCAGCCACACACCTCTTGTATTTACCAAGCACACGGTGTCTGGCTGGGCTCTTCTTAAAGGGACAAACATATCAAAATGGCCCCAGAGATGACCAGCAAACTTGTTAAAAGGGCCCTTTGCTATGATTGTGCTGTTTGGGTGCACGAACTTTGCGTATTTGTTTTGGGCTAGTTTAAAAAAGAGACAAGTACGATCTCATAGAGCGCACAGACAGAGCAAATGAAAATCGGGAAAATTCCCCTAAATCAGGTTTAGGCAACTCCGGTCCTAGAAAGCCGCTGTCTTGCGTGATTTTGAAGTTTCCCTCATTCACACGCCTGATCAGGATCATTATTAAGCGTCTCCAATCTGTTGGATTTTTTGTTGATGATTCGGATAAAAATAAAAAAACATGTTTATTTTAATTTCTTTTAATAAAAAATGTTTCATGATTAATCCATTCAGTATTTCAAATTGACAGTGTGGTACTGTCTATAACATATAAAATAGGCTAATAAGTTGACAGTGTTGAAAATGCACAAACAAATTGTCTACAGTTCAGCACTGTCTATAGCATATAAAATAGGCTAATATCATTGTATTCCAAAGTAAAAGCAAATGTTTTATCTTAATTAAAAACAAAGCTGATCATGCTGTCTGCTTTAACGGAAGGCTCGAGAAATCCAAGAATTTTTACTCTTGACAAGCTCAAAGTTTGAGGATTTCGACAATTTTGAATTTTAAAAGCTAGTATCTAAATGATTAAGGATTTATCAAAATAATAATAGATTAATTTGATAATCTATTATTTGTCACTTATTCGATTAATGGTTGCACTACTACTTTAATTAATTTGATCATCCGTTATTTGTCGATTAATCGATTAAATGTTACACTACTACTTTAAAGTGACACAAAAATTAAATCTAACCATCACCATGTGTCACTTGAGCATATTTTGCTTTTGTGTCACTTGTTTTGCAACACATGGATGTCAAATAATCATTTCATTAAACATGATTCAAACCTGGATCAAAATAAATGGGTTGTGTCAGCAAAAACATCCAATGTAAAAACAGTGTCAAGCAAATCGTGTGAGTGACTTCCTGTGATGAAGCCTGACAGGGCAAACTACAAAGTCAGCTCTTCTATATTATTTAATAGGTTCTCTATTTATGAAGTTCTGTTCATTGATTTGGATTAGTTTACGGGCAGAATCGCTTCCTTTCCAGTCTTGCTGTTGTTTCTGTATTATGTTCTCATTCCACTTCCCACATAATGTTTTCATTCAAAACCTATATTGAGTCATTTTTATGTATGCCCACTCAATCGCTCCTTGGATCCTTTCAATTATTCAATTGCATCTGTTAATTAGATGGCAGAGTGAAGCACATGTCGTTCCGGTTGCCAATCAAGAGGTAGCTCAGGCGTGAACGAGGGATCAGTGCCGTGCGGTTCCAGTTCTCCTTGCCATGTGATTGGTTACCTCCCCTCACAGATGAACAGGCAGTATCTCAGAGGGGAGACAGGAGAGAGGGGGAAAAAAGGAAAAGATGGTTAGATAAGTGCCTGCCCTAAAGTTATGCAACGCTCATCGATTGAGAAGATACAACGGAAGCCACTTACCCTGCCCCTGAAGTTTGTGTCCTCTCGGCTTGCTGCCCCCGCCAAGGGAATCCCTCCTCCTTTCCAGGCAACTTTAATGATTCTGAGAGCAAATGAAGTCGATTTGGGCAGTGTATTCTACAACAGATAGCTCCTGTAATCACTAATCATCTCAATCAAATGTCTTTTCAGTTTGGTAATAGGCCCATTTTCAAAGCATAAAATGGGAGAAGCACAGGCTGGAAAGAGAAACATTAACATTGGCTTATTTTCATTAAGTCTGACTCCAAAATACTGAACGGACACTCACGGAATGCTTTTTCATTCGAGAAGCTCACTTGGGGCAGATGCTGGATTTGCCACACTGGAAAATTGGAAAGATCCACAGGGAGAAACTTGACATAGTCTGGGGGAAAATTCGACTTACATTGCAAAGGAAGAATGTCATGATTATGCATACTTAGGTCATCAGTGAGGAAAATCATGAAGAAGTGCCTCGGTGTGGGAAACTTCTGGGAAACTAACTGCTGTCGTTGGAACCGAGTACAAGCACAATATTTACGTATTTTTACTTTTTATCAAACGGCGCATTAAATAACGCTTCTACAATGTTGAGGAGCCTATCCTCAAACTGAACTCACTGAGATGAATCCAATTTCCCTATAGAGATTAAAGAACAAATTATTGTAATCTGTGCAGTCTTTTTACTGGGATCGCTAAAGCTGTGTTCACACTCTTCAGACCAAAGTTGGAAAGAAATGCCCCAGGATTCAGATGGTACTGATCAAACTTGACTGAACAATCAAATGAATTGCGCCAGTGTTTGTTTGAGCGGAACCGCTTGCATCCTCTCTAAAATAGGGCAAGCATGGAAACGGCTGGGCCCTGAGAGTCATCACTACTTGTCTCCCCCTTACGGTGGGTTACAGTGTACTGACCAAGTCCCCACTATTCAGCAACCATTGGGGTTAGGCTTGCAGTCACTTCTCTGATAGGATATGAAACAGAATGGATGAGAAAAGACTTGAGAATAGATGAATAATGCGTTGGAAGTTTTGAAATCATCAGAAAAGGCCTTGCTGTCTAACCACTGCTATAAACAAATCCCAGGGTGGAAACATGAGCGAGATCATAGGGCGTGCAACTAAAACTCAAAAGAGTCCCCATCAAGTATTTCATTATTCGTCTGTGTTACAAAATCTCACTCTGTAAATGCAGTTTAATCGCACTGGCACGCAATTGGAAAGTCAACATGCCAACTTGCACACCATGGCCCCAAGCCCTGATGTGAGGTTTTCGGGGTTATTGGAATGTCATCCCACTGTTCTTGGAGAGGATCAAATGTCCAATTGCGCTTGACCTCGCTCGCCTGTTCCTCCTCTTAGGCTGCACTGAAGATGAGACAGGTCGCCATGATAAAACCTGCACTGCCAAATGGTTAGGCGGCCTCAGGCGTCCTACGGGCAAAGCCAAACCAATCTGCGTTGGTAATACTCTGCACAGATTTCTCTAGTTTGGTTTGCCACCTGTGAATAAATAAGATTGAAAACATTTTGTCACAGACAGGATTTTTTACAACAGCTTCACAGCACTGTATTTGAGGATTGGGAAAGCAGAGAGAAATGAGTTTGCAGCATAGCTGGGAAGTCTCTCACCTTTGTGTTTTGTGTGAATTTGTCTCATTCTTTTAGCTCCATCTCCGATCACCTCCTTTCACACGTTGACCCTGTTTTCAAACTATTGCTGGGGAACAAAACCTATAATAGATGGTGTCAAGAGCAATCAACAGACTTTACGATCTGGGGATTATGATACAGTATATTCTGCAGTACAGCTAAGAAGGAACTTCCAGTCTCTGCTTTTCTTATCACTGCATTTCTTTTCAATTTGACACTTTTTACAACAGTGTCAGTTTTGCTTTGATTAAGAGTCTAGGTTTAGTCTAAAATTGTTTGCATCAATTTTCTGAAATATAAACAAATACAAACATAATCACAATCTAGCCATTGGTAAAAAAAAAAAGTGCTACCCAGGATAATTGTGCAGCTCTTCTTTCAATTGACAAATTCATGCCTGATTGACCCAAATGAGTGCAGGCGCTTGATTTAATATGCTTTACATTTCACTTTGGCATTTATCATATTGTATTTCTACCGAAATGACACACATCTGCACATTATGGATTTGTGTACATATATGGCGACCAACAATACTCAAATGATGTAGTTTCTTTCAGTAAAGCAGAACATGTTCAAAAGCAGTTCTCACTTTTCTTTGACCTTTTTAATACTCTCCCCTTTCTGCTCCCCATAGATGCAGTATTTACTTTGGGCAATAAAAGTTGAATTAGCTGGACTATTTAAAGGCAAGTTTTAGGGGTTCCTATCCTACACTAGGCCTGCCTTATCATTGCTTTCCAACAGGTTCATAAGGAATCTTTGAAGAAAAGGTGGATTAACAGCATTCCAACCGGTGCATAGTGTGCCAACAGTGAGCAGTTGAATGTATTTTTCTCTAAGAGATTGTATAGTTGCCATGCATATAAAAACCTGAATCAGTGGAAAGTGCTATGCCAGCACATATATTTTGCTTATCCACATTTTAGTCATGTGGTACTACTGCTGAGTTAAAGACAGTCACAGTGGGCCCAATCCCCTTAATTAATAACAGGCTCTGTTATTATCAAAGCCACGCTTTAGCAGGGAGGAGCGAGCAAATACTTCCTGTCACTCATAAAAAAAATAAAAAAAAGAAGAGAAATAAACAGAGCGCGTGGCGAGAAAGATGTTTGACGTCTGCAATAAAACAGAGTAAAATACAGGACAGAAGAGCAATAACAGCAAGTCAGCCAATGCTTTCTGGCAACACTCTGGATTCCAGACACTACTAAATCTGAAGAAGAGGTGCATGCGTGTTTTCCTTTGTGGTAGATGACGCAGATTAGGATGATATACTGTGTATGTATATACGTATATATATATATATATATATATATATATATATATATATATATATATATATATATATATATATATATGTATATATATAATTTGTAATTGCATCATCAGGTGTCATGTATGTGCTGTTGCGCAATTAATGACTGTTAAAAACTGTTTGTAAACCCCATGATCACATAAACACGGTACATTCGCACAAATGTGCCCACTTCAAAATGTGCCACCAAGTCAATTGTTGTTGGTTTGTCTTTTAAGTGTCTTCTATGATTTGTTAAAGAACATTATGTTGATAGGTGTGTGCGATGGAGTGTTCTGTGTTGGAGAGTATTAGTAGTAGTAGTAGTTGTGCTACATGACATTTAGTTGGTACTTTGAACAAGATTGTAAATAAAGGAAAAATTGAGATGGCAACTGCTGCTCCAGAGATTTGTTCAATTGTACTTACAATAAAGACTACTTGGAGCATGCAATCATAAAATAGACACGTTTCAAAGGAAAGAACAAATGAGAACTCAGCATTTTGGACCCATGTTGCGCATTAGAACGAATGTGTGTGTGTGTGCTTTGTCTGGGATTTTTTAAGCCTTTTGACAATTCTTTGGATAAACTCTTAAGCCATGTCTTGTAGATGTGTGGCGGCATTATCGGGACTCGGGTCTAATAACAACTATGATACTGTTCTCACACAGGCTTCTGAAGTTGCCTCCACTCCATCAAGTCAGTGTGTGGTTGCCCGGCAACCAAGGGTCGGGTGTTCCAGAGCGGCACTGTTTGTTCCTGACGAATGATCTGCCGGAGACAGGGAAGGTGGGCGGAGGTGAGGATGAGAGAGGGAAAGACACAAATTGGTAAATGGAAGGTAATTGGTAAAACGCAGCCTCGAGGGGACCTGGATCAATGCCCCAACAAACAAGCTGTGTCTGTGTCTCTCAGATGCCATCTTTCTCTCAGTTGAATCGTTCCTTTTCTTCTTCTGTCTCATCATGATCTCGCTGACCTGCCTTCTCTCACAGTCTCATGGAGTCTATTTGACTGTTTATCATGCACTTTGCCAGTTAATCAACACAATTTCTCTTTCCAGATGTCCTTCGTTCTTTCTAAATCATTCTGAATCCTAACTATCCAGTAGTGTCAGGCTACTGTCTTTCATCCACAGATGAACCTCCAAAGTGTAACGCCCCAAAACGTTCTCCACAATTTGCCCCTGGAAGGGAAATTGTTTTTGAAAAGTCCAACAAAACTTGACTTGTGAGATGTCACCAGACTTTATACAGCAAAAGGGGTGTCCGACTCATTTCTGACCACCAGCAACTTCTTTGCTGGTTAACTTGGGTCTTAAATTAACCACTCGACAAAAACATACACTCTAGTGACTTTGTTACAGCCAATATGAATCTATCCTTAGTTCTTTTTAGTTTTTTTGAACAGTAAAGATGTCATACTTTCTTGACATTATTTTTTTTTTAACAATATTCTTCAAGACCTCTCATAATGTCTCCATAACAAGATGCAAATACTCCAACAAACACCAAGGATTCACTTTTGGTGGGCGGGGGCGTGACAGTGTTCTGCTCCCTCTGGTGTGTATGTACCTTGACCACACAGCCAAATTGATATACTGTACGGTCACAACTCTTTTAAGTCAAGTGGAAGAATAATGGACATTCTTCAGAGAAGACCAGAGGCGTAGCCAGGAATTTTTCCAGTAGGGGCGCACGCCCACAGGAAAAAAAATCGAACATCACCCACGCCGTTCGCTAAAACAACGTCCGGGAGGCAAACGGTGAATGGATAACATCGCGCACATAGAATAGCGCAAGCACATTCGCGCAAGACCGAAAGAAAAAAACGGCATGAAAATGAAGAATCGAAAAAGCTCGATTTATTTATTTATTTATTTTTTCAACCGGGGCGCAGGGAGTCCTAACCGGGGCGCCGCCCCGGCTCGCCCCGGCTTGGCTACGCCTCTGGAGAAGACTATATTGTGTTATCTTCCTATGTGTTGCTGTACCGTTTGTGTTCAAATATTTGTTGCTTACAAGGTCGTTGCTGGTCAGTAGCCAGAGGCTTTAACATGATGTGATCGCATAAAGCTCACGGAGGATAAAGTTGTGTTGTTATTTTAAATACACGATGTGTAATTTTATTTCTGCTTAGTTTGATAACAGAGTAAATAATTGTTCATTATCTGCCAAACTGCTGCTTGTTATGGAGTGGGATCGCTGCCATATCTCAATTTTTGGGCTGCAAGTCAAAGGAAAAAAAAAAAACCAGCCTGACAATGGATGGTATCTTGAAAAAGTATTTTCATCTGACGTGAAATTGTACAGTGCAGTGTACAATATCAGTATTATACTCCCAAATGTCAATTTTTCAAATGAACAATTCTGATATCTTGTTGCTGTGGGGAGTAAATGTGGAAGCTGTTGTGTGAAAGTGTTCATTTTGCTCCCATTACCCAGAGGATAAGCCCCTGACCATAACCGCTATGCAAATAGGTCAAGGCGTGTTTGAACCATGCAAATGTGTTACAAATTCGAGGCCACAGCACACATGCATCGAGCTCCGCGCCATTTTTTTCCTCCAGCCTTTCCCCTTCCTTAACCTTCTGCAATTATATCCATCCTCACCCATCTTTCTCCTCCCTCGCACTGCAGCGCTGGTGTTCTCACTGCCACTAATGACACTGTGCGATCTCGGCCGAGTGCAGCGCCAGTGAGCTCGGGTCACACATGTTATATATCATCTCCTGAACGCTTCCATATGGAAGCGTGCCACTCTGCCAAGACTTGGCACATGCCTCTGCAGGAAAAATCAAACAGAAGAGAAATGGGGAGCACAGAAAGGGAACATCTCATTAATTTGACATCACGGAGCAATATGTTGGAGCAGGGAACACATACCAGGATTTGTTTTTCCTTTTGGACTGTTGACCTAGGCAGACAGAAGCCGTCATAAACAGGAAAGCCCAACGTGATGAAGCACCAGACTACTGTTAGCGTTGTGTTCCTCTCATTCTAGTTGGCTCTTCATTACTCGCTTTTAGACTTTCTGTGCACTTTGTGCTGCCAACTAAAACACAATTCTGTGACAACGATTTAGTTTTTTTAGACCAGTCTCCGTGTCGGAGTTGTCATTCAATAGGAATTTGGACCAAATGTTATGAATTGTAATGAGCAGAAAACTAGCGTGCTTTTGGGGTCTTTGAAGCTTTCTTTTCTTAATTATGACTGAGGCAAATTACTTTTAAATGATGGTCAACAAAAGGCTGTGAAGCTCCGCCAAAAGAAATAGCAGAATGTCCACCTTTTTCTGGGATGTGTGTCTGCAAGACTGTTTTGATTGGTTTTGTATTATTTCTTTCGTTTTGGTTTCAAGAACATCATGTAAGTTGCTGATTTTTTTGCTAGAGTAAATTCTTAGAAGTTGAACAACCCATTCCAAGAGAGTGGTTGACCCTAAACTTTCAATATGCGAAATAAATCAAGAGATATCAACCTCTGTATAATAAAATTAACATAAAGTAAAACGACTCACCGTTTGAAGACACCTGGCACAAGTAAGGAAGATAAAGGAGGAAGATATTTATAGATGCCAACAGCCGTATAAAGAAAAATGTGTTTTGTGAACATAAGGTGATATGTGTGATATGTTTTTCCACATCACTCGATCACTTCACCTTGCGCAATTTCTAAGCACAATTTTGAGCAGGTTTTGAGTCATTGCAAGTATTGCTACGATTAACACTTGCAGATACTGTTGATCTTGTGTCTGTGCTCCTGCTTAACTTCACGGACCCTATAGTGGTAGAGTGGCGCCTGTGCGCACGACGCAAAAACCTGCTAATTTGGTGAAATGAAGTAGACTCAATTCTAGACCAAAAAAAGCAGATCTAATTTCAGACGCAGGCGGTCGAACACGATTTTAGTGTATTCGATTAAGGCGCAGACAGACAAATCGGCACTCCGCGAGTGTGAGTAGCTAATATAACACTGGCATGGAACAATCCGAATCATTAATTGAACGGATTATAATCTTCATCAGCATTATAAAAAAAACAACCTTATTTGAAGAGCACCCCATCACTGTCAGTGAAAATAAGGCCCCAAATGTGACTCCACGATCTGTGTGCATTTCACAGAAGAGATAAAATCATCATATCACAAATAGGCCTAATAGATTTCCCATTTCTTGGCGTCACCGTTCAACATTGATCTCGGCAAAGGCCTCAGCTTTTACGGACAACATTTGTCTAAAATACAGGCAGGAAACAAAGACAATACTTGACCAATGTTCTGTGTACCATGCATGTGTAATGTGTCATTTCCTTACAAAGTGGAAAATATTGTTCTCCCACAATGCGCTGAAAGTGTTGGTGTCATTTTAGACAGACACACAGAGACATTGTCACTTATGACCCTGATTGAAAGACTTACAAATGATGGAAGGAGACAAACAAATTGCTCGCCATGTAGATGTGAGCGACGAGGTGAGAACGCAGCTGCTGTGACACTAATCAGGCCATCATCCACACGACATCCGCCTTGTTAGCACAACTCCGATGAAGGAGGAAAGATGAGATGGAACACTTACATTAGCAAGGTCTGACTCAAGGTTCTACGAATGCAGCACTCTGACTGCACAAATACAATGGAAGCTAAGAGTCAAACACAATTAGAGCTGTCACTCTCAAATATTTTTTGTCAATTATTCTTCCGATTATTTCATTCATTACACAGATGATTTGATAAAAAAGTTCATTAGAAAACTTTTTCCCTTATTACTGGCCATGAACCAATGATTGATGTTTATTTGGCATTGTTTAGTGAGGAAAAAACAATTAACCAAAACCTCTCAACACCTCTTTATGTTGGTCAATCTTCAATTTTTAAAGATACAAGCCAATATGCAATGTAAAATGACAAGCAAGTGTTATAAATACCTTTAAGGAACAGATATCTGAGGGCATAAAAATGCATCAACTGAAATAGACAGAGAATTTAAAAATACTCATAGGCTTATATTCCTTATTCTTTGGGAGAAATTACAAATATGACACCAGTATACTGAGTCATTTAAAGTAGTTCAGTCTTCATTTGTGTCTTCTAGGCTGTTTTATATTACCCACTTGGCTGAAGATTTGCAGAAACAATCTCGTGGACCCCCTCCCCCCAAGTGAAGTGCAATTATTTTTCCAAGGTTCTTTCCCACTATATATTTTAAAACCCCAAGCAAGAAATCAAGCAATGAACATCAGCTTTATGGTAGTATACAAATATGTTTTGGTCTTGTAGGTTAGGCCTATGCAAAACTAAAGGCAAATGAGCCATGAGGTAATGTACTTTCTTTTTTTTTTTTAAATCTACTTCAATTGCAGTTGTTAAATTAATAAAACATATTCATAATGACACCTAGTGTGGATCAAACACTCATTTCCATTTGAATTCAAAAGCTTAGTTTGACTGTTGAGACGTATTTTTCCATCGTATTTACATTGGAAGCATTTGAATTATGAGCAAGTAAATTTACACATATCATAAGTCTGGTGCATGATATGGAGAATGGCGCAGTGTAATGCAACAGCAGATCTCACTCTTTCTGCAGGGCTGACATATGGTATGCAGTGCTATAGGGGGGCAGAGCAGCCGGTTCAGGATGTACTGTACATGCATGGAGTGGGGTGGATTTAAGTGCTAACTTGCACGCAAACTGTGCTCACCCATGTGGAGAGTCTTCCTGGTAGAAACAGCCAAATTTGGACAACTGTAAATTCTCATACGAAGAGACCGTAAACAAAAATATATTCAAACATTCTTTTTTACCCTTTCCACATACTTTAAACACAACCAAACTCACAGAAACTCATAAAAACTAACAAAAGCGCGCACAGTATTCCCTAATGCCTGCTTTCACTATTCAAATAAGATGCAGAATGTGCTTGCTTCAAGTTGTTTTTTCGTCACTCCAAAATTTACAGTAAACTGAAACAAAAACAAAAATCAATTAAACATTTGATATTTATACACCGAATAGGTTCATGCCAAAATAATCGGTTTCATGAAGAGGTTGGTGGACATCGGCCACATAGGGTGAGCAGTTCAAACAGCTCCAAAGTAGAGCCTTCACATCAAGAGGAGTCATTTGAGGTGGTTGCGGCATCTGCTGCTTTTTGGGTGCCTCCCATTAGAGGTGTTCCGGTCATGCCAACTGGTAGCCCATGAACAGAGCATGATGAAGGGATTATATAAAACTCATCTAAGCCTGGAAACACTTTGTATATATATATGCGTGTGGGGGGGACTTTTTGTTGTTGTTCTTTTGATTTAATAATGATTGACCTCATTATTAAATCACAAAATATAAAGAAATAAGATCAACTGTGTAAATTAATCAGTAATGTTTGACAAAACAAATTAATAAATGTATATGTATTAAATATTAATAGCTATCATTATGACTAATGAGCAAGACGAGTCATCCGCTGAATAAATATGAAAATGTATTTAAATTATAGAATCTAAAATTCACTTTTCAGTTGCTTTTCTATCAAACAGAATGAAGTCAAAACACATTATGATTTGACTATAGTTGCCATTTTAATGTGAAATGAATTTGACGTCCAATTGCAGCTGGTGTAATGCAAGCCACCCTCGAAATTGATTCCCTTATTATTATTACAAAGTGACAACATTTCAAACTAACTCTTTCAATCACTGCCAGCATTTATGTCATGTTTGAATTCCGATTGGTTCATAACGTATTATGTCGAGATGCACAGGTATCTTGTAGAGACGACATCGCTGATAATAATGCTACATAACCGACCAGCTCTCGTTTGCAAACATACTATCTGTCCTTGAGATCTCTGTTACTTCCCCACTGGTATCCATAGAAACCTGGGAGGTTGTGTGTGCGTGTGTGTGCGTGTGTGCGTGCGTGCGCGCGTGTGTACACATATGCATGCGTGCGACCGTGAAGATGAGCAATGTGTAAGGAATAAAAGTGCATTCACCTTACAGAATTAACGTTTTTGTTTTTCAATGGTTGAACTCATAATAAAATGCGGCAATATTCAGTAGTTAAATGCATTTCATGGTCAACCCCTCTGAGAAGAACTTTACCCAAGTAAGTATTTAACTCCAATGTCAAGCACACAGGAAGCCTTGATCAGCCTCTGCAATACCAATGATGCATTTACATGCGACAGAAGTGAGGTTACTGTGAATTTTTAATGGAAGCTCTGTTTGAAATTTTGAACCGGCCCAAATTGATTCATGATTTTTTAATCGGGCCCGCTGATGCTTCCAGACTACCTGACTAGACAACGCCAACAGCTGGCCGACAGAAATCACAAGGTCGTGACTCATGACCACTTTATTTAGTTTGATTTTTCTAACATGCACTTGGAGATGATGAATGCATTGCTTGTAGTAGGAAGATAGCGAGTGAAGCTCTTGGAAGTCTTTCCTAGTTCGTGCAAAGTTGCCACGCTAACTTCAACAAGAGCTCAAAGTAAAACAATAACGGTGATATCACCCACAGTGATGCCTCGTATGAGTGAGCTCTTGTTTTAAGAATTACTAGACGGGGGATGATTCACTGTCTTCCATATGAGGTGAGCAGATGTGGTAGATATGATGCTCTGCCAGATGGAAATACTATGACTAGTACACAAAGACTTTCCCTGTGAAACATGAATGTTTGTGAGCTTTGGTACAGCAAGTAACACAATTAAGCATTTTTAATACGGTGTGTCGTGTTGGAATAGCAGAGATATTCTCAATGGACAAATAATTTTTATGTCGGCTCACGTGGGATCAAACCATTAAAGTGTGTGAAACATAAATGTAAATTACAGGAGGTAAATGTTATTCAGTCACTGGATGCGACATTAAGTTCATGTGCCCAATGTAATGCTCACTTTGAATTTACAGACAGTCAGTTTTTAGTCGCGGTGAACTGCATTTGTATGAGCTAACACAAACCCAAACCTTACTCAAATCATGAACTGAACACGATCCTTTACTTACACCTTAAATGTCCAACCCTTACATAACCCCCTGACAGTCAGACTGATTTTCATGCGTTTGAAAATTGGCTTGTTTAAAAGTTGTCCATGACAAGTCACTGCAAGACGACTTCAGGTAGCCAGACTTTGTCCGTGCTATAAATCACTAGCCAGGAAAGTCAGCGTGCAGACATTGCCTCATGAAAGAGATTCGGGTGTCCATCCTCTCTCCTCTCCTGCACGCCCCCTCTTAATTTATATTACAGGCGTAAAGCCGTCTCTCCTCAGCTAAAGGTCTTCTCAAAGGCCCCACGGGCCACGGCTCGCCCTGCACGTAATTATTTATGAACAAAGTAAGCAAGCTTTGGAGTGTCGACGTGTAAGATTATGGGGCAAAATATAGATTTAATATTTTAGGGAGCGTCTCCATCGTCTCTCTGTTGATTCATATGTGGAGACAAAAAATCTACCTGCATTTAGTTACGCCTGAGGGGCAAGGGTCACCTGACGCCACACTTAATATCCTTCAAATGCAGTTGTGTGAGACTGACTGAAAGCTCCACTGTGACATTAGCCAACTTTTAGAAAAGTCTTCTCATCTTGTATAACTGAAAAATCACTTTTAATGGAGAAAGTCCATCCATCCATCCATTTTCTGAACCGCTTAGTCCCCACGGGGGTCGCGGGAGTGCTGGAGCCTATCCCAGCCGTCATCGGGCAGTAGGCGGGGGACACCCTGAACCGGTTGCCAGCCAATCGCAGGGCACACAGAGACAAACAACCATTTGCACTCGCACCCACACCTAGGGACAAGTTGGAGTCTTCAATCGGCCTACCAAGCATGTCTTTGGGATGTGGGAGGAAACCGGAGTGCCCGGAGAAAACCCACGCGGGCCCGGGGAGAACATGCAAACTCCACACAGGGAGGGCCGGAGGTGGAATCGAACCCGCACCCTCCTAACTGTGAGGCGGACGTGCTACCCAGTGCGCCACCGAGCCGCCCATGGAGAAAGTCATTACAAAGAATTTTCAAAAGTGGAAAATGTGTGCTTGTTGTAGAAATAACAATTGACATTCAAGGTGGAGTTTGCAGAATAATATTAAAATATTTTTTGGGGGGGAATACTTTATTTTTAATTATTTATCAACTAATCATGGCTTGAATAACACAAACTAACCAAAGACTGTAGAAAAAGAAGGCGTATTTCTTGGTGGGCTATTTAACTCAGCTTAGTAACAAATGTTCAAAAGAAGGAATTGGAACATATCGGCTTCATGATAAAGGATATCATTTTGCTGTTTGGTCTTATTTCCATCATGCCATGGGCTGTTACGCTGCATTGCAGGAGAAGACTCCTCACAAACATCTTGGGGAAGGCAAAGACAGCAGAGCCCTCTATCATTTGCCGCCTCAACAGGTCACTCAGCAACGTATCACCACGTACCTGTCAACATTTTTGCGCCATTCTGCTTCACGGAGGTGTGTACAGCATTAAAAAGAAAAATCTTCCTTTTCCGTAAGGTACGGTTAGACTCCAGAGTCATCGGCCCAGAGCATGAAGTCAAGGCTGAATGGAGAGTAAAGGGACCGCTGTGGTTGTGTAACAGCGCGGAGCTGTTTATTGACATTCGCTATCATTGACGCACGGAAATGTGTCGTTTTGAAAGACTACTCGCAGCTTTTCTTCCTCTGTATGTTGAAAATGGCATATTTTAGCTGCTGAAGTCAATTTCACCGAGAGTGCGAGCAGCTAAAACAACAACTGACACCGGGAGCAGTTGAGGTCCACTTTTGCCGTCACTTCCCAAGGAAGCCATTAAGTGTCCGTCTGGGTGTCTGCTGCCTTCAAAGAAGCCCCAAAATGTGCAAACCTTTCAACGACAGCTCACACATAAAAGACACACAGTTGACTTTAGTAAGCCCAACATTGTCATAAAAGGTACTTCTCCCGTGAAGCAAAATGTTCAGGGCACTGATGCATTTCTATGAACATGGTTCCAATATCGTTGGTTTAATCACTGAAAACGTGCTTTCCTTTGTTGTCTTTGCCTTTTATTTTTGGTTTTGTGCTCAGCCCAAAGCCATGTCTAATTAACCGATTCACAATTAAAATGGATTCTTGACGTAAAAAGCCGTCAATGGCAGTGAAAAACGATGCTTTGTTACCAACTTGAGGCACCCCGGGGAGAAGGAAAGATGTTTGGTCAATTAGTAAGCCCATATAGGCTTGTCTAATTGAGAAAGTGCATTGGCATCATTTTGTGGCAGCTACATGCAATTGCCGCGCTTTTTGAGAGGATGTCAATTACTTGTGGATTTCAGCATTCACAGCAGGACTCGGCCCAGAGCACTCCCCCAACAATTTACAATATATCACTTCATCTAAGCATGATCATCTGCCGGTGGAAGTTTATCTTGGCAAAATTTTGCAAAACAAGTAACATAAATCAGCTAAACTGAAAAAGGATCTATAAGAACTGCAGTTCCTAAAAAAATGGCTCAATAAACGACAAAATAATAGTGTCAGGAAGTCCAATGTTTTCATCCGAAATCTATTTGGCAAGGTGACATAGTTAAAACTCGGGAGGCACGCTGGGAGTTTGGAGCACTTGCCAAAATCCATTGAATATTTCTTGGAGAAACGAACCAACATTTTATTGGCTGTTTCTTGGAACTAGCTCCAACACTTGCAGACGGTCCCTCCTAGTTTGGGCCTGGCTGAGCTGCTCAAAGCACAATACAAATAGTATTTCTTGAAATAGTTCACCTATTTGTCTGGATTAAAACAAAATAGGGCTGAGCGATTTTGAAAAATTAATCTATTTGTATTTTTCCTCAATATTGCAACAATAATCAAGTATGCAATTATTTCCTCTTCCCTTTTTACCAAACACAAATCTGTATTACAATAATAAAATCAAACCGCCACAAATTGAAATACCGTATGCCCCTCAGGCTTTAGTGAATGACTAAATGATAGATGAGGAAATTGCTTGGATCAACGACAAGAGGTTAGCAGCCACAAAAATCCTGAATACAATTGAGCCAGGATCATCTGACAGCCTTTGGATGGACTGAAGCTGCTCAGTGGTTCAACACAGCTGTTTCTACTGTCCCATTGTACTTTGTAAGACCATTTCAACAGTGAATTTTGACATGGCAATCTCATCAAAACTGGTGGAGCCTCCACAGCGTGGTCTCATGACAACAGAGCCCGCATGCCCGCCATCATGTGATTTGTGCCATAGGACACAGAGACGCTTTTACCAGAATCCTCAGGGGCTTATGCGCCAGCTGCATCATTATCTATTCTCACCTCTCAGCTCTTTTCCCATCTCACACAATAGCTTTCCCTCTCAGCAAGTTATTTGTTGATTTCCCCCCTCGACCAAGTTGGTTTAACATATATAGATGCGGAATGCACAGCACAACAAAATGCAACTCATATGTACTGTATCTAAGACTAGGCTCACACTGCAGGCAGATTCGACCCAGATCGGATTTTTTGGCCCCTACGATTTCATTGAATCTACTTGAAACATATGAAGTGGACATTTATAGCAACACTAATTTCTACTAAGTTCATTTATAACACGCAGCAATGATGCGACGAGCGCCTGGGAACGCCTTGAGATGCCCCGGGATGAGCTGGATGAAGTGGCTGGGGAGAGGGAAGCCTGGGAGTCCCTCCTAAAGCTGCTGCCCCCGCAACCCGACCCTGGATAAGCGGAAGAAAATGGATGGATGGATGGATGGATGGATGGATGGATGGATGGATGGATGGATGGATGGATGGATGGATGGATGGATGGATGGATGGATGGATGGATGGGCTCTTCAGAGCGCCATCTACTGGATTTTGCAGGGTCCGAGTAGTCTCGGCTGCACAGAGGTGAGGTAGGCACGCACCCGCTTAGTTGACTTGAGGACTGCTGCAGGACATTACGAGGCGAGTGGGATGCGAAATAAAGCGCCACAGACTGCATAATGAAATGGAAGAAATATAAGCGGCGACCAGCAGCTGTCATTTGCGCGACTCTCAGATAGTTGTGCTCAATCGAGATGGATATTTCAAAACACCTCTCAGCTCTCTGTGGCCCTGTTCGGACCTGGTTTTAAAATTCTTCCCGGGTGATCCGAGGGCACACGGCTTCACATCTGGCATGAGAATGAATCTCGGCCTCTGACCGCTAATCAGCTCTCATTAGCCTGCTCTGGATGCAAACATACAAGATAAGAATGTTTATGTATATTCTTGCAAATGCTCCACTATCAACAAGGGCTGTCTCCGTAGCGCTAATCAGGGTCAAAGAAAGCTGGAGCCGATCCCAGATCACTTAAGGCAGATTGCATACCAGTCAATCACAGGATACGTATGGAGACAGACAACCTTTCGGGCTCACATTCACAGCACCATTAAGTGGAAATTGAAGTCATGCTCAAGTCAAGCCAATGAACCATCACACCATGCACGAGTGACTTAAACATTTGTCCAAGATGCAATCAAATATAATAGTGTCAAACCAATTTTTGCACATTTACATGTCATTTTTCATCCAAAAACACATATCCTGGTTCCGGCTCACCCCCAAACCTGAACAGGCTAAGTGGTTCAAAAAATAAAATGCATGGATTGAGCAATTCTAAAATTGTGAACACATACTGTCAAACTATTTGCATTCACATAGCAATACTATTGCTACAATCTGGGTCAGTAAGTCTACGTTATTTAGGAAGAATGTGGAAATGAACAATTACTCGGCTGCCTCATTATTTCAAATTTGCCAGATATTCTGCAGCACCTCACTTCAGTTCCCATTTTTGCACCATATCCAAATGTGTATATAAACACGGGGGCCTGGAATGGAGGGAGTCAAACACGCTAAGTTGTGCACAGCTGACAACAGACTGTTTTTCTCCCGTCAAACGCCAATGACCCGTCCAGCACACTTTCAGGCAGTGCGCAAAAACGTGTCAGGCGCCGTTCCAAACTATGCACACATCCGCACTCCACATGTGTTTATCCTGATGTGGCCTTTCAGGCTTAACTCAATGAGTTCTCCATATTTTTTTGTGTTGGAGCAACCCCCAGACATTTTTGTTGTTTACAGGACAACATAACAAAGACATCCGTCTCTTTCGGTAATCTGTCAATTCAGCGTAGACACCTGTCAGTTTTCACTCTCCTCTTGCAGCTGCAAGCCCAAAACAGAGAAGAAGAAATGAGAGAATGTGAAGAATTTTGGGGGCAAACTGCGACGGACATACTTAGCACAATAAAGGTTCAAACTTGTTGTTTTTTTGACAGCCACAAGACACAATGTATCCGCAGTCAATCATTCCTTTGAGCCAACTAGATCGGGAATATCTTGGTTTCTCTTCAGTGATTGACTTAACCTCTATTTGTCTTTTCACACCATGTCGCCACCTGTGAAGATTGAAATAAGTAGCAAACGAACTTTGGCAAAGTAAGAACAAAGTTTTATCAGCAGGGAGTGAAAGTAAAAATTACAACACTCGGGTAAAGTACACATCGGTAAACAATCTACTCTCCAAGCAAGAATTTGTGCTTTTTTTACTTCCCCTATTTTTGCTGCATTAAAAACAACCTGCTGGCAGGACATCGACATGTGGGAGTGCAGACAAGAAGCTCGTAATGAATGTTGCATCACCAATGGTTAGTTAGTATTGTGCAGGAGGTCTGCACCCCCCAGAACCCGCACCCCACCCGCACTGTCTGAACAAACCTCAATGAACTTTTGAACCAGAAGCCTGGATTAACAAGGACCTGCGAGCAACCGCGCCAGGGAAACTATAATTAAGTTTGATTAAAGAACATTCCTGAGGTCTGTCTCTGCATGTTAAATAGGCTACGGAGGAGACCTCGGCCTTTAGCAGGTGCACTATTTAGTGGCGGTGAATGAAATATGAAAAATGCCACGAGGCGATGTCCCAAAGGGAAGATTGCATCCATGCATATTTGCAGGCACTGAGAATATATGTACATTCTACAGTGACTGGCAAAGAAAGCAGGTCAAAGCTAGCCAATGATTGCATCAATCATCCTGATGGTGGCCACAGGTTGTCTCGCCGAACCAGGCAGCACTCCACCCTATAAATACAAGAGACTAAACAAGAGTTAAGGAAGAGACAACCACAACCAGCCAGCCGGCCGGCTCGCACGTTCATTTTTTATATATTTTTTTGCTCCTTCCCACAAGCTGACAGCACAGCCATCAACTCCAATGTCATGAAGTGAATGGAGCTGGGCGACCAAATGCAGCTTGGACCAGGGTTTATTGAAGAACTCAAAAGACCGACTAGAGGCTCGACTAGGGACAAGACTAGAACAAAACAGACTGGAGACTAGAAACAAGAAGACATGAGATGCAAACATTCCGAAAGGGGAGTGAGGGGCAGACAGGACTTAAATACAAGACAGCTAACGAGAGGCAGGTGAGGGTGATTGGGAGCTTAAGATCAGGGGATGCTTTGAGAATAATTGTCAATTTTTTGTCTCTGTGAAGCCCTTTGAGACTGCTTGTGATTTAGGGCTATACAAATAAACTTGACTTGACTTGACTTGACTTGACTTAACTAAGATTTACATTTTGACATGAATTGAAATAAATGGTTGATTCGACCAAAACATGACCTCTGTCATGAGTGTAAAACCTTTGTATTCTACAGCAGGAGGGGTTAAAATCAATTTTCTTTTTAAATATAAACACACAAAGAGCCACAACAAAAATGGAAATGTAATTCTGTCCAATTATTCAGGGGCATACACTTTCAACAGTATTGAAACGGCAATTCTTACAGTTAGCAGTTGGCATCCCATTGGAGGACAGTTTGAGGTCAATTTCATTGAACAGGAGAGGGTGCTATTGACCAAAATGGCAGCCCGCTGAGGCGGCCTCACCGACAGACCAATTTGACGGCTCTCTTCTTTACTGCTATGACCAGCTCAGTGGCCTAGTGGTAGAGTGTCTACCCTGAGACTGGAAGTTTGTGGGTTCATACCCTGGCCGGGTCATACCAAAGACTATAAAAATGGAACCCATTGCCTCCTTGCTTGGCATTCAGCATTAAGGGTTGGAATTGGGGGGTTAGATTACCAAATGATTCCCGAGCGTGGCTCCGCTGCTGCTCACTGCTCCCTTCGGGGATGGGTTAAATGCAGAGACAAATTTCACCACACCCAGATGTGTGTGTGACAATCATTGGGTCTTTACCTTTTACACCCAAGCAAGGCAGCAGTTGCTTGTGCTGCATGTGTCGTAAGTAGTGACAGTACCAAAATGCCACAGCAAGTTCACATTTGCAAACCCCAGAGAAATGACTACAGACTGCCGGCATTCGGTCAGCTAGCAGCATTATTTTGAGTGTTTATCTCCAGCTGGCGAAGGTGCTTGTTTTCTTGCGGAGTGGTGACGTGTGCTGTTGTTGATGGCTGATGCAAGACTCACAGCAACCGCCCTCAGTCGTGTCGCCAGCAATGGCGGCCGTCAGCCAGATATTTTGGATAGTTGTAGAGGAGATGTTTTAATAAGCTTCTTCAAGAGCAGAGCAGTGAGGAAGGTGTCTCATTCTTTTCCCAGATGTGGAGATCATACGAGAAAGTGGTGTCTCTCTGATTACTGTGCTTTTTTTGACTGTGGTTACTTGAATGTAGGGGAAACCTGCTGTGCTCGTTGCCAGTGTGCCCACCAATACCTTTTGGCTCAGGCGTGACTCCACCAACTCCCCTGTGTCTTCCACTCTCCAATTTCTTCCTGTCCCAACCTTGACGCTATCTACTCATTCTTGAGCATGCCTGGCCACTCCCGTTCATTTTCCTTTCTAGGAATTTCACTGCTGTTCTTGAGACTGCGTAGACCAGCAGGGGCCACAAAACTCAACATGGAATGCAGATAGTGACAGGCTTTAAATCTGAAAGGTGGATTCAACCTGTGAACCTTCGTAAGCAAAGTAGCAAGCACTTCAGAATGGTGGCAGCCATTTAATCCAGTGGTGAAGATCAAAACGGATCACAATTTGTATGGAGGGCACTAAAGTACACATACAAGGCAGATAAATTAGCTGGAAAGCATCAGCCAACTTAGTTTAGGCTTATATGTGTTTCAAAGCACTTTTATGTGTGAATGCCTTTTTTTTTTTTGCGTACATCTTTTCTGAATATTTGGGTCAAACAGCCGGATGCTCTTTCACTCTAAGGACAATTAGCCTAGCTCAAGACGGAGGCAGACAGCAAAAGAGACAAGCTGTCACACAAAGAGATGACAGGTTGTGATCCTGCTGAGGTTGTACATGATGATGACCCACGCTATGCGTTTATTGGCCACGGAAGGAGACATGCTGCCAGGGAGGAAAAGAGACTCCGAGACACATTTCTTACTTGGAATTTCATGGAATGGTTGTGGGCCACAATGAACAAACTGTCATCTTGTTCCACTGAAGCTCAACTAAATCAGTTTGTTTTTATATGCTAACTTTGATCTCCATGTTGTATATGTACAAAACTGCTCCCCAAATAGTGCATGTAACAATTTTCCATGACTAAGTGCAGCTTTAGCTCAGTCCAAGACAACATGTCGGCCAGTTAGTCTGACTACTCACACCTACACTTTAAATAAACGCAGGAAACACGGAACATTGCTTTGTTTTGAGAAAAACCAGCAAACACGATTTTTTTTTTACACAAAACACGTGCCGCAAATTCTTGGCTCGGCTTTACAGAGAAGTTGCCCTGCTTCCTTTCTGGCTCTTGGTGCATAATAAACACGTTCAGGCCACAACATAAAGTAAACATGTACAATCAAATAAGATTCGGGTTCGGGGTGATTTTTGGTCAATCTTGAAAGGGTAGATGGTCAAATTCAGCATCTCCCAAACTGTGTTCGGCAAGTCGTTTTTCCTCGTTGTCACGCGTTATTTTTACCAGAAAGACTTCAGGCATGACTCCTCATTAGCAACTTGTATAGCTGTGATCACATTGCCTCTGTGGTTTGTCAGCATACAGTAGCCGTATGGTGTGTTCAATACACAGCACAAATAGGGCACATCAAAGCGGGAAACATCCCTACATTTAAAGTCTGTCTTCCATTTGGAGACCTTTCGTTGTTTTTCAACTTTTTCGGCACGTGGCAGCCAAAAATATGTTTGAGTTGACTCGGCCCAAATCATCACAATAAAAGTGAGTAATAGGAAACAGCCTTTGAATGGCTCACGATGAAGGAACTTTGGAGGAGGGATGAAATACAGCCTTGTCATTGCAAGTGGCCCTGTGCACATGTCTAACCTCTCAGGATCCCGACATACATGAGGTGACTTTTGACATCTGGCCATGATAACAGCTGACCACCATGCTCTCACATCCAAACAACAACAAAAAAAAACACGCACATGCTTATATCAGATTCTAGTCAGCTTTAAATGTCCGCCCGACTAGCAGCTGTTTACAGCACAACCACGGAGTGAAACCTCTTTAAAAAGTGTTGTCCAAAAGATACCTGATTACATCAAGCAGCAAAACAGCGGATGGCTATTTCAAATGTGGGGTACATTGTTTTCTTGTATTTTTAAACTTGAACTTGGAGCTCTGTCGAGTTTTCATTATGAATGAGTGGCCAAATCAACACAGTTGTAGTAAGAAACAACACGGTGTTAAAGCGGGGTACAAATGACTGTGGTGGTTCTGTGAGTGGCAGTATGGTGCCACAAGGTATCCAAAATGCTGGAAAATTTTGAAGAAGAAACACAGCAGCTTCTCCGGTAACATTGCAGTTGAAAGGCTTCTCGACATTTTTTATTGTGGTGAATGACTTGGAAGAAAGGCTATCTCATTATATCATTTACAAATCTTAAAGGCCCGCAAAGCAATTTTTCTTTACATCAAAAGTGCATTTATTGAGGTCGGTCAGGTCATGCGATAAAAGTACGACATTCAAAGCTTTACATTTTTTTCATAAAAAACAACCTGAATGCAAATTCAAATAAAATTTCAATTTTATATACATGTTTGTCAAATTCAAGTATAGTTCATGTAAAAAATTCAAACAAATTTTTATTTCAAACATGATCCCTGTCATGATTCCAAAGGAAACATATTAGGAGGGAGTTGAGAACATTTTTCTTTTGACAAAGACAAAGAAACACAATAACAAAGAAAATATGTGTGGTGGGCTTTTAAACTCTGCTCTTATTCTGATTGTGGCAGTCGCAGCTGGATTTCAAATGGCTCTCCGATCAATAGACAGAAATTAACATCACGGAAAATGCTCAGATAATGCATTCTGGTGCATAAATCATTGGCTTTTTGCAAAGAAGGCACCATACAGCCAGACAAATTTCAGAATGCAGCTCACTGGCGACCCTTTGCTTCCACCCAGTCACCTCTGAGAACCAAGGGTCGCTAGGATTTGCGACAAGAGGTTTGACTTTCAAGGGAAACTCTCACGACATAGTTACCAGACACTACAGAACAATGAAATGGAACAAATTCACAAATTCGCCCTGATTGTCGGATTGTGCAGCCCAGCTTTTGTTATACAGCCCTCAGTACTTCTTAGGTGTCCTTTCCTCCACATGGCCAAGACTTGCGTGTTTTGTTTCTCGTCTGTCACAGTTTAGTGACACTCTGACTTGTTGACTTCCTCTCAACAGGAATCAACAGGAACATTTCATGGTCTCTTTCTGTTCTGGCTTTATGTCTAGTCTGGCTGCCACACACACACACACAGAGCTAGATTTCAAATGTCTGGATCCTCATAACTTGGATTTGCTAGCAAGAAAACCCAAGAAGAGTGTTAGAGGGAGTTGGCGGAACATCACTCAGTCAAATGGCTCCATGCATGCACAGAGACACAAGTGGGAATTTTGGAGGGATGGCTTTTTTTTTTTTCTCTTTTAAATGCTTTAGTGGGGAGTTGACGAGGATGAAAACAAGCAAAGATAGATTGAAAGAGTGCAAGAAGACTTCACAGGCCTTCCGATGGTGCTGCCACGTCAACACAACAGACATCGTCTGCCAACTTTGAGGAGTTGAGGAAAAACTACTAGTGTCTCACAACAAATCCTCTGGAAGGCTCCCACGCATGCACGCACACAAAGATGGACGTGATCATAGTTCTCACAATTTCAAATATATCCTTGAAAAACTGTGATGATCATCATTTTGTGGCTGCAAGTAGGACTCGATAGTTCAGCCAACACAAATGAAAGATGACAGTGAACGCAACACCGGCCAAGCAAGGAAAAGTGACGTGAGACACAAATGCAACTTTATTCTTCCAGTCAGATACTTGGACAACATTTCCTCAGGCAACTTACGTAAATCTCATTTAGGGGTCAAAAGAGGTTTTTTGTATTTGGGATAACACAATCACAGCATGATGACAACAGAGCTACCGAAAAGATGGGATTGCATGATTATTCAAGGACTAAAAGCCAGTGGTTGAAAGTATCAATCCCTCTCTATAAGATACAATTTCTACAAGTACTGTATATGTGTAAGGTTTAGAATACTTAGAGTGCATTATTCGTGTGCTGCTCCCAAAAACAATACATTTCTTTGCTATTACGGTATTTCATGCATTAATTTATTTGAGACAATTATCAGCTTTCATAAACTGAGAAAAAACTGAATGTTATTATTAAGTGTATTAACAAGGTCTTTTTCCCGATTGAATTCAGTGAAGGCAACATAGTGGTTTTACTTACTTGTATCTTTTGTACAGAGTGCTATACTCACATGTTGCCTACTTTTTTGTATTTGTATGTGCTTGTATTTTGTATTACGAATGCTTGTATTTTATCACATCCATTTTTGATCCGTGTTATATTTTCTGATTTTGAATTTGATTTCAGATCAACCGATATTGATTAATACAGAGCTTTTTTTTCTTCTCCTTACATTGTGATATTTTTTCCTGGAAAACTGAAATGACGAAAAACTGTTTAATGCTAGATCTCCACTATTGAGTGCTATATAATTCTCAGTCTCGTGGCAGAGATCTTAAAGCTTGATTGAGCTCTTTTAAAAAAAATTATTCAAAGTTGAATCAAAGCAAAGACAACAAAACAAAACACACAGCTCTTTGTACACTGTCAACATGCCTTCTTTTTCTCCTCGTGTGGTTGGGAAAATTCAAAATTTGTTTTATCTCTACCACCTTGATCGAACTATGTATACATTAAATATGTGGTGTTAAAGAGCAGTTCCATCTGCTGCTTTTCCAACACAGCTTCTTGCTCACAGACTCGAGTTAACTCCCCAACATTGGAATCTTTTATCTTCATGGATGAAACTGACATGTGAATCTTTGGCGTCACCTAGTGTCTGGAACTGAATTTACAGGGTCTTTTCAGAGACGTACAAAGGGTCCTCGGTTTACGACGGTGTTGCGCGGTGGCGATTAGTGCGTTGCCGAAACGCGCTAACCTAAACTGAAGAGTCATAGTCATAATTACAATAAATATTTGCATGATCATGTTATTTATTTTTTTCTCAGTCACAAATTTAAAGCAAAAAAAAATTAAGTGAAGCCTGTCTTTGGTGAATCACGAGGGAATATACAACAACCCAACTTTGTAAAAATTAATGTGCTGCCATTTTGGAATTACAGTAATATTGAAGTCAACCTTGTATTTTGGCACATAATTGCAAAAAAAAGCTATAACATCTTTGGGTTAGATCAAATTTTTCAAATCTATGTTTAAATGAATTTTTAACATTATTCAATGTTTTCAGTGAAGCATTGGTTTAACACAAGCCCCAGGTGGGTTTTTATCTTTGAATGGAGTGAACATTTATAAAAGTATTGAATTTAAACTGGAATAAATACATAAGCTTCGGTGGTGTATTCAGCATTAAAAAAGCACAGCAAGAATATTTGGCAAAGAATGAAATAGGAAAATGAGGCTAGATGAAAAGAGTTATAGAATTTATTTCCAATATTCATTGCAAAGAATAAAAGGTGACACAGCTTGAAACAGATAATATAGAATTTATTTTGAACAAGTAGGAAAATACATAGGTAGGTGAAAAGGAAACAAGCAGAACCTGTCGTCAATGAAAAAAAAAGTACAAAACTAGTCCAAAGAGATTTGAGAGGACGGATAAGTGTACAACAGAAACATTGTTTACCATTCAGTTCCTTTTTCAAACAATATGCGTTGATTTGAAAAGAGCTGCCTTGATTTCTTGTCTGGGTTAATGGACATTCTACAACATTGTGCAAGTGTTTTGTTATCAGTTATTAATTTATTCTTTTTTTTTGCTGGTATTTAATGAATGGTAAACAATAGTTGGTCCAGTGCATAAACACAGTGACAGATCAATAAAATGTACTCAGCTGACTACAGATAGACAATCCTGATCATTGAACAACTAGCACGAAGTCAGCGGGGAAAGGAGATGAGCAAATATACAGGGGAAATCAATGCATCGGCTAACAACAGTGGGCGCAGTGTTAAAGGGTGAAAGAAGCTACATTAGTCTCCACATAAAATGTCTAAAACAAAACGCGTCTGAATGTTGAGTATTATTGCCATTTTTCTGAAAGGAGATGCAATTAATTTAAAAAAGCAATGAAGTCAGTCCAAGGAAAAAGTTTCCTTACAGCTCTCCAATTCACATGACTTGGATGAGGTGGTGTGGGGGGGGGGGTATGATTTGTTACTACGAGCAGCTTTGGTGTGCAACGCAACAACAAAAAGATGCAGCTTAGGGAAAATAGATCACTCTACACCTAAAGGAGCACAAACAAAATCACAACACCATCACACGAGTTTTGCTCTGCGATTGGGCTCTCGGAGACGGCGGTCTGCCTTCACGAGGGAAGCGTGCGAAATCAAGCACATTACACACAAAAGAAGAGAGAAAAGGAGAGACAGGGGGAGAAAGAGAGAGAGAAATGATCACAAGAGCAGTCTGGCGACCAGCGGCACATCATAAGCTCAGCAGCCACTAGGAGAGGTCAGCTCTGCTGCCCTCACCTTCAGGCACTAGCACTCTCCAGCTAGTGCCAGGCAAAATATGCGTAATAAAGCTGAAAGTAACAAAACCACACACACAAAAAAAAAATGAGGAGGGGGTTGAGTTCATAACACCAAAAGATGTCGCCTTTGCTGATGCCCAAAACACTCCATCCTTCATTTCCGAACATTCAACTCCTGTACACATCATTGACAGAGAATTTGGTTTGTGGCAGGTTAAGCGTGTAGAATGGGAAAGTACTAAAACGTCGCAAACAATACGTTGTAGAATTCAGTATTTATACATCAACACAATTCAGTATCATTTTAGAAAGGAAACATGAGATACATCTTTTATTCACACTTTACAAAAAGAAGCTAGCTTTTTCATCTACTACAATACTAATGCCATTCAGGAAAAGGAAGAAAAAAAGTGGACACTGTTGTTTTTTTCAGTTAAAAACAGATTGGAGGCAAACAAACAGAACAGGAAAGACCTCTGGGGACTAACTTCATACTTCCCATTTGCTTCCGTCGCTTTAAAACAAAGTGATGAGATGTCTGCAAAGTGGAGGGGGCGGAGTCTAATAAGTGCTTGTCTTCCTGTGGCATCTAAAGCCATACTGTCGCTGAAACTTTGGGGCGAGGTGGACCAAGTGGGGGTGTTCCACGGATGGGACAGTAGCTTGAGCTACATGTGTGTGTGTGTGTGTGTGTGCGTGTGTACCTGGACGTGACAATGATGTAAAGTGGTTGCTCTCGAGGGATTTAAAATGACAGAACTAACTAAAGATTGGGGGGAGGCAGGAGGGCTGGGTGGAAAATAAAATAAAATGTGGAGGTGATCTGGCTGCAAAAGCAAAGTAGCAGAGCTGTGCTAATGTACAATGATGATAAATCATCAAAGTCACATCTGATCCTTATGGACAAAGTAGAGGTGGGGCGTTTACACACATACCTGATTATTGAGGGGAGGGGGGGGGGGTTCAAAAAACCAAAAAGGAATACACAACATCTTTAACATTGTCACGGCTCGTAAAAAAGGAGAACCAACTTTTAACAAAACACAAAAGGACATAAAATCTTCACAAATGTCTCAACAGTATTTAAAAATAAAAGCAGAAAAGGTTGTTCAGGCGTCTGTCAAATGTTTAGTAGTGCAAGACAACGACTGCTACGATGTTTGCTTGAACATGGGGGGGGGGGGGGGTTATTTGTCGGGTGTCAATCACACGGCATATACGTGTGCGTGTAGGTCAATGAGCTGTTGGGGATGATCGATGGCAGATGTCTTGGGCACAAATCACCACAATCAAACCAAATCAACATTGGAAGTAATGGCAGGGGCTTCAAAACAACAACAGATCCGCTACGTAATGGTTCATCTCAAAGGGAGTGCAAAGTTGTGACAAAGCGCCGTGAACAACCTCTTCTTCTTCTGCTTATGTTGTTTGTACAAGCTGGTCATCAGTTTCACCGCGACATGAACGGGATAAAAATTTAGTCATAGTTTACATACAATCTTTTCTCAAATGGGATTATAATTTACTCTTGGTACAAAAGAACGCCAGAAAACAAGTCTTCTGTGATTCATATACAATCATGTAAAGACCGAGTCTATGCTTTTGATTCTGTACAAACTTGTGAAAAAAAACAACAACTAAAGAACTGAAAACACTTATATAGTGAGTGTGTGTGTGTGTGTTTGGGTTGAATGACGCAGGAACGACACTACTGGCCATTGAGACAGTGCTACAAATGTGTGTGTGCGTGTGTGTTGCGCTGGACAGTGAGAGGAATGCTGGTCGTACCACCCCTTGACCGGCAGTCTCGCTTGCAAAATAGAAGCAACTCAAGACCCCAATCCCCAAATGGTCGCTACCCAAAATTAAGTGCGGGCTGAGAGTGCCGTATAGCATTAAGACGACAACACCCAAAACAGTCTGAGATTAGGTTGGTAGCTGTTTCTCAAAGCGTTCCTCCTGGCTCTGTGAAGTCAAGCAGCACCATTAGAGTGGGTGGGGTGCGGAATTGCGTGCGGGAGCTATTGCACCACGGTCGGGCGCCGGGGCGGGGGGGTCGGAGGTGCAGCACCACAGGAGCACTCGACGGGGCCCCGAGCACCACAGAACGACAACGGGAAAAGTTCCCGTCTCGACTCCTGACTACCAGCCCTCTTGCCGCGCGATGGAGTTGTAAAGAGTGTTGTGTCTGCTGTCTTTGCTGGTTTCAGGTTTATACAGGACAGGCAGACACACGAGTGTACACATGCGCGCACACGCGCACACACACACACACACACACACACACACACCATCAGCTTGGAAGCTTTTCCGCAAAACATGGCCCTCTCTCTCGCGTCGAAAAACGCGGGATGAGCTAGCATCCGGTGTAGCGAAAGACATGTATGTAGGGATTTAAGGGAGTCCAAAAGAAAAAAATGTGATACACAAATTGGACTTGAGCAGTTTAAAAAAAAAAAAAAAAAAAAAAAAAAAAAAAAAAGACGAGAGAGAGAGAAAATAAAAGAAAAATATAGAATATCTTTAACATCATACGAAATCCCTGTTGGCCAGACCTCACTGTACGAATATTTTACAGGTTGTGTTTTTTTTTCTTTTATGCCTTCCTCCTCCGGGGGGCGGCAGAGGGGAGAGCTGGTCGTGGGAGGGGTCACGGGCAGAGAAGGACAGACCCCCCCCCCCTTGCCCGACCCCGGGGGACTGGCCAGGACTCACTACCTGCGTGCAGGCAGATGGAGACCATTGACCTGGGGGGGCACGTTGGGCAGGAGAAGCTCCAACTGGGAGAAGAGACTGAAGTGGTCAGAGGGGATGTGAGGGTGCGGGCATCCGCTGACATTGTTGTCTACCAGCCAGTGAGGATCCAGAGGGCCCAGGATGCCCAGGACGTTCAGGTGAGGCTTGGAGTAGAAAATGTAGTCGATGACACCCTGAAAGGAGACAAAGTGTGATTTCAAATCGGAGTACCATCTGAGCACTCATCAGAGTTTTGCAGTCGCCTACAATACGATTCAAGTCAAGTTGAAATCAATCGCCAAAGTCATTGATATTATTCCTGTACAGTACAGCAGGGCCCCAATCTTTCAAAGAAATAATTAAAAGTAAAAATAACACTAACGGAACAGTTGGTTTAACTGCGGGGGTTGATCTGTCAAGCCGAGAGAGTGAGGAACAAGGATGAAGCAGGGTTTGACTATGTCCGTTGCAACATTCAAAGTTCACTGAAACCGGCTGAGCAGACCAGTACAAATGTTATAAATATGCTGAAAGCAAAACACGCTTGCTTCTTCAATATTTCTTTTAAAATTGTCAAAAGCACCCGAACTGTGACAGAAGGGGCTGGCGTGCAGCCGAAAGCAACATGTGTCAGGGCCACTGTGGAATGGATCGGCTTCAGAAGCTTGCCTGACCGCACCCTAGGAGTGCATTGTACTTGTTTCTTTTCCATTTCCTCCTTCAGTTTAACTGGAGCCTTTGTCTCCATGTAGTAGAGAATTACTAAATAAACATTAAATTGTGCTTTAACACTATATGTAGTTTTAGATTGTCATTACAATCCAACTGTACCAGCAACGGTATGGTTGCAAATTTTGCGTCATGTTTTTAAAGTCTCAAAATCATTTACAAAAAAAAAAAAAAAAAGCTGCTGCTGATGCTGAAAGGCGAACCGAAACTGAGGCGCAAAACCCAAGGTACAGACTGTACCGTGTGTTATTTGTATTGTTGCACCCCTAGGTCACATGGGGCATCGCACCGCCAAAGGGGTCTCACTCCACTATTTGAGAAGCACTGGTGTAAAGTCATGAAATCACTCCACGGGAAACCGCTTGCTTACAGCAATTGCAGGCCGCTGTTTTGTTGTTGTGAAACATAATTCCACACAGCAGACATATTGGCATTATGTAAAAACTTGAAAAGGGATCTGCCCCATCCTGTGATTGAATCAGATTGCGTCCGATAATCACAAAAAAAGCTGCATCCGGAGCCGATTGTGATATAGAATACCGGATCGGGGCATCCCTAATTGGCCTTGTTGACAAGACTCAAATCATGCACGAGACATGAGGTGCATTCTAAGACTGCTTACACAGTAGGAATTTTCAAACGCAAAACAAAAAACACCAATGCGGCCAACCTCCTGCAAATAACCAGATCAGCGTCAACATCACAAACCCACACACCTCTTCCAGCCTGCAGCAAACTGACTGCACAACATTTTTTCTTGTCGTCTTGTCTTGTTGATAAACACATGCATATCATGATGACCAACAGCCATAACTTCCCATTGATATGTGTGGAACAGGAAAACTAACCAAATGCAAGAGGAAATTTCTGTGGGAAACTGAGACAGTGACACCTTTGTAGCGAGTGAAAGACATTTTCACAGTAACATCCATATTGTAGCTGGCGTGTATCGTTTTAACATGCCACTCCAAATCTTTGCATTGCAGATCAAACAAACAAAAAAATCTCTTAGCAACTGATTGCTAGCTGCAAGTGACTGCTGACGGCTTACAACTTCTTGTGATGCGCAGTCACGCGTCACCCGAGGTTAAAGGTGATCGACGGGCAAGTTTGACAAGTTTCCATGATTTTACTCAAGGTTTCATTAACCGCGAATTACTGTTTTTTTGCCAGTAATGGGCTATTTTCTTTTTTGAGGAGACGTCTAAGCAGCGATGAGCTGCCACAATCAGCGTGATAGTCATTTATTTAATCTTATTTTTTGCATTTATTTCTATGCCGCTGTGTCAAAGGATTGTTTTACCTGAAACCATAAATGATACCTAGACTATCTGTAAGTCAAAATTCTTACCTTGAAGTCAAATGTGTAGTTGGTGTAAGGCATCAGGCCGTTCTCGTAAGCGCTTTTCAGCTTGAAGCCATGGGTGATCCTGCCGTTGGACGTGCTGCTCTTGCCGTTGCAATTGAATTTGGTCAGGCTGTCGCTGTAGCGAAGCTCCTTGAAGTCCTTGTGGGTGCAGTCCACTCCACCCGTACTTAAGTACTCAACCACGCCTGCATTGGGAGACAGAAAGCCTCTTGAGAACTGAGCAAAATCAAAATATGTGAACAACCTTGTGATTTAGGTATGCTAAGGTTATTTGTGTAAATTGTGATGTGGGACTCCTCAAATTTACTCATGTTTGAAAAGTGATCATGATATCGTCTTGTTGTCCTCGTTTTAATATCGATTTGTCAAGCAACCTATTACGAGCACACGTAGTAAACCGAAGTGCCACATACCAGAATCGGGCAAAGAGTTGAGGTCAGCGCAGAGCACCAGCGGAATGCCATTGGTTTCACCAGAGACAGAGGACAACTTGAGGCTGCGCGTCGCCTTGTCCACAATGTTCTTCACTTCCGACAGGAACATCATGGTCTGAACCAGCTTGACGTCAGAGTACTCGGGGTCCCAGTGCATGTGGGCGTTGGCCACCAGCAGAAGCTGCTTCTCCATGCCATGCAGCAACTTGCCGGCTGAAAAAACAGCGTGCTGCAAGTAAGACAAGACTACAGAAGCATATGGAGGAAGGTAGCGGGTACTCACAGGAGATTTCCATCATCTCTTTGCGGACTTCAAGCAGTACGGCGACCCCAATGTTGTCCTTGGTCATCACACGATTCAACATGGCCTCTGAGCCTTCTGAGTTAGCCATTGCCAGTTGATTAAATTCTACTGTGTGCTTCTGCACTGCACTGAACCTGGACATGAACAAATGCAGGGGGACATGGCGGGGATTAATCATTAAGGTGTGTCAAGTAAGGTTGCCCCCGCAACAAACGATTAGTTTGCTAAGACTAGTCACCCATCCTAGTCGCAATTCATCGACTAATTGGATCATAAGTGAATTTTTTTCTTCTTCTATGAAATGCAACCAATTATTTTGGTATAGCATTTGTGTGTGTGTGGGGGGGGGGGGGGGGTAGTAGTAATAGTAGTTCAGCAATATTGATTAGCTCCATTGCACACATTCTGTAACTTGCAAATTGGAAAACAAGTATCAAGATTTTGACTAATTTTCTGACATGATACAAACCAAACCAGGAACTGGATGATAATTGTATCATTTTCTGCACTGTCAATTTAAAATGTCCCGTTTTTTTAAAATGGAAATTAATACTTAATCAACTGATTAACCAATTATTAAACTATTAGTCAGACGTAGCCTAGTTCAGTATGAATGGCTGGGTGTAAGACAGTGGCTTCTTTTTGGTGTCCTCATTTTTTATTTGTGCCTTTGACTTGTTTCTTTGTTTCTGTGAGTGAGGGCTATATAAACTTGACTTGACCGTTCCATTGAACCATCGGCTCAAAGCGCATCGTCGACTGTGGCTCTCCTTGCACACGAGAGGGCTTTACAGCATCTTAGTTGCTCCATTTTTTAAATATTTCACTACACTTAAGTGGCAACTTCAAATCACAATAACTCCATGTTTGGGTGAATTGTTCAGACAGAAAAACAACCATATTAAGGCATGCAGAATTCTGAACTCTTAGAAAACCATTGACAACGTACTTTTCTGTCTTGTAGAAAATTGCACATCCGTCCACATGTTTTCGGTCCGACTCTGACATGGTCCGAGCTCGCGACTTTGGACTGAAGAACCCGTCGTAACCCTGCTCCTTTAGTTCTGGCAAGAAATAATTGTAGTACTGCTCTGTCTCCACTTCCTATGTTTCACAAGGAGACAGAAGGTGGCACATACACCGGAAAACATTTAAACAACAGAGCAAAAAGATTTAAAGGGAGGAGTATAGCAGATGTCTCACCTGCAAACTGATGATGTCTGCGTTGCAGCCCATAATCTCTTGCATGATGGACTTCTTCCTGTACTCCCAGTTTAGAGCCCAAGAGGGGCAGTAGCCGTACAGCTGCCTCGTGGCGTACTTATCGCACAACACATTGTAGCACATGACCGAGAACAGCGCTGCAAGGGGGAAAGCACGGTGAGGAGATGAGCACTCCTAAAATCTCTCATGCATATAACATTCGAGACGTTGATGGCGCTTTATCAACCCCACAAGTTTTTTTTAAAATACATTTTTAATATAGTGGATACAAGAGCAATAAAATTGTACAAAACGTACCGCAGATGTGTATGTGTGCGGTGTCTGTGCGAGGACAGCAGCGCGAGTGAATGTTTTTGTACGTTAAAAAAAAACATGCATACAAATGACCATTTATCAGTCAAAAAAACTACCCAGTGTTTTGTGACACAGTTGTCACATACAGTACTGTTAGCAGATATCTAAACTAAGCTGTCTCGCTTTTCTTTACGGCACCTCTGCCACCTACAATCCAGAGGTCAAACTTGATTGGCTATCTCGTCCGGTATGATAAGTGCAGGGAAGCTCGGCTGGCCTGCTTTTGTTTATGTTACTTTTGCCGCCGTCTGCCAGACAGAATCCACAATGACCCACAGAGGGTCTCGCTGGTCGCGTCATCTCGTCCGTAATGTTCAACATTTTCACGCCATGTTTAAATTGTAAATATTGTTTAGAGTCGAGGAGACTTCAACTCTTTGGACATTAGTGTATTTGGTGCGGCTTTCAAAATCGACCTATTTTGCATTGCCCGATTGATGGGACATGACGTCATTTTCCCCCAATATCGACCGATAAATGATCAGTCTGATAAATATTGTGCGTTCCTAGTTGTAATTATTAACAACAGACAGCACTGCTACTACCAGAAGGGGAGGGAAGGCTTGACCTTTATTCTGCACCAAACAAGCCAGCCCTCTGTCCATAATGTAAATACATTGCAGTTTTGTTGGCTAATATTTAACCATGGAAAATTTGCACAGTGTACTAATTCAGTATGAGGATTGCCGAGTTACCTGATGGCCGGGCTCTGTCTGGTTCCTGGAGAGAGATCCACGATCGGGCCGGGGGCTGCTCTGTTGGTACTGGAAGAGGAAAAAAATGGGTTTGCGATATCAGGTGAAATGTATGTAGAATTCACCCAAGTATTAACAAATTGGCAATTCTGACAGAAATGCCAGATATATGGAGGGATGGGGTTTCAAGAAAGGCCACTCACTGCGCTTGATAGCCCCTGCCAGATTGTCTAACAAGTAATTGAGCAGTCTTCGCGTGCCATCAGGTTCCTGGTAGAGGCTCATAATTTCTTGTGCAAGTGGGTTTCCTAGAATGGAAAAGAAAAGCACGAAGAGAAAATGACATTTCAAGGAACGGGTGGCTACGCCTGATATTAATTCGCTCCTCACCTTTTAACCCCAGAGTTTGTAACTGAAACAGTTTTCCCAATTCAAAAGGCAGAACCCGCAACTGGTTGTTATTTAAAAGCAGTTCCCTGTGGAAGGAAAACATTTATGTTTAATCAACAGGAATGAACATTTTCTCCTTCGCGGCAAGTATCTAATTCACATGAAGAGTCAAATGAGACTGGATTTCTACAAGAAAAAAAGCTAATTGCTACAAGGGGAATGAATAGTCTGAAATGTCTTTATGCAGAAAAATTCAAGGCAATCTGTCTAAATGAACGGAACGGATAATGGAAAAAATGGGAGACTGCTCACCTGAGAGACACCATGATGCCGAGCTCTGCCGGCAGACTCCTGATCTTGTTGGATGAAAGATCCAGGTACACCAAATTGTGAAGTTTGGCAATGTCTGGCGGGATGCGTGACAATGAGTTGTCACTGAGGTGCAGGGCAGTGAGGTGGGTGAGGGACCACAGGGCTGTGCTGAGACTCCTCACTCGACCTGAAAAACATATGGGAAGGGGATTGAAATCCCATTTGGTTTTTGCAAAACAGCAGTCAACCACTCTGACACTTTGCCTACTCAAGTCAAATACCAACTCTGCAGTATAATAGTAACAATGAGTGTGCGTGATAGGATTTAAAATAACAATAATAATTTGCACTTCAAACATGTTTCACAACAAATAAATTCACTCTACAGAGTGATTCGCTCTCATAATGTTTAATATGCGCTATTTAAGTCAATTATTTTAGGGCAAGTGTGAAACATCACAGCAATTTTGAGGAGCCCACCTTCGAAGTCCGGCTCGTTTAAGCTACTTGTAGCTTTTTATAGCGGAAACCTTTCAGGTAATCAAAGGGGTTCGCCGAGCACCAGACAAAGTTAAAGGATCGACTACAGCTGCACAATGCCAGAGTTTAAAGTTTTACCCCCCCCCCAATTTCTGGGACACGTAAAGTTCCTTAACAAGGTTTCCATAATGAATTCCGGGCAATTCGGAACACTTGGCATTCCTGTGAATGGAAATAATATTTCAACCATTGATTATGCCAATGTCCCATGATATTGCTCTCAATGTTACAAAAGAGAATATTTGTGGAGGCATCATACAATTTAAGGCGAATATAGTATCAAGGAGAATTAATGGTGTCTCACCAAACATCACAGTTGCATTCAATAGTCATAAAAATACATTTCAGCCAAATACATCAGGTAGTTCCTGAGAAACAGCGCTACATGTGAAATCAGGAATATCTATCAAAGTCTTTCTGACCATGGCAATCAAGCCTGTTTTTTGTACAACATTTTTACATTACATTATGGGGTTCATATGTCAAAATTTGAATAGCCCAGATTCACAATTTTTAGTTTGGGAAAAGAAATGCAGTGCACCCCTTTGTCTTTTTTTTTTTTTTTTTTGCAGCTTTGTCATATAAACTAATTTGGGTCTTTAAAAGGGCATTTTCCAATGGAATAAATGAAAAATCGGATTCAGCATGGCCAAGTACATCAATGTGTTGTGTTTAATAAAATTTGTAGATCTGACGAGAGAGACAGTAAAAACACGTCTGGCTTGTTTTGTTTGTTCTTGTATTAGGGGAAAAAAAAAAACACTCCCCATCACCCCACACAAAAACCTCAATTTCTATGAAACGCTTCATCCGATTTTCAAAATCCATGCTGTATTGTACTCAGGTTGAAGGTTTGCATGGACAGATTTCCATCTTTGGGGACAATCCTGTCATATTGCTAATAATAGCACAGAGTTAATACAGAGCCACAGTAAGGTAATAGCAATTGTTTACTTTTATTTTTTAGCTGTGTATCCTGAAACGTCATGACAATAGCAACCAATAAGAAACTAGCAGTGGTTTATCGATTCATATACTGGAAAGTCAACCTGACTAACATCTTTGGCAAAGAAAACAGACCACCTCCTGTTACTGCTACTTTGCACATACTGCCAAACCTCTCAACTGAAGGCTGAACACTGCTTCAAGTGCGTCACAAAACACTTATTTTTATCAGTCAAATTGCAGCCGCACCACTCACACGCTGAAGAAGGAGTTAAGCATCACTGCGATGATGAAAGCACATACAGTACTGTGCAAAGGCCACCGCTAGGTTTGTCTCCACAAGCCTTTTAACAGTCGTTAATATGACTTGCAAGACATGAACTAACTTGGACACAGTAGGTTTACACACAATGCACAAAACCTTGCAGAGGAATAAAGTGTGAAGGAAAAAACAATTGCATTTCAATTACCAACTCCAAATGCCTGATTACTGTTTGGCAATGATCTGGATAAGAGTGCCTTTTTTTTACAATGAGAGTCAACAATTGAAATTGTCGAACATCATATTCATGTTGGCACCTCCTGCTTGTTCCCCATCTTCCATTAACAAAAGTGTTTTACTAACTAACAAGTCGATGGAAAAATAAACCAAAATACAAAGCTCGACAGCATGAATTTTGTTCACATGTATTTGCAGCTCCATCCTTTGCATCTTTTGTGGCAATCTAGCTTTTATGACCATAATGGCATTTCCAAAACCACAATGTTATGGTGGCCAAAGTGGCCTAAAACCTTTGAACAGTACTGTATATAGTTATGACCAATTGGACACATAAAGTATGTGTCGTCTTTCACATTACAAAAACAAATGTGACTTGACATAATGCAGTGTTCATTGAAATAAATCCAGTCTTGCATGGAGGGGCTCGTCTCTTTTCTGTATTTCTGACTTCCTAGGTCCGTGTATGGAGTGAGGCGAAGAGCGGCAAATGTTTACAGAAATGAGTCATTCGTTGGTGTCATTTCACGGAGATGGCAACTAAAGATGACGGTCCCATTATTTACTCATGTCACAAAGTAATCATCTTCGTGGGTCATTTATCATTGCAACATATGCCCACTTGATGCTTTATAGGTGGGATTGAAGTCAATAATGATCAATTCTGTTACTCTTCAAAAATTTACAGATGCAAACATGATTGTGAGTGGTCCATCCCAAGTGCGTTTCCACCCACCGTGGTGACTTGGATTAAGTGTTGATACTATATAATGCTGAAAAACCAAAACATAACCCTGCAGAATCATCCAACTATTTTTATTTTCATTTTGCGGCTAAATAAGAGAAAATAGCCTAATCACTACAAACTTGTGTGTACTTTAGATGTAATACGCACGACAGTGTCATTAAGTCATTTTGGTGTCAAATACTGTCTCAAATAGAACAGATACTCTGTTAAATCTGCTCAAGGTGTGACAGAAATTTAAGTATTTAAGGTGCAGTCTTATTTCTTTTGGAGTTTTGGCATTCGTTTTTTATTTCTGGTTTCCGCACCACCCCTAAAAATATTTCGGTATATCCTTAAATGTCATATGTAAATAACCCGAAAATAATACGGACTGGAAAATAAAACAAAGAACACCAAGTTGGGTGGGTCTAAATTGCCACAATTATTTTAAAAAACAAAACCGGCCAGGGAAGCTTGAATAAATACACACCACTAATTTCCAGCTCAGCCCAGTACGACTTCTTCCCATTGGCTGCCTCTTCGCTGGACATTATCGTGTACATCCGCCTGGGATCCGGCGGGTCATATTTTTCCTTGGGCATTCCTGTAACACTAGAGAGAGGGGAGGGAGGATCAATGCCGTTAGGAGTCGCTGGAATTTTTTTTTATAAAGTTCTGTCATTAATTGGAAAACGCAATCACAACCAAAGCTGTTTACCTGGAAAAAATGGCTTACTGAAATTACACATCACAACCAATTTGAGATCTTAAGTTGGGGAGATGCTGCATTAAATTCAAGAGAGAGGAAAGATATTTGAAGATGTGTGCATATATTAAATGGAGGCTCGACAATCACATGTGCCTGAAAAATAACAACGTAATGAAAATGTCATCTAACAAGTCGACTAACTATATTGGATGAGTATCCTAAGAAATTACACCAAGTACCACAGAGTCACTAATAAATACTCGCAAGAATGCCACAGTTTAAAATGTAGTGTTTATAACCGTTTAAGTACTAATTAGAGGTTTTTTCTTTCCTTCTCATTGACGATCGCCGATTAGCCTAGCTTAACCCAAATAGGTTTTGTTGGCCACCAAACTCTACATAACACACGCCACACAACTAGCGTTAACACGAACACATTTCCTCGGAAATAAAAAGAGAAAGGAAGTCACTAAGTGGGTCAGATCCCGCTATTATTGCGTTTGGCATTATCCCAACGAGCGTATCAAAGACGCGGAGTAAAATTTATGAGAAGGTACATCACAATTGTTTACATAACAGCCTTGCACAACCTAGCGAACAACACTAGGCCAAGAAGCATCGCAAGTAGCTAGCTAGCCACCGCTAACTAGCCTATGTTACTGAAGGCACTAAAATTGTGTAATTCTTATTCAAGTGTAATGGCTTAATAAGCATTACAATACCGCGTCTGCGATTCCTTCCGAGCTATTTTAGCATTAGCGCTGGTTAGCTAGCTAGCTACAAGCTAACAGATCCAATTATTCGAAGCTGAGCGACTTAACATTCTAAGTCTCGCTACGGGAACAAAAAAATAAACACCGATGCGTTTTCTGTATCCGACTCGACCTAAATGCGCGACGAGATGAGTGAATGTGGAGTGCGCTGGATGGGAAGAATAGCATTTATACCTGCAAGAGCATACCAAATGGCGAGGACGACTGCGTGCGCTCTTTTGTTTTCTAGCCACTTCTCAGCCGTTTCCGCTGCTGCTGTATTATGGCGACGGTGGGGATTTTTTTCCCCTCTGCTGATAACGGCGAGTGCTCCGATTGGTCCGCGACCAACGGGCTCCAACAGCTGTTGAATCAAAATAAAACTCTCACCATTACAAAGGTTCTTCTTATATTAAGTCATGATCGGTGACATTCGTCCACTGCTGTCGATAGGACCAACTCAGACGTGTGTGCAAGATGAGTTAGAAGTCCATGTAAAGTGAAAATAAAGTGACATACGTAACATTACTATACACAATGACCATAGCGTGAAGAAACTCATTAGTAATATGAAATAGTATATTACATCTCGGAAGTAACTCTATAGCTCCATCTCTGACTCTTTAGGACAAGTGGATGGAAGAGTAATGGACCTAAATGTCCCAGTTTGCCTAGGAGGGTCAGGACCGTTTTTTATAAGTCCAAGTGCAACCACTAATGGAGTGAAAAAAATCATCTTGGGTTCATCATGAAAGGCTTGTTGCTACAAACCTGTTTGTTTCTTAATAAAAGGTCTAGTGTGAATTAGCAATGTGGCTTCCAACTGACAGGCTTCAAGGATGCATCCTGCCTCTCACTCAAAGTCAGCTGGACCAGACAAGCAACAAGCTCAACTGCAAACTTAACGTGGACAATTGCTACCTATAATCATAAATACAAAACGCCTAGTTTAACATTTACAAAAAAGAAAGTCATTTGATTAATCTTTGTAATTCACAGTTAACACTGTCAGCCAAAAATGTTCAATAATGTACACTGTGCCCAATTTAAAAAAAAAAAAGATCAATATGAATACAGAACGAATCTTTCCACGTAATATACATGCGTATAAGCAATCATTTGTTTGTAGTTCTAAAAAGACCTATTTTACATAGCGTGCAATATTCAACAAGTGCCAACCAACTGTTTTCCCCTCATTTAAGTCAAGTCAAGTTTATTTGTATAGCCCTAAATCACAAGCAGTCTCAAAGGGCTTCACATAGACAAAAATCTTAAGCTCCCAAAAGGGCAAGGAAAAACTAAAAAAAAACCCTACCAGGGGAAAATGAGAAACCTTGAGAAGGGACCACAGATGGAAGGATCCCCCTTTCAGGATCACCAGGTTGAAATGGATGCAGAGAGGGCACAAATGATACATAACATGAAAATCAATAAAAATCAATAAATAAATTAATAAAAATTAATCAAATTTAACCTTCACAGACATCAAGAAGGAAATTCTGTAAATAAGTGAGGGACTCTTCCACGTCTAAAGGCAACGCTTGGCCAACGTCTGCCTGAGATCTGGACAGAAAGGCCTCCACGGATTTACAAATGTCTGCTTTTGTTAGCATATCATCCTTCTTGTCGACAAAGAAGCCTGGCTGTCTTTTTTGCTTGCTGGCTGGGTTGTGCAGAAATCCTAGAGATGAAGTATACAGTGTGGAGGTTAGTGCCTATATACACAGGTCATGAAAAAGTTATTTGAACATCCTCTAGCCAGCAGAGATACGTATAATGCACAGTGGTCAATCAACTCAATGATAATGGACAAGCAGAGTGTTTAAACACTAGGGGTGTAAATCGCGGGTTTTGTCACGATACGATATCATATCGATACAAAGAACCACGATACGATATTTGCCGATATCTTAAAGCCTGCTGTGATTCATTCACGATACATCACGATATAGTGCTCTACGATCGATATAGAACAATATCCTGATTTATAACAATTCATACGCAAAATCAACAAGGTACTGCAAACTCTTTATTTAGGAAATTACAAGAGTATTGTAGTATACAAAGTGCTTATTTTAACACTGAACTTTATCAAATTCCTATATTTTTTCTCATATAAGTAAGAAGTAAGTAAAAATGAATATTCTTTCTTTTTTTGTAATACCATTAACTTTAAAGTGCATTACTGAACTATTTAATTACAAAACAAAAATAAGTTCTTTACAATGAATGTAGTAAACATTACACCTTGACCATATGTTCTAATCCAAATGCAAAAAAAAAAAACATTCTCTTGCAATACCAGAGAACTATACACTAACTTCTTGGACACTAGCCATAGCACCAGCCCAGGAGCCGCGTAGTTGTCGGCTCCCCTTTCACGTGCCTGCTCTGCTCACAACACAACACGCCGCGCACTGCTCCCGGAAAGAGGAAGCAAGCAACAATGAACTGGATTTCAAAATAAAGTCGCGTCTAATGTCCGAGGTCAAAAACGGGCGATATAGATCGATGTTTACGTTTAGCATCGATGCCAACAAATCGTAGAGCATTATATCGATTCATCGATGTGTATCGATGAATCGTTACACCCCTATTAAACACTAATCAATTGAATCCTGAAATTGTAATCATATATTAAAATTAGCAATCAAATTGAATCCAGATATACCGTAGCTACATATATTCAAGATGGGGAAAAAAAAAAGTTCCCTAAACACGATGATCCTGTTTTTTCCGAACACGTCACCTTTCATTGTTGTGTTGTAGCTGACGAGCAACATCCAGAGGTGTTTAACCAACTCCTCCCATTTCTTCCAACGTATGCCATCGTCCTGGGGAATCAAAATCAGTTGGTTTCCTAATTCCATTTTCTGGACGGACTTTTCATTTAGACATTAGATAGATTTTTTTCTTTTTGTGCGAAGTTTAAATGTGTTTAAAGATGGCCGTGTGTTTCCCCGCAGTGGTCTTGCTTATAGATAGAGCTGAAAAATAGAATATCACATGCGACACACAAGGTTCACGGCATACATATATCATTCGTGTCGCTTTATAAATCCTACAAGGAGGTTTTCTCCAAACAAACAGCATATGCATACGACACATTCTTATCCACAGATTTAGTAAACAATTACTAAAATTAGATCATCGTTCAAGGCGAGTGCACTAGTCACCGTCGGGTCTGGAACCAGTGTGCAGTTCTCCAGAAAGTGCAGGATGCGACCGAGCGACATGGGCACAGGTGTTTTCAGTGGGCACGCATCGTCCAAAAGTTGTTCCAGCAGCTTCCATCTCAGCAGGTTACTCTTCAGGCTGTCCAGCAGCAGTAACCTGGGAGTCATTTGGTCACAGTCAGATCCTCAGGAGGGGGAGGACAAGTGTGTAGCAGGAAGGAAAAGAGTAACGTTTGTTCACTCTTCTCTGACGCTCACCTGTGTGCTCGTCGGGGCTTGATGCTGATGAGTGTGAAAAAGAGCTCCTGGGACAACTTGTCTGAGCTTATTGCAGGAGAGCGATCGGCCTCTAAAGCCAGACACAACATTCTCTGGAGAATGGACACGATTCTGAAAGGTTCAAAAGGTTAGCCTCTCATGTGAAAAGGACTAAAACACGCAACATAAAACCTTTCCTGAAGGTTGTATGTCCTTTATACATGTTTTTGTTCTTTCTACAATGGTGGTTACAAATGTACCTGATATGTTCATCTTCTTCTCTAGCAGCTTTACTAGTCTTCTCATTTTCAGTCGATTTGATAATGGAAGAAAACAGCCACTTAATGACATCCCTAGAAGAGACCAAGAATATTATTTATCATAATTGACAAGAGGCGGGCGCAATCAAGAGTAATGTTACGTTCGAATGATTTTATTTCAGTAAATATTACTCCACCAAAGATTGACTTAAGAGTATTTACTGACTGTTGAGTAAATTTGTAAATTTGTTTGTGAAATGTACTGTAAATAATCTGATTATATTTACCTTGGCAGGTGCTTTCACCTATATTTTTCAGCAATGCCTACATCTGTTTACTCAAAAGTTGTTTTAGTTCTGCCAACTTACATCTTTATCTTTAGTGCATTGTGGAATGCTTTGCTCATTGCGGTTACTGCAAAATTTGTATTCACATGTTGTGGTTGACCCAGTGGTTGTATCGCGCACATGACGATTGGCAAACGCAACCTGAAACAACCTCTTGTGAATTTCTTAGGCAGACGCCAATGACGCCACATGACACCGCACCTGTTGTTTTAGTGATTACAACAGTGCTTATCATAACATGGATCTCAGGTGAGCGGGAGTCTATCAGCGAGGTAGATAAAGATCCCCTCCCCTCGTGTAATTATTTTGGTTCATCATAATCAACACTTTATTTTTCCTCAAGAAAAAACCTCTGCCTGAAACAGGTCGGAGGTCTGCCAAACTCACTGTACTTGTTGGAAGTGCTGATTGCACGACAATGTAGCTCTTGCGATGGATTGATGGAGTTCAGACGTGGACTTTTTGTGAGAGAAGTCATCCTCCAAAGTCTGCACAATATACTCCAGGAGCATGCGCACCACCGCTGGGTGATGCTTCTTTTTCCCTTCCTGATGAAGAGGGACCAGCATGAGAACAACAGTAAAGTCATACATAGCTTGTGAAATCTTTAAACGTCAAAGAGATTTTACACCAACCGTTAATCCTGACTTCATTTCAGCCACCAGTAAACGATCAACTCATTTTGTTTAGGTTTTTGAAACAATAACATTTTTGCAAATACATTCTTTTTAAAAATGGTTTAGTGCTAAGGTGAAGGAAGACTCACACACCAAAGGTTCCAAATGCGACTTGACCCTGTATCATGTTTTGAGGCTTTGTAAACAATACACTGAAGTGCATTTTTTTGTAAATCAAATAATTCAAATATGAGGTGATTGTCAAGGGATAATTCACATAAATGACATTACATTTACATGAATGAAAGACAGATTATGGATATTTTGAGAGTCCATAAGCATTTTCTTTTCAAGAGGAAGTACGAATATTAGTATAATGGTAAAGAAAAAAAAATCCGTGAATGTTGATGCAAGGTACAAGGCTAAAGTCCACATCTTGTTCTGTACCTGAGTGGACATGACTGCAGTCAACATCTCCCAGCTCCACGGCACTGTGTCTTTATCAACCAGGTGGTGTCTGCAATCAAAATGTGATGAATAAGAAAGCATGAATAAGAAGATGGCAACTTCATAATATGTGGTGATTTCCTTCCATTTTTCACTCTCCGAGTTGTTGGCTCGCTCACCTTTGTGCCCTCATCAGCAGATTCCAGGCCTGCACACAGATTTGAGGCGGACATAGCGGGTTCAGCAGGATGCCATTTAGCAGGTGGGACATGACATCTTGGGGAAGACGGCAACCGGGATGTAGGAGGTCCGACAAAAGCTGCAACGTGCCTTCGTGGCACTTCTCGTCCATGGTGGCGTAAACTAAGCTGAGGCTTTGGTGGCAGTCAACCGTTGATTCGTCACAGTTCATATTTTCCTCATGCATCTAGAAAGAAAGCGTGTGATAAGCCGATGCTTAATAGGTGCGAGTAGATGAATTACATTTTCAAAACGTGGGAATAATGATTCCAACCAGGGTATCTTCAAATCCATCCATTATTTTCTGGAACGCACGTGGGCAAACAAAATGCCGTTCGTCCTGACTGGCGCCCCTGTGCTCAACACCAGCGTTCCCTTCGCCATCACTGTCTCTTTGCCACATCAAATACGTTGGACTGTCGTGCTCTGATTCATCACGACCTGCCCAGAAGGCATTCAAATCTTCACTTCTGGAAATGGACACAGGAGAGTCAACGTGATTGCTCAGGGACAGGTGATCAGACTTGTTTGATTCCACGTCAATTCCATCTTCCACCTCCAACCTTGAAATGGTGGGCCTGTCCTGTGCGCGGTCACATGTGATCCGCGTTGGGTCTTCTTGGCTGTTGCTTGTGTGAGATGAGGCAGGGGTGAATGAAGAGGGTATGTTCCCCGACAATGCAGTGTCGTGTGGTTGTCCCGGACACACTAACCTCTGGGTGGCAACCTCTGTGAAACGAAGAGAAGCGTCCTGTTCTGAATGTGGTATGTTGACCTCTTCTTGTTGGCCTCCCCTGAATTCAACTTGATCCGCATTCTGATGACTGTCTTTGAGACGGCCTTTCTCTGCTTCATCCCCACAGGTTAAAGAGTCTTCCAAGTCTTCAGTTTTTGATATGGACCAGGGAGAGTCAACAGGAATGCTCTGGGAGAGCTGATCAAACCTGTTTGACTCTGCATCAGTCATGTCTTCTATCCCCCTCTTCGAAATGGTAATCCCATCTTGTGCATGGTTGCATGTGAACGCTGGGTCTTCTTGGCTGTCATGTTTCCATGTTCTTTTTAGTACGCTCTCCTCTTGTTTGGCCTTCCTTGCCAAAGTCTCACTGAAGTCTGTTAGTTTTTCATGCAACTTCACTTCTGGATCAGCCTTTGTTGATTCTCTCTCCCCAGTCGGAATCTGGAAAAACGAAAAATCGTACTTGTAATCAATGTTCCCTCTAATTTTTCATGTGTCTGGGCATAGACACAAGCTCCCTGAGCAAACTGAGGACTACACTGAGCAACATCAGGTCGCTTCGGTGGGGTGGGGGGTGCTAATGGGACGTCCAACGCTGCGTGTTCGTTTCACTTCAGGGGGGGCGGGTGATAATGGGACGTCCAACGCTGCGTGTTCGCTTTGGTGGGGGGGGTCGATGTTTATGCGCTGGATCGATTTCTTGTGCGCTGAGAACGTGCGGGCAGTGCGCGATTGCGCACGCGCGCAGCTTAGAGGGAACATTGCTTGTAATTGCTATACATGCAGACAGGAAAAATACGCTCAGATAGAAATTATGCATGTGGAGCCCACAAAAATTTATACAAATAAGTGTCCTATCTTTGGTCATATTGACTCAATAAATAAATAACTTCATTTGTTGTCTCTAGAAGCAACTGAGGCAAAATGGATTTCAATCTATGATTGCAAGCACTTTATTTACGTGTCACAAAGTACAATTGCACATTTACCACTACATAAAACTATATTTACCTTACAGACAGGCTCCATCTCACCTTTGGAGTGAGCTCAGTGAGGACAAGTGTTGTATCATTTGTCTCTACCTAAAAATTCGCACATTTCAGCCAACACAAATTTCACTTTGAACTCGAGAAACATACTGTCTTCCCCCCATGACTGCATATTGTAATGCCTCTGTGAAATAAAATCTGCATGTCAACCACAACACGTGAATGCAATTTGCATTTCATCTGGTGTGACCCAATCAGACTTGTTTGAGAAGATAAATGCATGAGTTGATGAATGGATGAATGACTATATTGTTGTTCCAGGTGCCCCTGAAAGACAGTTTACTGCCGCGTGCTGGCATAAATCCAGTAAGTGCACAAGGTGTTTCTAAAAGTCAAAGTAAAAAATAAATAAATACGTTTTAATTCAACGGAGCATCGCCTGATGGCCACCCCTGCTCCAGCGCCAACTTCCCAAGCGTTAACTGGCACCTTTCTTGTTGATCAATTTGCGTCAATATAACGTACGTACAAGTGGGTTGATGATAGCGTCGTGGACGCCAACGAGTACCGCCGAGGTGGATTCTGGCTCGGCGGAAGAGACGCTGTAAGAGCCGACAAATTCCAAACCGGATTCATCACTGTCAGAGCTGATGGTGATGACATCATTCATTCCTCTTCTTCCTTAGCCTAGCGATATTTACTGAGCGTAGAACTAAGTCCAGCGACTCTTACAGTCATTCAAAAAGTTTATCTTACACGACAGCTACTGAGTAGTAAACTTGATCGTATATTTGTATCGTACGTTATTACGGCCTCCGGCTTCTTCGCTGGTCTTTTATCTTCTTCTGCGACATGAGTCGGCATTAATTGTGCACACTGACATCTACAGTAATGGAGTGGTATATGCAAATCTTCACATTTGCTTGATGAAAACGGACGGATGGGCCAGGTCAATCGCAGATGAAGAAAAAAAAATGATTATGAATGAGATGTGATAAATGGAAAATATAGGAGGAAAATAGCCAAATTAATGCAACAGATACTACAGGACACCTGAAAATGAATATGTTTTGGTGGGACGGACTAAAACATGAAGTGATTCCTTTTGGCTTCCACAATACAATTGTGCAGCACAGTGTATGTGAAATAAATAATTGTATTTACTCAAAAATGAATACTAAATCTTTAATTTTTTGAGAGGTTCACGAAAATGAGGTACACGGATATTTTATACATGTGTGATGTGGGGGAAAAAAATCACGTATGGGATTTCAACATTTGCATTGAAATACAGTCGTTTCATACGACTGAGGATCAGAGTAACTTCGTGATTGACAATTCAGAAAATTCAAAGTGTATATAGGCTCAATGTTTTTTTGATTTTAGTTTTGTTATTTGTATTATTATTTTAAGAACGCCTTGCGTGTTCATTTCAGTTCTTCACAGTTACAAAGTGCCCAAACGGGCGCCACTTGGGGGCGCTCAGGTTTTGCAGATATCTCGTGAATATACGTGAATATTCTAAGGTGCCAAAATGATGAATTCCCGTCCTCTTGAACATGCAAATAATCAAAAACATTCATGATTCTACATGTTGCTTTGATACTGATACATTCCTACATGTTGCTTTGATACTGCTGATATCCATACATTAGTCGTCCAAACACTGAATTAATAAATACATTTTTCATGCAAAGTTACCATTGAGCAAGAAACAGATGGAGCGTTCAAAAATAATTTTGTTGTTGTTGTTTTATGGCACAGTGAAGCCAACTCTCACTGGTGTTTTACAGCCAAGACGAGCAAACTAAAAATATTTGTACAAGAGGCTACTGTGCAATTTCATCTACGTTATTAATGTTTTATGAGATCAATTTTCACAAGGGCCTGTTGCTGTTAACAACAGTTCTAAGAAAGTAAAGTGTTTTTCCCTCTTAAAGGGATTATTGTTTTTCCTAAAAAAAAAAAAAAAAACGGTTGTTAGTCAAATAATTGGATGAATAGAGCAACTGACCTCAGATGCCTGCCTCCAACTGACACTGGATGAATCACGTCCAGATGTAAGCTTGACACTTTGCAGCACTGTGACACTGTTGTAGCTGCACTTAACTGTCCCCACACTCTGATAGCTTTCCTTTCTATTTGATATCTTTGATGTCCTATATCTTTGATGCAAAGAGGGACATACATATAGGCCACAACATATTTGTCAATATGGTGTGTATCAAGTGGGTGTGCCTGCACATTTCAGTGAAGATATGCTTTGAAACTCATCCCCCAAGATCCAAGCGTGAGGGCTATACCATTTAAACGTCGGCATACCTAATGAGCAGCAAACCATGAGAGTTAAGATTTGAAACGGCAGTACAGTTTGTCAACATACGAGAAGGCAATGGCATCAGGAAAATACAAAAGTAATCTTTTTTGTGTGTGTCTGTGTATTGAAAATACAATACCATCGACACATATTTCACATACGTACATATGCCACCAGGACTGCATTCAGGCACAATGGTAGAGAACTGAAAGCCTGTTTAATATCAATTTCAATGATATCTCATTGGTAAGGAAAGTACATTGATGAGCATGTTACCGTGACGAATCTTGACTCCGTACACACGGAGGCAAAAAACAACTCAAGCATCTGAAATATTTTCATCGACGGGGGTGGATCTTTCTCGAAGTATATGTTCCCTCTATCCTCCACATGTGCATCGAAGAATATGCATATGTGGTTGCACTTTTAAAATCACCATTTAAAAATGATATTTTATGTTTCTTTGGGTTATATCTGCATGACAGCTACAATTTTTTCATGCTCTTAAACATTGAAGTTGGGCAATGATGCAAAAAAAGTAAGAATTTGAGAAGTCTTGGCACTGGTGACAAAATAGCAACACCACTAAGGGTGTTTCAATTTCATGTCTGAATTAAGTCAGATATCGAAAGGAGATTATTAACGCTCTCTACCACTGCCAGTCAGAGGTCACGTCTGCTCCCTTGTTGCATTTAGGTGAGAATGAGCTATATTTCGATCAGGCACCGATGAACAAATCTCTTTGGAGAGAAAATGTTGTGTTGTAGTGCTTGTGAATTTGTAGTCAATATAAAGTAATGACCCTGAGAGAGGATGTAAAGAGAATTTATTTGGAAAAACTCTTTCGTGATACAAAAAAAGTAGAGGCGGGAGTCAGGGTTCTGGATACACAGTGACTGTCGTACGTGAAGAAAAAGAAAGGCTAAGAAATGTTACCCATGGGATCAACCCTTTGTATCTTCTAAAAATAATGCAAAGGTCCAGAGGGAAAACTCACAAACAGAATTTCTTACCGTAGATCGTTTTATAAAGTCCATTGCATCAAGAAAAAGAATAACAAGCTTGTCCAACAGACTGATTTGACATTGTTGGAGATGGGATAGCTACTATGTTTGAATTGGCCAAAGAGCACCAAGCGTACAAGCAAATAATAGCACAGATAGAACAATTACTTTAAGTTGGCAGCACTTCAAATGCCTGCAACAGTTCACCAAATTTTCCACTCACGACACATTATTTATTTATTTATTGATAGATATGAACAAACTAATTCAAGAGGCCCAATCGCTGCGGTCTACATTCTTGCACCCAGTATATTTCTATTTTGTTATTTTTGGGGATTAAAATAGTTTGAGAGGCCAAATCCCAGGACAAAAGAACTTCAATTAATGTTCTGGGTCATTTTCAACAACAATGGTCCGGCTGGGGTCAATCCCCTCTTAACAGGTTATTTGTGGTCGCTGCAACTTACTACAGTCAGACCAGTGCTTTTTAGCTCTTACTTATTCTTGAAAATGTCAACAATTTCCACCTCATTTAAGATACACACATCATATGTTGGGTGTAACTCATTTTTAACGGACTCTTATTGGGACACGTAACACCCACAAATAAATATGTGGTCGTTGGGGGTTGGACTTCCCTTTTCCGTCTTTTTGTGTTCTGTTTGCATCCATGTCCCAGTCTCAAGCTTTTAACCTACGCCTGCCTGCTTCAATTACTGAATAATTGTATCACCCACTCTTTTGGTTTGTGACGGTGAAGTTATCAGCAGCATCTGACTGACAAAGCTTGCCAATTATAGAACTTCTAAAGGATTGGGCGGGGATCACGACCCGATGACTCACTCCACTGGCTGGGACCGAGTCAGCTTGGCATGTGTCATCAACGGCATTCACGCAGTACATTACTGTCAAATCAATGCAAAGGTAATTAACCGTTTCTTAGTGTTTGTCAGGGTACACCAACTGTGGGCGAAAACCAACAGGGTCCTGCCAAATTGGATTTTGAAGGCAAAATTCCCCACGCGCATTCATGCCACTTTCAGCCAAGCTCGTGTGGACTGCATTGCTGTTCGGTTGATGGTAGATCAGCAGAGCAGTCAGCTAATGGGAAGAAAACAACCACAAAAGTCTTTAAGACTATCCAAATACCAAAGAAGAAAGTAACAATCGAAATACTTTTCTTAATAAACATAAGAAAAGCAATACTATACATACTATAGCAATAATGTAATTAAATAGAACATAAATAATGAAACCGTTTGGCCACTGAGGGAGCAGTATACTGTAAAAAAAAAAGGGAAAAAATGAACAGAACTTTCCAAAATTCCTGTTAGTAACTCAGCAAGCTGCAAGTCGTTTCTAGCAAAGGCTATGAAAATGTACGTAAGCTTATAAGTTTGTCTGTCTACATGTGTTGCCGAATCGTTTGTGGTCAAATATCTGTTTTTAAAGCATTTTGAGATCACCACATTGAAAGATGCTTTTTATAAGCCCATGTGTTAGCATTAAGCTATCAGACTTCAAAGCAAAGTGATATGATTGTTACGCAATACGCAATGTAGAATTTGCTTTGTTTTCGGTTTGGATTTCAAGTAAACTTAAGTGGAAGTGCCATTAATCAACTCGAAGCCATTTATTTTATCTACTACCCCCCAGCCCAATTTACCAAATCCCCCGCCACAGGACATCAGGTAATCAAGCTTCACCCCACTAAAATGTTTAAATAAAAGCCTCTTCTGAAAGTGACGCCCCCTGTAAATCATCACCTGATACTTCCTGCAGTTGAATAAATAAATGCCACAGACCAATATGTGAGGAGTGCGATAATTAGGTACGGAAGATAAATCTACTCGACTGTTTATAATTTAAAGAGAAAACTTTATTTAGTGCTGACAAGTGTGACCTTCAATACTTCATTAATCTGGTTACACTTTCACCTTCCACTGTGTTTTAGTCCAAAGCTATGTGGAAAAGCAGAGGGGAAATCTTGTTTGTTTGGAACAAAACAAAAGGTCAGCAGTCATGTATTTATCCCTAACCTGTCAGGCCGAAAGACAGCGGAGGCAACACGAGACGAATGGCTGCAAGATGTGGAAAGATGACTGGGGGGGAAAAAACTTGAATCATTGTGAGGCAGTGACACACTCGCACCGACTCATAAGTCCTCTCCCACTCGCTATCTGCTCCAACACATCGACCATAGCCAAGGTCGCAGTCACGAATCATGTAAATAAAACGGGGTCACGGTTGAATTTCAGTCGGCTGAAACCCCAGAAGGAATGATTACTTTTACGAAGCACCTGCAGCCTCAGATGAGTTTTTTACACTGCACCTAAGGCCATTTATTTCTGGAACATTACATAACTACACTGGGTTCTGAGCACATTCAGCTGAAACACCCTCCTGAAAGGAAAAAAAACCCCACACAGGTAAGAGGAATGAGGCGGCTGTGTGTGAATGCAGCCCTCAATTCCTTCGAGATGTCTGTTCTCAAAAGAATTCGAATCCCTTTGTCGAGTTTCAAACCATTGGCGGATTTCAGTGAACTTTGGTGTTTATTAGGGTGTTATTAATCAATGCTGAACAGCATCAATTGGAATGAATTACCTGCTTGTAGAAAGGTTGTTGAAAAAATATGGACACTATGTCCATTGAAGAATAATGAATGTATTGAGATGTGTGTGTGTGTGTGTGTGTGTGTGTGTGTGCGTGTGTGTTTTCACCAGAGTGGATTGCAAATAAATGGAGGTGTTTTTCACAATCTCACAAACAAGACAAACAAGAATTGCACATCAATTTGGCCTTTTAAGTTCCAAGTATTATTTGCCTTATAGTTATTTTATATAGTCCGCTAATTTCAAGATAATTAAAATATTAAATATAGTGAATTCTTTCCGAGGCGCTTTCCGATTTTAAGGTATTGTTATACAGTAAAGTATGAATTTAATTCAATCCAACCTTATTGTTAATAGCACCAAATCACAACCAATGTTTTCTTAAGACACTTTACATGTAAATAAAGCAGTTTGAAGCAAGCATGCCCTGACTCTTATTTGGAGAACTGTGCAAAGTTCTTAATTATGACAGTCTCTCGTTTTATGAAAGCAACGATGGGCACTAAGGAATATAAAATATGTGCAGCCACTTGCAGCTTCAAAGATATTACTGTGTTACATCATCAATCATGCACATGGAACTTTCAAAGTTATGAATGAGCATGTTTTGCAGACTTTTTGCGCTGGTCTGCACATTATCTTCTGAGGAAAAAAAAACACAAGATGACTCCCTTTGTTTCTTTTGACCACATTTGGTCACTGCCTGCAAGCAAGCGTTTGAAATATTGAATTGCGCGAGACAGAGAATAAAAAGTGCATTCGGGTTCAACTGCAGATGGTAATATATCAACGTCATGTATTTGGTTTAATTATACCTCGGTTAACAAATTGTTGCGCTCTCTGCTGTGTGCCAAAAAACATATTCATAAATGTGTTTAATACCCATTTAATGTTAAAATAATTTTTCAAACAGTTAAATAGAGGACATATACGTAATTACATAGTCCATCATGGGTTGTATAACAAGGCTTGCTCATTTGTAATAATTCCGATTGTATCTTTTTTACCCTGTGGGTGGGAGAGTCATGCAATGTGTTGGGACTTTGCTGAGGTCGCTCCGTTACCATGCAGCAGGTATGTCCTCCAGCAGATGTCTTCACAGCCCTGATACATGATGACAGTCACCCTGAAGACTCTCGCCACAGTCTCGTGGTCATCCCAAGCTGTGTGCGAGAACAAAAAAATGGTGCAATACTTCTAAAATGAAAGTCAAAAACACCATTTGAAGCACTAAGACCTCAATAGCCCCCATTGCAAACTTTTACATCACCATACTGATTACGTTTTAAGAAATGCAGAATTAAATGTCATAGATCGCCATTGATATTTGTCATGGTAGTTTGTTTTGGGTGTGCTTTGAGTGTGCATGCATGTCTTTTTGTATCACTGCTGCACACTAACTACCCCCCGGCCATATGTCAACACCATTGCATGCATGTTTCATAACCAGGGCTCCCTCAGCTAACAGTAGTGTTCTAGGGGTAAAGCTGGGGAGGCACAATTTACACTAATGTACACATATGGGTAAATATGAGATGTCAGTAATACTGGCCGTCATCGTTGGCAACGAAAAGCCATTGAATACCACAAAAGTAAACCTTTTTGAAAGAGTGGACACGTCCGCCTCGCAGTTCGGAGGGTGCAGGTGCGATTCCACCTCTGGCCCTCCCTGTGTGGAGTTTGCATGTTCTCCCCGTGCCTGTGTGGGTTCCGTACATTGTGGCATTTATCATTTCAGTTGACCTTTTAATGACATTTTTACTTGGTGGTGTGCCACGAGGGGTTTCTGATGTGCCTTGGCTTAATAAAGATGGGAAAATGCCAGTTATTTAGTGACTGATTTTTTTTTCATGGTCTGATTAGGATGACACAAGCCAGTTTGTCTCAGAGGGGACGTTTCACTCGCCTTTTAGCAGCAAGCGCATTTAGTCAAAATACTCATTAAAAACAGAGATGATTTCATAACATTGAGCGTGTCTGTATCTTGTTTAGCAGTCCAGGGCTGTTCTTTCTACTCCACTACACTTTGCAAATCAGTGGATAAAAGTCAGGGTGAACAAATGAAAGTGTATGAAATCAAACACAACAAGCCCAAGGGCATCCTTGTAGGGAAATGCTTCCTGTTTGGAATAAATCTCAAACCAGCTGTCCAAACAGCCTCTCTCTATATCTTTCTCTCCCCAAAATCGCTTTCTCCCTCTCCTCTTTTGAAGTGTAGAAAACGGGCTGGTCCTCGGAGTGATGTCACCTCCCTCCTGTATGGGCATGCAAGCACTAGCAGCGTGCGTCGAGACGCTTGGCACCTCAACGCGGAGGCAGCATTACGCACGGATCTTGAACTACGTGTGACAAGCTTTGTCTCGGATTTACGATGCATTCGGAACTATTTCGTTGCATCGGGACTTTTGGGGGGAGTTGTAGTGGTGGCTTTGCGTTACACTCCTGCAGTAGTGATTTTTTCCTAGGTTACGATGGATTTGGAGAGCATTACGCGCGCTTCGACTCCACGTCTCGGCCGTTTGGGACGAGAAGCGGAAAGCTCACGCACAAACATGACGCACCGGGGCAAATTTGAGCCGCGATGGATGAGCTGAACGTGCTCGAAAATGTCTCCAAGGATGTTAACAGCACGGACGAGCCGCTCGAGTGGCCCCACGCAGTGCCGGCCGCCGCGCTCATCATCTTGGTAGTCGCCGTGATCATCTCCGTGACGATCGTGGGAAATGTTTTGGTGATCGTGGCGGTGCTGACGAGCAGGGCTCTCCGCGCCCCTCAAAACCTCTTCCTGGTCTCTTTGGCCTCAGCGGACATCCTGGTGGCCACCCTGGTCATCCCCTTCTCGCTGGTAAACGAGGTGATGGGCTACTGGTACTTTGGAAGCACTTGGTGCGCATTTTACCTGGCGCTGGACGTGCTATTCTGCACCTCCTCCATCGTGCACCTGTGCGCCATTAGTTTGGATCGCTACTGGTCCGTCACCAAGGCGGTGAGCTACAACTTGAAGAGGACCCCGAAGCGCATTAAATCGATGATTGGCATGGTGTGGTTGATCTCGGCGGTCATCTCCTTTCCTCCTCTCCTCATGACCAAGCATGACGAGCGGGAGTGTCTCATCAACGACGAGACGTGGTACATCCTCTCCTCCTGCGTGGTGTCCTTTTTTGCGCCGGGTCTCATCATGATTTTGGTCTACTGCAAGATCTACAAGGTGGCCAAGCAACGCTCCTCCACAGTGTTCGTGGCCAAAAACGGACTGGAGAGGCAGCCCTCACAATCAGAAACCTGCTTCGTCCGTAACGACCGCTTCGAGATGGAGAGTCCCAGCAGCCAAAGTTCGGGCAGCCATCCGCAGAGACAAGGCGAGCTCGACGACATCGACCTGGAGGAGAGCTGCTCTCCGTCTGATACCAAACTCCGCAGTCACCACTTCACCAGAAGAGGGAAAGTGGAGGTTTCGGACAGCTGCTCGTCACAGAACTGCCGTATTTCCTGGGCTTCGTCGCGCGCGTCACAGCTCTATTCGGAGCAAAAACACGTCGCGGTCGGGCGCCAACACGCTGCCGCTGTCAACAAGACCAAAGTGGCCCAGATGCGGGAGAAGCGCTTCACGTTCGTCCTGGCCGTGGTAATGGGGGTGTTTGTACTCTGCTGGTTCCCCTTCTTTTTCACTTACAGCCTGCACGCTATCTGCAGGGACAGCTGCTATATCCCTGACACACTTTTCAACCTTTTCTTTTGGATTGGCTACTGCAACAGCTCAGTCAACCCCATCATTTACACAATTTTCAACAGGGATTTTAGGAAAGCCTTCAAAAAAATCATTTGGCCGTCTCCTAAGCGCACATAAACACAGGAAGGGGGTGGCAAAGCTGCTTTCCCAGGTCTCTTTTGCAAGCGCGAGGAAGGAATGTAGGCAGATTAAAAGGACTCAGCCTGGAGCTGATTATTTCCCCTCTCCACAATTCTAAAGTGACTTCTGGAAAAATGAGTGTTGTAAAAATATCACAATTTTTATGAAGATGTAAAACGCTGAGCAATACCAGGAGAAAAAAATATACAAGAATAACTATCTGGAATGTGCGTAGTCCATCCATCAGTATAAGAAATGTAGCTCAGAGATGCTTCTCTTGGTGACTATCTGCAAACATTTAACAAAAATCAGAAGATTCAAGTTTTTGCAGCACCAACAAAAACAAAAAAAGGAAGGGAAGAGTTCAGTGAATGGAGCTGCTTTGAGAGGAAGCATGCAAATTAAACCCAGTAAAAAGCACAGCATCCTTGGGGCCCTTCGGTGATGCTACACAAATCAGAAAATCAAACAAACAAAACTATGATGATGATGATCATGATGATTATTATTATTACAATGATTAATATTATTATTAATGTATTCATTTATTTTGACAAATATTTTTAAGATCGAATTTGAAACACGACATGCAGGATTCCACTTGCAAAGTGCATGGTGATATTATTTTAGAAACTACAAAAGCCGTGTTCATATTTATGGAATTGGAAAGATAATAATGCTGACTTACATGTGTGTTATGGCTTGTACAGTAGTGCCTTGAAATACAAGTTCAGTTTGTGACATGACCATGCTCATAACTCAAAACACCTGTATCTAAAATCCTCTTTCCTCACTGACATGAATAGAAATGCTGTCAATTAATTTATTAAGCCTGCCCCCAATTTACAACAAGTATTTGGAATGTGTGTTTTTGTTAAAGCCTTCTATAGTATTGTACTTTATAAAAACATAGCTTAGTAACATAAATAAATAGAATGTCAAAGTATTTACAGTTTGTGTATCATGATTTAATGCTTCAATTCAACTCATTGTGATGCTCCTTTTTGTGTGCCTGTCTTGATCCATGGGGGGCTTGCATACTCCAGCCATACAGGTCTGTCTGTATTCACACACTAACTATTCTCATGAGATAATAAGCTGCAATGATATTGGGCTGTTTTTTCACAAAGGGTAAATAATGTTGTTATATTATATGCATGTGAGAATTATATTTTAAATATTTGTTCCTCAAAGGGTTCTAAAACTGTGACAATAAATGCTCATCATTAGCATTTTAATGGCTAGCATTAAGCCAGCGAGGCCTTTCTTAAGGCAGTTGTTTAATTCTTTAAAATGCACAACGCAATTCGCTCTGTTTTATGTTTAGTTTGACAGTAAACTTCAACTGGGAGTGGTAAGAAACAGCTTGAAGCGTCTTATTTTACAAAAAAAGTGCTGGTTATTGTGAAATGAGATCTGCAGTATGCTGCCTCAAGTGCTGGTATCTCTAGTGTGCCCTTGCATTTTAAAAAAAATTCTGCCGAATTTAGAATTTTGAAAGGTGGTTTATGTCTCGAAAGTTGAGTTACTCATTTCTCAAGGAACCAAGGTAGCCGTGCAAAACTGCAGTGCACCATACCGAGGTGTCTTTCTAATATCTTCAATAATGTTTTTTTGACTATGCTAGACTAGCAAAAGGCAGATTCTTTTTATACAGTTTTGGCGTTGAATTTCTTTTTTTGTGGAGGTGTGCCTAAACATGTGGCCTTTTGGGTATGTATGACAAAATGTTCTGGTCTCTGAGAGCTCATTGCATCACTACATTCTACAACAATGGCTGAGGCATAGATGTGCAAACACTACTGGATAAGTCTGCACATGTCATGTGAATATACGCATGTTATGTGTGCAAACATTCAAACCACGTGACATCGCCTTTCTCAAACACAAACAGGCTTATTATGTAAGATCAAATCTGGGTTATGCTGTCTAGCGATTGTGGCATTCACTGGGCGCTTTAAAAAAATGTGCGATTTTATTGGCTATTCCTCATCATCAGCGTCAAAGTATTCAGCGGTTACTCATTTTGCACACTGCTTGTCCTCGTTAGAGTCACCGAATCCTATCGCAGGTCATTTCGGATGAGAGGCACACCTTGGATTGGTCATCTGCCTGCAGGGACCATTTACACAAATAACCATTGGCATGTACATCACATTAATGAATAATTCAGAGTACCGTATACTCGGGATGTTCAGACCTCGAGGGTCGCATACAGAAAAATAGAAGGAAGGAAGGGCCAAATTCAATTTCGTTTTTTATTTAATCAAAACATGTTAAAACCAATCAATCACGCAATCAAGCAACTGCACATTGCTTTTATAATGTTGTTTTGAAAAATTGTGACTTCAAGGCTTTCTGTTAAAAGCTTAATGCAAATAAGTTGGGACATTTTTATTTTTTTCAAGCTTTTGTGTAGCCTACGGCTATGAATCTCACTAGAATGCATCCGCTCCTGTGAGCAGCAGCTGAAGCCCATCTCCACATTCAGAACAAAACCAAAAGCAATCTGTACTGAACTGACCATACTTGAGGAGAATTAACATGATATGTTCACAAATTGGACCTTGACACAAAGCATAACGTGGAGGAAGCCTTATTTGTTTTTTGAAACTGTCTTATCTTTATTCTTCACAGATATTCTAAGATTATTTGATCTGTAAATTTACTTGTGTCTGCATCTATAAAAGCTTCATCAATAGCAGTAGTGATTGTCACGTCGCCCCACTTTTTGACAGCCACACTTAACACAGTCCACATCCCTGCAGTATTTTGTAAATATCGTTCCAGGCCATGTCAAACATGATTTTAAGTATATGCCATGGGCCATTAAAAATGGTGGGTAGGCCGCAAATGGCCCCGGGCTGTAGTTTGACACCACTGCCGTATACTTAAAAGGAATCCTCCATTTCTACAGTGGAAACATACGGGTAACCCCAAATTTGGATCTAAGTGAGAATGAATCCATCACTGCACAACATTCCTGACCACACAATGCCATAATTACTGTAAATATTTGTAATAAAAACAAATGTAGACAGACTATCAATATAAAACAATAAATTTAAGAACAGTCAGTATAGTGGGAATTGAGCGTGCCTTCTTGTGTCGCATGACAAGGTATTCCTTCACTGCGCCACAATTCCGTGCACGCTGTTCAGAACCACAAAATGTCATAATTACAGTAAATATTTGGATTAAAAACACTTCTAGAGAATCAATGTAAAACAATACAATGAAGAACAGCAAGTAAGGCAGTAAGTGAGAGTGCTTTCTTATGCCACATGCCAGGTATTCTTGAGCAATAAGACCAGATACGTGGCTACATTTATGACATTTTCAAGTTGCCTTTCTGAACTTCAAAATGTCATAAATTTCATCACGTATTTACATCACCTTGTATTGAATCATCCCAACATGTATAATTTTGTAATATGGAAGGAAGCCCGAGAGAAAGGTCAGACATTTCTACCCAGACGCTGTGACTCTCAGACAGAGACGAGTCGACCCAACAGGCCACAGCCCAGATAATTTATCAGTTCAAATAAGAAAAGTACTGAAAGTATGAAGTTGAAATAAAAAAGACACAATGGAGAATGCTTTAATTTGGATTAAAAAATCTGACATGATGCAACCTGGCCTGTTTACTGCAGTCACAAACACCAATATCACCCTTCTTATTAATACAACAATAACAATAATAAAACAAACTTGATACATCTAATAAAAAAAATCATTCGACTTTCGTGAAATTGTCCATTTGTATTTAATTTATTATTATTTTAATCCTTGACTTTTTTGGTAGTGCAATTGACAACAGCTTCTCATTTGCAATGTCAACCTATCTGCAGACAGGAACAGTTACATATTTAGTACAAGTTCATTTACAATGGTAATGGTTCGAGGAATGTCGGTGCGAATGGTCGGCCCCCATACATTTTCATCTAACCAAATCTGGCCGCTTTGCAAAACGTTTGGACACCCCTGACTTAGACCAATGCCAGCCTAAACAGATTCCGGCTCTGTGAAATATTGCACAGGACGAGTAGTATAGCAAAGTGATTGATGGAGGATGTTCATCAACTTCAAGGATTCAAATGAAGCGCTGAAGAGGACTCACTTGACACTTGACATCAATAATATTATACTAGCTAAAACATTTAGTACGCCTGCACAACCAAGGTTATTATAGTCAATGAGAACTAACAAATTTAAAACATATTTTTTGATGACGAAATAAAATAAAAGCAAAAATTCCTTGTAATACACAAACATTGACTGAAACTTCATCTCACATTTATAAAACTAACAAAAAATAATTATAATTATGTTGAAAACGGCCTTTGTTTTCATCTTTGTCAATTACTATTATTGTATTACACTTTCAAGCTTTAAATGTATTTATTTCAGTATTGCTGTACGTCAGGCCAGCAGAAGGAAGGTCAAATAGTTGTTTGACAAATGGAGTTTACTTAACAACTCAATACCAGTAAGATTTGTTTTTATCTTGCACTCGACAAATACTCCCTATATGTAAAAAATAAACCCTAACAAAACCTAATCGTCAAGATCGCTTTCAGCATTGTTCAAGTCTGACAGTCATGGAGCTTTATTATGTTTTGACTGGCTGAATTCTGCTATAGCTTTTATATTGTGCAAGATTCTAAGAAATAGCAGGAACAATAATCATAAAAATCTTAACAAAACAACTATGTCTGGCAGAGCTGGCTTTCCATCTAGTTGCAAATGAGTGTGATTCAATAAGAATATCTATCACTGAGTCAAGCGCTGGCCCGAGCCATTATCATGCCTCAGTCGTCTGAATCATGAGTAAACAAACAACGCATGAGATATCATACCCGTGTGATTCATGCCTGGATAGAGCTTAACCGAGCAAGGAAAACACATGGATAATATTATTGCACTTATTATACGGGAGAAGGCAAGTGTCATTCTGAAGAAGGTGAAGAGGTGTTGTCTGGGAAAAGTGTGGAAAGGAAAAGCTGACCGGCCAGATATGAAGTTGAATGTGAGTGTGTGTGCGTGTGTGTGTACACGACATACTACTATTTATATCTTCTTAAGAATGTCTCCTACTGCTACTGGCACCACGCCAAAGATAATCACCGCATATGAGGGCCGTTTTGTCAGGTTTAAAAAAAAAAAATCTCAAGTAAGTCGATGCCCGTGTGGGCGTTGTGAAGCCGAGTTGTATCGTCTCAAGATGTGCACCTCAGTTTTATTCTCAAACACTTTATAAGTACAAGTGAGGATAAGGAGAAAGCATTGCTCTTATGAGTCACATTTGTCAATGCAAGTTTTACTTCAAAAGGCGAGGCAATTCAGAGAAGAAAATGTTCCCCTACTGTGCCACAGTGGGGGGATCAACAAACTGGTGATTATTGTGCGAGTGAAAATAAGAATCCTCCTCAATTTTCTTTCACAAATAAATGCCTGGTAGTTACATTCATCGACAAATTAATGTAACTGTGCACATACAAAATGGATTTAATTTCTCTAGAGAGTGAGGTCATCCCCTTCAAAGGATGCCAGTTTTCCCTCAAGTAAAAACGTTTACGCAAATACTGACATGTAATTTTGATTCTGATGACCACAGAGACATGTAAGTCCCTCAATGGAACTTTCTTTCAAACTCAATTATCTTTCCCATCAACATGTTGCTACGGAATGAAGCAACAACAATAAAGTGCAATGTTTTTTTTAATTAGTGCTTGTGTTTTTTGCACTTTCAATCTGGTATTAAGAGTCACGTCATTTGTTAACTTGCGTCATCTGCCTTGCAGAGGAGTAGTGGGGCCACTAGGAAATGCAAAATAAAGCAATAGGTAGAAAATAGAAATGTCTTGAAAATAAACACGAGGAAAAAGTTATCGCGGTTCAAGAAGTAACTTAGAGCAAAGCAAGTTTCCCATGCAAACGTAAACACAACAGTCTGACACGAGCCGTGTGACTCTTGAATTTATTCTTAAATTGAAATAGGAGGATTCGCTACAGTCAACACAGTTGAAGTGGTTCTGTTACTATTTTTCAATTGCCTTCCATGGCGCGTGAAGTCGTGCAATAGCCTACATTAGGTAATATTAACATTTCATGCTCACAACCTGAACGGTTGTGGCCAATGTTAGCTTGTTTATAATGCTGCTGCTTGCTTAATATTGCTAGCACTGTCATTTATCGATGAGGGGCATGATTTGAGAGACTCGAGGAAGTCTCTAATCTTGCTAGCGGTTTAAAAACTGCGAAATCCCCCTTCAGCTGCAGCTTAATCTTATTTTGTTGTCGTTTCAGTTTGGCCTTAATACGTCTTTGTACCATTGCAATATTTCAGCATCAGATTTATCCTAGACCAGGGGTCTTCAAACCTGATCCTCGAGGTCCGGTGTCCTGCATGTTGTATGTCTCGCTGCTACAACACACCCGATTGAAATGATCAAGTCAAATCAAGTTTATTTATATAGCCCTAAATCACAAGCAGTCTCAAAGGGCTTCACATATACAAAACAAATTGACAATTATTCTCAAAGCATCCCCTGATCTTAAGCTCCCAAGAGGGCAAGGAAAAACTCAAAAAAACCCTACTAGGGGAAAAATGAGAGACCTTGAGAAGAGACCACAGATGGGAGGATCCCCCTTTCAGGATCACCAGGCTGCAATGGATGCAGAGAGGGCACATAAAATACATATTATAAAAAAATCAAAGAAAAAGTGGATGTCAAAGCGAAGAGCTGCAGGAGGTGCCCTCAATTGTCCTGGCAGTGTCTTCGAGATGGGTAATCCGCTGCAGTTCATGATGATCAAATGATCAGCAAGGTCTGCGGAAACTGGGTAACCATTCGGCTGATTTGACTCTGTTGTCTTCCAGCATAAAACCTGCAGGACACCGGATCTCGAGAACCAGAATTGAAGACTCTTGTCCAAGATTCTCCTTAAATCTGCCCTGTGATTTTTTGATGAGCAGTACAGGGAGTAGTCTGCTGGTTCAGGCTCCTGGTTCCTGTCACTCCAAAACAGGATTAACCCTAACCTCACGATCCTTTACTAATGTGGTTTGTCTACATGAAAAACAAGCCTTTCTTTTAAAGGTCTCATAATCTATTTATTCCAGTCTACAAAAAAAAAACAAGATCGCTAGAGGAAGAAAGAAAGCTTAGGTGACCTTTCACCTTGTGGAATCTTCTCAAGGCTAATGAGAGCAACAGACCATGCGGACGGAGCCGAAACACTTCCTGGTGAGGGATGCTGAGAGGAAATCTTAATTTGGATCTTACAAACAAATCTCTGCTTGAGGTCAGAGATGACCACTGCGATTGTTTGGATCCAAGAGTAGGGTCAAAGTTTATCAACAGTCTCGCCAGGTGAAGGCAATTGTTAAAAAGGTTTCAAGGTGAGAGCAGCACAAAGAAATTGTCCTCTGAAAGCCATCTGCTGTTGCGGTTGTTGTCTTCTACCACACATGGAGTTACACGTGACTGGGTAATTGCTTTTTCAATTTTTGCTTTTTCCTAACAGGACAGGTGGTGAAGCCACACACGTGAATTCCAGGAAGCTGTGTTTCAGGAGTAGAAGAGCCATTGTGTCATTAGTCTAAATGGGCCTCTGCTATGTCCAAACAAGCCCAGTCGAGCACAAACAACCTTTGCACGAGTTTAAGCCGCCACAGGAAATCAGGCGAGTGCAGCGTTGGAATAAAGGGGACACATTTTGGAGCCTGTGTGCACACATTCGAACAAGCACCCAAAAGTTCAACTTTGTTTTTGTGAGACCACATTTTCCCATGTGTGTTTGGGGGATTTCAAACATGTATGTTTTTCCTCTGTAAAACGAGAGCCCCATCTTGTCATTGCATCCCATCGTAAAGAAGGCGGGACACCTTGTTATGTGGACTTAACAGCCAGTACATGTCAGAAATTCCTGCAACTACTTCAGTGATGCTTCCTGAGCAATTTTTGTGTCTTTTCATTCATTCTGGATGACTGTCCAGTTCTTGATAACCGTTGTGCCATATTTTCTCCCCTTGATGATGACACAAAGTTTAACGGGGTGTGGGCAAACTATTAGAAGTGGTGTAGTTCTGTACCAGTGCAAGCTGCAGCCAATCATTCGCCCTTCCATCCATTTTTAACATGACCTTTTTGCTGTTCATTGCCGTAGGTAAGCTGGAGCCTATTCAAGGTGACATTGAGCGACAAGCACATTGGCAAGTACAACCACACTAATAAAATATTTTTAATGAACGGTCAATCCAGATTAAGAATTACTGTTGCTGTCAAATAATATTTCTTGGTACAGTTCCTATTTTAAGATTAGATTTTGTAACATACCTCAGGACGGTCTACTGTATATGTCATTTTTTTATCAGAATGCAGAATGAGAACACGTATTCAGATCCACGCAGGGATCAGTAGCCATTCTTCAATTTCTAGCTTCCCATTTTAGAAAAGTATGCCACCCGTAATAAACGTCTCCAACGTATTATCATCAGCTCTCAAGCTATCATAATCCAACAAGATACAGGATTTGCACTCCTTACACAGGTCACGAGAAATAGGATCAAATTTAAATGATGGAAAACGTGTGCAGCATCACTTATACTAAGGCTGCAATATTTTGAGTGGCGTGGAGCCTCTCGGGTCGAAGGCAATATGTTCCTAGATACCTGTTGACCTCCAAAGAAAGTCACATATTCCCTTAGAGAAGTAAATTAAAAAAAAAAACTCTTAGCATCTGTACTTTATTAGCTATATATGCAACATTTTTAATGTTGTAAAATGTTTATTCACCAAGTCAGCAGTGGTATATTATTTTCAAACAGAGAGAAACGGATGACCTGGTAACCAATTTCTTGGCCACTTCAACTCATTCGTTTTTTAAACGGATGGATCAAAATCTTGACTTCATACAATTTATGTTACTTTGGACCAAGCAGAGTGTAGGACAAATTGCAGCAAGCCTACACAGAATTGGGTAGACTCTGAAGCTATGTTGAATGTGCAGACTGGGATTATCACGGTCCTTCCATTTTTCATTTTATATAATTTATGTCCACTTATTGTTGCTTTATTCAGCTGCAAGAAGAGACGTGTGCCACACTTTCCTACATGAGAATGAATCTTTCCTCCTTCCTGTGGTTAAAAGGCAAGAAGACAGAAAGATTCTCAATTCCATCACTGCCTCAGATGTTTGTTTTCTTTTTCTTTTTTGTGTCAGAAAGGCATCAATGGAAGACAACAGTTAATCATACGCCTACAATTTCATCTCATGTTAACTTTGTGGATCGAGCAAAAATGGGCTGTGTAAATGCTATTTCCTAAAACATGCCATCTGTGCGATTGGAATTCCCCATATCCTTTGAAGACTGCATGTTAAAGAAATGAAGATGAACCAAATGTTTTGACAGGAAGCGGAGGAAGACACGGGAGGGTGGAAAGGGTTTCCCTCCAGCTTTGACCTCGATCTTAGTGACCGAATGAAGCCTGACACCCTTCCAACATGCGCATCAAACATTTCAAACTTCCATTTAGTATCATCATCAAGTGTTATATGACGTGTTTCATCCTGTACTACTAAAAGCATGCCTGTCAGAACAAAGTAAATGATTGACCTATGACGTCGCAAGCTGCCACTCAACCACTGCCAATGTTGACACAATCCTCCAAGCAGCCATGCTTAGAGCCTGAGAATAATTGTGAGTTCCCTTCTTCTGATCCCCAAAGCTTGACCTTGCAGTCATTGCTCCACATCAGCCGGGGCTGTGCATTTTCAAAAAATGGGATGAACTTCATGACGACAACAGCAAGTATTCAAGCAAAGTTATAGGTCTGAAAGTGACTTTTTTTGCAATACCTGTAGGATCCCAGGCAAGACTAAAACATCAAGAGGTTTATATGGCCTGGGATCACTGTCGTCTGTATCTTTGCCTCCATCTCAATGCTTAAATATCGCCTAGCTCTGTCTAATCATTGGGCTGGTATTTGGTACATGTGTATTCCTCCCAGCTGAATTATTTTCAGGCTCTCATACAGAGATCAGTGGAAAATGCTGTTAATCTTTTCTATGACTTGTGTAAAAGTATCGTCTCAAGACTCATAACCATTAACTGATCCTAAAGGACTAATTTGTCATGTCTTGCTGCCCAAATATTCCAACTGAAACTATTTTCTCAGTGATTTTTTTTTTTTTAAGGCCCAAACCATACCATATAAATATAACGTGATGCAGAAAACCTATTTTACACTACATGTACTCAACATGTAGTGTCAATAATATAATTCAAACTGACACAAACAATGGGTTTATTAGAGCATAGATTCTATGATTAATCATCTTGCCCTTTGCAATCATTTGGGGTGGAAACACATCTCGGGGAGAGAAAAATTACCCGGGGTTGTGGTAAAATTCCATGATAAGTAACAATAAGTCATCAGAAAAGTTGTATTTCAATTTTCATTGGTATGATGTGCGCAAGAAATAATGAGATCATGCATTGCCATTGTCTGAATAAAAAATGCACTGTGTACAGTGGAGGCGGGATGGAGCTGATCTAAAATAAACCTCATTGGGGAGGATTTATGTTGGAATGAATAAATCTAAAAGGCTGGTGCACAAATACAAATAAACCAATGAATGGCTCAGATTCTCCAAATACTATCCAAGGCATGATTAAAACCATTTTTTTCGACAGTTTATCACCTATGTCAGTCCTAACCTGCGTGGGTGATGGAGCTTGAGTCTCCGAGACTCAACCCAGTCCAATAAAAATATAATTCCTTATATAAGCATGATTTCATCTTTGTACCCAAATTCCATCCAAGCAAATCATGTAAATTCAATCTGTTTTCATAAGGTCACCTTGAGTAGGTGCAACATGAACTTAACATTTTCATTTACTTACTTTCTCTTGCATTCAGTCCACATGTTGTACTTCTTTCCTGTAGTCCAGGAGTGTCAAACTCTTTTTTGTTGCAGGTCGCATCGATGTCCTTCTGTGGGCCATTATGACTTTCAACCTAAATAAATGTATGCAGCCTCATATTATATTCAGTATAAGCTTCAAAACAAACTGATGAATAACTAGTTTTCAAATCAGAGACTAGTAAAAACTGTTCAAATATTCCAAAAAGATGTTTTTTAAAAGTGAAAACAATTTGGAATTTTTGTATTGAAAAATGAATTCGATTTGAATTTGTCTTTGCGGGCCACATAATATGATGTAGTGGGCCGTATCCGGCCCCCGGACCTTCAGTTTGACACATGTGCTCTAGTCAAATGAATTCTAGTTTACATGGTTGAAAAATATTGTTGCAACAAAACCTTCAAACAAGATGTCCAGAGCTGGGATTTTAACGCACATCTTTTAAGTATGAGGAAGTCGGGCTAATCAGTCAGCCATGAGAACTTTGTTAAATTGGTGTTGGCGTGTAATTGTTTCTGCTACTCGCATACTACAACGATAATGTTATCTTTCACTTTCAAAATGTTAGATAAATTCATGAAAAACATGAAGCCATGAAAAGTTGACTCATCTAACACAGGAGCATCCAATTTTTCTGAATGCTAAAATTCTCACCAGTACTCTACGACACCATTTCACAGCAGCTCCTACGATTATGGAGAACCTGCACGCAAAATTGTCTTATCTTTGTATGTAACTCACAATATATTGTAGTTGTTGTACTAAACCAGCACTATTATCAACCTTCACATTCCTGACAGTTGGCTGGCTAATGGACCAACACATTCTTCCGGTGATGTATGGAATACACATTTTTTTAATGAGCAGTTATGTTCTCCTTCTATGACAGAGGCTAGCCTGTAGGTGATGCACACCATCATCGTCGAGTTGGGCTGTTAAAATTATTGGTTGATAGCACACAGTGTGTTTAAGCAAGCCAGTGGGCTGACAAAACGCTTTCAAGTCTTTGCGGGGTGGGGAATGACAGGTGCTCATGTTGATAGAAATTAACAGCACTCACAAGTGTGTAGCACAATGTTGTTTTTGCTAGCTCGTGCAATGTGTGGGGGTGAAATAAAACATGCAGTGTAATGACTCTTGGGACTCTCTTTGTGGGTCAATGCTTCAGAAGAGAAGTAGTTCTCCACTAATGAAGATAACAGCATACTGGAGCTTTGGGAGTTGTTCATGTGCAGAATATGACTTACATGTAACACACAGGAATAGTTTTAGGTTAATTGTGAGTAGGCAAGGGTTTAATCTATATTCATATAAGATTTGAGGCAATACCATTCTTGATCACTGCAAACCGCAACCACAATAATAAAGAAAATAATAAAAAAATGATAAATGATATCGATACTAAAAATAATAATAATAATAATAAAAACATTGTCATCTTCATATTAGCACTGATAAGGCTCTTGATTTAGATTGTGTGGATGGTACCTAATATCATGACTTGTGATTATTTCAGATCTTACTAAACAAGATATGTTGACATGAGCAACATTCACGTAGTTGCACACTTTGAACACGGCTCTGTCTCTATAAGGTGACGCATTGTGTAAACGTGAAGGAAAGCATGTCAACAACCCATCATGCAGGAGGTACAGACATGAGTGATGATAACTTGTCGTGAAGTGGACGGAGGTGCGATGCCACACTGGTGGCTGAGCGAGTAGGCTGCAAATCCACTGAGACTGGGAAGTGAGCTTATACAACGGTGGATAGGGGGTCTTGAGGCACAGGGGGAGGGGGCAGATGGAAAACCGCAGTCGGCTTGGGAGAGCGGAGAGACAGGAATGTGACACAAACAGGGACAGGTAAACAATGGTGAGTAAGAGGGGAGAAGATTGAACTGGACATGGGGGAGGGAGTCAAGTGGTCAATGAAAAGATGCCTTTCATATAAGATTAACTTTCATGATTTGATTTAATGAGGTTGACAATTTGTCTGTGACATAGAGCGTGAGTGACAGTTTTGAACCACCAAAATGAAATCCCTTTCGCCACACCAGCGACATGAGCACTTTGCAGACTTCCCTGGTGCCTGGAGGATGGATTACACCCACATGTGGCTGTACTTCTGCTGGAAAACATTTTGAAATTGCTCACATTTTTTTAGGTTAAACTCACCGATGCATTAAGCATTTCAGATTTTTCTCTGTTTCGCTCGAAGGCCTACAAACCTTGCCGTCGGTGCGTGTAATGTGTGTTTAGTGATACTTTGCATTTCGACTTCCTGCAATTACGGTTTAATGATCGTCAGTCACCAAGGTAATTTCATCCATTTCACGCCTGTAGCTGCAGTGATTAACAATCCAGCTGCCAGATGTGCCAATCTGCACATTGGCAGATGATTTACGCACCATTAAATTTAGAAGAAAACAGCCCAAATCCATCACGGACGAAGGACGGAAACTTCTGAAGCGGCTCTGTTGACATGCTGCATGCAAGGTTTGAGTTAGAAAAAAAGAAATGAAACAGGTTTCATCACATCAGTTGACATTGTGCAAAAAACATTTCCACCTCCGGCCCTCCCTGTGTGGAGTTTGCATGTTCTCCCCGGGCCCGCGTGGGTTTTCTCCGGGCACTCCGGTTTCCTCCCACATCCCAAAGACATGCTTGGTAGGCCGATTGAAGACTCCAAATTGTCCCTAGGTGTGAGTGCGAGTGCAAATGGTTGTTTGTCTCTGTGTGCCCTGTGATTGGCTGGCGACCGGTTCAGGGTGTCCCCCGCCTACTGCCCGATGACGGCTGGGATAGGCTCCAGCACTCCCGCGACCCCCGTGGTTCAGAAAATGGATGGATGGATATAATGAAATACAATTGTATAATTCATAAGCCAAACGTGGAAGTGGCATGTGAGATGTGATTCACTAAGTCAATTCTTGGTTACACAATAAAATACACGGCTGTCTTTTTGGTTAACTTAACAAAAGTGTTCAGTGTTTTAAGACTAGTTGCTTTGAGTTGAAGATGCCAACTTTGAATAATATTAGGTTAATAAATTTCCATGTGTAAATATGTAGTCTACACTACCATGCAAAAATCTAAGACCAATGTTGCTTTGTTTTTCTTACGGAACTTTTTCATGGCATTCATTTTGGGAAATACCAGTAAAGTAGGACACATACACTTAGCAATTACATAAAACAACACTTTTCACAAAACTTTGCTCGGGGGGCGGGAGGTTGTCCTCGTTGCCAGGAAGATAATAATTAAGAATTTTGATGCTTTGCTGGCATTTAGCATGCCCACTGTTAAATTTAGCTTCAGACTTTCTGTTCGCAAGTGCGTGTTCTATTCTGCCATGGCTAAAATGTAAACTATTGTACATTGTAATTAGACTTGTAAATGTAGCTCTGGAAAATGAGAAGAACAAAATACTTCTCTGCTGCTCTTTTAATCATGCTCCTAGTTGTTGAACCATGATGTGTGGCTGACAGATTGCAAGCCGAAAGCAGCAGACACAGATAAAAATATGGCATCTAAACATGGCGACTGTGCTGACAAAGTTTTTTTTTCTAATTGAACTCTGAGGATGTGGCTTAGTGTGGATCCTCTCTGACCATCTGCAGCAACATTGCATCTTGTTATTTACTGCTGAAGGTGCGCCTTCATGTCACATTGGCTTATTACTGCATTGGGACCATGTACCCAATCACACAATATTTTACAGACTACCGCCCACTCACTGATCCAAAATTTTGCTTGTCTTAATAAGTTTCAGCCCAAGTAAAAAAGACCAAGCGAAGTGTCAGCACCCTCAGGGCTTCTCGCAGCAGCTGCCGTCAGCAGTGACAGCAGTTGTGAGAAAGCCGGAGACAGATGAGCGCACTCAACTGGGAGAGGAGAACTTTTTGGAGAAAAATGGGCTGAGTAATAATGATCGAGATGATGATGGCACTGCAGTAGACAGTCAATGGTGAAATGAACAGAATTACTCATTTGTTTTCCCCTAGAGGCGACTGAATGTTTGATTGTTCGCCACTATGGGGAATGAAAATGAGACATTCATTTGCATTTTCGGTCAGTTTTTGTCTTTGAACATAAAGAGTTTTCTTTTCAGAATTTATACTGACATTTATGCTGTATTCTTTGAGGGATATTGAACTGCCATTCAAACATCAATTATCCTCCGTCGACCTAAAATTGTGATATGATGATGCAAATGATCTTTTCTCAACTAATACTCATATTCATTGTCAAGTGAGACGTTGGAGAGGCTTTCCTCATTCCTCTCCTGTGTATATTTCCACTTCTTTTTACACAAACTATGAATGCAAAAACACTGCTTTCCGAATCTGTTTGCTTTTTGCAGTGCAACCTCGTGTTTTTGGCTGAAAATGAGGCCGACCTCTTCATCCTGACATTGATCTATTCTATCTATTCCATCCACTGCTGCTGCGAGGAGCAGCTCAGATATGTTCCAACATTGTCATAACAGAGCTATCCTCGCCTCCGCTTAGCCGTCTGCACCTTGTCATTTTAGCCATGACCACCCGACGCACCATGAACTTTCTTGACATTGCCTTGCCACACCTCATCTAACACCCTTCCCTTAATCAGCTCAAGCGCGAGAGAGGAATGAACTCTTGACTATTGACTCAATTCACAATGGCAACAATGCCAATCAAATGGAAAGTTTCTTCTTTCTGTGGTCTCTGCTTGCCAAAATGATATTCCTAATAGGGGTCTTCATAACATGAGACAGTGAGCATCCCTTCACAGAACAAGAAAGGATCTTCCAGTTCTTGCGAAATTTCAAGTCAGACCATTTTTTAAATAGCCTCTTTTCACTGAGCTAACAAAATTGCAGGATCGGAGCTCTAACAGAGGACCTGTTATATAGTCTATTCGTGCACATAATGACACAGGGACGGCATCTTGCAATCACACAAGTTCATTCGTGGTGGGAATCTAAAATACTTGTCCGAACCTTTCCTTTGTCAGTGTTCAATGTACATATGTCGCCTGCTTGCTATTGCATGCTCACCAGCAAAGAGAACAAACCACTTTTATACACCTCACAGAAGTCACATGAAGATGTTCTTTTTCTCATCACATACTATAAAAAAAGGCACCAATTCAACATGTTATAAATAACCAATGCATCTGACTCATTTTCTCATTCAATATTCGACAATGCAAGACAAAAGTTCAAAATGATTGTAATCCACTGTCTCCCTTGAAAGTTAATAAAGGTTTTTATTGCACCAAAAATAAAAAATAAATTCTCAAGTATTATTTTTATTAGGTTTTAGCACCAAGCATTTGGATTCGTATCTCATCTAATCTTTGCAACAGAGGATGCCCTTTTCAATAAAACTTCATGCATACTGGTAGTTGAATTATGAATTTTAGAAGCAGTTAGAACATTTTCCAATGTTCATTTTGTACATTTAAAAAATGTTGTTGATGATGTTAAGCCAATCTGAAAAGTTAACCACTGTATTTTGCAGAAAATGTGACTTTTTTGTCTGGCTGTCACTTTACGCTCCCCCCAAATGGCAAATTCTGCCAAAAGACAACCAGGAAATACGACACAAATTCAGAATTTTCTAATGTGACTTTTGGAAAAAGTCTCACTCAACTCTGATGATGCAACACATTTTGGGTTCTCTGTTTTGGACTTTTTGTTTAGAAGGTGTGAATTAGCAGCTTAATTATACATTCCAAATTAATGAGCCTATCATTCCAACAATATAGCCAGCTTTTAGAAGCAGAACTAACTTAACTATCACTTTCATGTTTTGTGTTAGGCCGTGTGTCATATTTCACACTAAAAGTGACCATTTGACCCAATAGACGCACAAGACAAGGAAGAAGCATGAATAACAATTTCACACCACTGTTGTGTCATGATCACTGCTTCCTGGGAAACAAGAATCATGAACAAAACAAATCTCACAACACGCCTGAGCTGACTGTCAACATCTTTGTGTGCCTTTTGCTCTTATTAGTCTGTCATTGAGGCACCTTCCAAGTTGACTACATGTAGCTGACAAGACAGGCTTATCAAATTGAGAAAGATTTAAAGAACCTCAAATTGAACATTGTTTATCTCCCTTTTAGATACAGTACAAATTGTTTGTGATTGTGTCTTAGGTGGGGCAGCGCCTTGTATTTCGCCATTGCGATTAGCAACAGGGGAAATGTTCCAAAGGTTTTGCAATATTGAGGCCACTTCCGTGTAGCAGCTCTCAAAAGGTGACTATGAGACAAGAGAAAAACATTTTAGTTTTTTCCCCTCAGGTACTGGATATAGAAGATATAACATTTTGTTTGAGCCCACTGATTTTTTGATAAGAACAAACGCATGTCTGACGGATGCGTATTCAAACATGAAATAAGGCTTCACTCAGTTTCAGATGTGGGTTTTTGCCTGTGCATACTACATTTAGACTACTTAAAGGTGGTACTCATATGAAGGACAGAGAGCTTTCGGCAGGAGAAAAACCAACTGTGAAACTGAGAAGGTGGGCAAAAATCAGAACAGTTGCAAAAATGACATCGGCCATAGCCAGCACAACCATTTGCTAAATCTTGAGGATATAAGAAACCACTAGTGTATTATGTCGACTAAACCAAGGAACATGATTGCATTTGATGACACAAACAGTGCGAGAGCCTTAAAGAAAATCCCCCAAACCACAGTTGCAGAGGGCAGGACTTAAGATATTACATTTAAAAGATGCAAACCACTTATTAGAAGAATAAGATAGTGTGTTTCGATTTTCTGCAATTGCCTAAGGACCTGTTCGGGATGTACCACCCAAAGAGCCTGGTGTCTGGTAAGTCGCTGAATTCAGGCTTCCCTGGTTGGGTTCGACAAATGGGTATGCATTCAATGCCCTAATTCAAAACCTGGAGCTCAAGGGAAAATGGCTATTGCAAAATGTCCTAAGTCCCTTGAGGCAGTAAGTAAGTTCAAGTTCAACGGGAAAAAGAAGCAGGAGTTTGATCAAGGCTGACCACGAAGAATTGAAGTACTCTGAGAGCACTCATTTCCTCCGATTGGTCCATCTTGGATGGGCTTATCACCATTTGTGTCATGGAAACGTTGACCATGTTGATCTTGATTCTGATTCTTCCATTGACGGCATAGTAGATCACAGTAGATGCACAGATTTTAGATTAAATAAATATATTAGATTCTTGGTGTCATCGCAGGTGGCTAAAAAACTGAGAAGTAGAGAGCACCCACAATCCCTTGCTCATCTCCAAACCTGAGAAGAACTACGATATGGATCAGTGGGAAAGCAATCAAATGGCGTTTGAAATGAGCTCGGCTTTTTGTCAGCCCGCTTGCACCGCTCCGATCCAGCCCTCTGTAGGCTTGCCTCTATCAAATGAATCTTTTATGCTGGTGATGCATGCAAATCCTCCTCTTTATACTCTGCCTCTACTCTTAAGGCGATTCCCAGCAGCGTAATACATTGCATCTCGGCATGAATACGTAACATCGTCATCGCCTCTCAAGAGGAAACGGCATTCCCGTCTTCAAAATCACCACATCTAATTCTCCTTTGCCTTATCTTCAAGTTCTTTTTTTTTTTTTACTCGTCACAATGATATCTTCTGATGAGGGTCACAACAAAGAATCATTTCATCAAGTCCATCATCAGTGACAATTTTGTCCATATTCATAGGCATTCATAGGAATTCATGGCCAAACAAGCTGCTGGAGGACTAAAGCAATTAAGTGCCTGGCAGTGCCATTGCTTGTTGGAATCCAAAGCAGGTAGGCCCCCTCATGCATTACACATTGCACACAATCAGGCCAAGGTGCAACGGGAATCTGCCAATTAGAATAAAGTCACTGTGCTCCATCTCTAACCTAGCGTGATAGGTGGTGCGAGCGCTTGGCGGCAAAGACAAGAGCATACAATATTCCCAAAGGTATGAGCACGATAGCCGTTATTTGCTGCGACAAGGACACGTGTACGCAAAAACCAGATTGTCTGTTGCAGAGTTGCGTACAAGCGGAAAGGATTCTCATAGGCAGGATTGTCATAGCAACCCATCAGCCTCTGAACTTTTTTGTCAGCATTCTTTGATTATTAGCATGAAGCGGGCACCGCATCATCCCAGTGGCATATGATGCTAATCCAGCACATGCACACACTGAAAAATCAATCAGTGCCAGCAGTATTCAATAGCTTGTATTGTGCTCTGGGTATTCCCATATGGAAATTTAATGTAGGAAAGGAATAGGAAACAGCCCGGTAATATTCATTGACAGGGGGTGGGGTGAGGGGGGTCTGAAAACCATGATGTATTTTTAAATATCTGGCTACCAGGGAGGATTTCTAAATGTGAAAACATGGAATAAGAAACGCACATAAGAAATGGTTAGATAAAAAAAAAAAAAGGTCCTCCCATTACATCCGGACCACACTTTTCTTTTCTTTTTTTTTACCTAAATTAACTTCATTTCCTGTCAAACGGCACTGCAAAAAAAAAAAAAAACTGTCAACAACCTAAAAAAAGCAACTTGCTTTGACTGCGAATCGCCCTAATCTCACCATCCATCTGTGTGTTTGCATGATGTGATTCGTCTGCAGTCTGTCATCAGTCCTTCTTGAAGTGATGTAAGTTTCTTTTTTTGATTGACATGCGTTGTTTCATAAAGACCAAATTAAGTGCCGGAGGGAGTTTCTTTATCCACTTGAAGGCAGTAGAAACAAGATAAGTCCACAATATATTGATAAGTATCTTTCTGTCGATTATGAAAATGGACACCCGTTTGCATGATTGTTATGGTACGGCACGGTATGGAACAGTGTGGTATATTGCCTCTTTTGTTTTTACCAGCGCTAACAACTTTCTGTTGCACAATTGAAGAGCTCTGAGTCTCCCTCCAAAGTAGGAGATGTTTGGCAATCTGCGTCCAGACTGCAAACGGATCGCTCCTGAATGAATTCACCGCTGGTTAATTTAACTATGCATGGGCCTTCACCTTGTATGGAACTGAAATTGGAATTTGGCATAATTCAGAATGGTCAGCTCAAATACCCATTTTTTTTTTTTTTTTTAGAAATAGGCAGATAACATACGATGTATTTGGTGGTTTAATTTGACAATTGATAGGTGGCCATACAGTCACTTCCGAGACCCAACTATACAAACATGCAAAAAATGTTTTCCATAAAATGACCCCAATGTGCCCTTTAATAAACATGAAAAAGATAACCTAATATTAGACCTTAATTTCGTCATTAAATTTTAAACGGACTGATATTACCTGACCCGTGCCAGAGTTTTCTCATACAGTAATCTCATAAGCATACAGTAGCGGTGTTATTTTTTCTTAGATTAGTCATCTGCAAGCCGGAAAAAAAAAATATGCTTAGCAATTTAGTTCAGCTCATGAAATGTGACACTTGTTTTCAGTGTGCGTGTGAGACCTGCAAGAAAAAGTGCGTGCTGTGTACCGTAATTTACTGGATCATTTGGGCTGTGTTTTGTGTGTGTAATTGTGTGTGATTAAAGAGGCTGGTCCTGAAAATGATCAAAACCAGACAAACTCATCCATGACCCTTGGTCACGACAGAAACCCATGAAGAAGAAGAAAAAGAGGATGACAAAGTGGGAAGATTAAGTGGAACGACAAAACTACTATCCAACGGGTTTTGGAAAGCGGCATTTCTTATTTTTTGGCAGGATCTACTGTGAACATGTTTCTGTCAATATTCACAGTCCTGACGTGGGCCTATATCACAAAGAGTGAATTCCCAAAGGATGTGGATGTCGAAACGGCAGACTGACTGCAGTAAAAACATGGTTCACTACTTTCTGATACCATGAAAGTAACGTTACGCGTGATAAACGTTGACCGTTTCCTCATTTAAGAGCTCGTACGAAGTGATTTACTGGACTTTTTAACGGCCACATTGGAAGCTTACACACTTAAACTCAGCTGTTGTGCAAGAAGGCGAGGATGAAGATATTTTATATCATAGTGCACTCAATCTGTAATGTTTCCTGTTTCACATGCTTTTTAAAAATGTTTGTTGTAAAGAGCTAAAGATAGTGAACAAAAATGTAAACAACGCCTGTGTTTTTGCTCCCATTTTCCACGAGTTGAGCACAAAGATCTGTAACTTGTTCTATATGCACCATTTTGCTGGTTTGATGGAGATTTTTTTTTTTCTTTTCCTGTATGTGCTTCTCTCCGACACAACGTTTGTTGCGTGCCAGGCTGACCAAGCAGCACATGGCTTTTGACAAAGCTCTAAGAAAATAAACAGATGTGTTGAGACCGTAACACACTCTCGCTAGACTTGCCACAGAAGTCGTCCGACAGGGAGTACTGTTACTCCTTTCTTCCTTCATAACATACTTACGCAGGGTTATTTAAGCGCCCCGTTATTACATAATGGTAACAAATGAGTAAAATTAAGTGTAATTAAGATGATTAATATAATTGACATCTCGTATCCTAGGTGGTTCTTGTATGGATACGGAAGACCTGTAATTGCCAAAACAACAATTTCTAATCAGTCACTCGTGCGGCTGAGGGATGCATCTTTTTGTCTCTTTGACTTGTGTCCGCTTATTTATGTTCACTACAGGGCTGCGAACGATCCTCCATTGTACATCCAGATAATAGCCGCATCACACATTTAACTAGCAAGTAAAGCCATAACTGCGGATGCACCTTTCTGAATTTAAATTCTATTCTTTAATGAGTTTCATTAGGAGCTGACACACCTCCTCTAATGGTCACTCATAAAGAATGTGGTGTTCATTCCGTATAGACACTTTACTGTATGTAGCATTTTGATTTTAATTCGCTTGTATGCTCCCATTGAGGCATGAGCTTGTATTGCTATGAACAGGCATGTTTGCCATCTTTGGATGCTGTGTCGGGAAGGCTCTAATAATAATGCATCGACACGATTCCATTAGCTCTTGTCTTGTGCTAGTTACAAGACCTGTCATGCAAACATGTATGGTCAAACGTGCACTACATAAAATAATATTGTCAACTGAACAGGCCTCGGCTTTTTGGTGTAAATTCAAAGTAACGACAATGCTGAAAATGACAACAGGTTTTATCGACATATAGGTCTCTACTTTTGTGGCATGTGTAGGCTAAACTCTGTGTGGCACGTGGCCTATCTTTGTGCGTCGGCGGGTTGGAACCAATGATGAGCATTTTGCAAACGAGCCCAAACCGGGGCCTCTGCAAGTAGGGAGGTCTGCGCTGCTGTGGGAGTGGTCAATCTGACTTCACTCATGGACAATCAATGCCGTTCCTTTCATTCCATTTAAATGCAGCGTGCCAACCGTGCAGTAGAGTCTCGACATGTCGGAAGCACATATGTGCCGTTAAGTGTGCACTTGGAGACTCTGAGAGCTTTTGTGTGCTCTCCCACTACCCTGTAGTTGTGCCACCTAGTAGAAAACTGGAGCTCAGAATTTGCTTGCCTGTGCCCCAACCCTCACTGTAATCTCAACCCTAACAATTAACCCCTAACCCTGTAAGTTTAGAGCAACTTTCTGCCACCTCATTTCCACGTCGCCATCTCCAAGGACACGACCTCACTATACTGGAATGCCCAGCTTGGCATTATTTTACAGTCTAAATATTTCACAGCACACCACCAAATAAAAATATTATAAGAACACATTAACTGATGTCGTGATGATCTTGCCTCAATTCATTAGCAAACTGTCTCAGTGTAATATCCTGACTTATTTTATCCAAAAGAACAGTTACTGTGTTATTATATAAATGGCAGCAGGTGATTACGCAGGCTAATTGTATTGTAACTTTGAACATTTCATTGTTCCACCTGCCACCATATGTCACCAGCATAGCTAAACAAAGTTACATCAATTGTAACATTTAAATGATGATTTGGGGACAAAGTTTGTGAAATTTACACAGCTGCAGTGCTATTTGCACAAGTGTGCTATGAGGATGTATGCTTTGGAGTTGTTCTCTAGGGTACTATGGCTTCCTGTCACTTTCCAAGAACATGCATGTTAGGCTGATTAAAGACCCTAAACATGAATGTGAGTCCGAACATTAGTTTTCCTACAAGCATGTGTGATCTGCAAAGGTATTACCTCTGAGATATTTCCTGTATCGTCTGTCACTTTTGCTTTAGTATCCTGTGAGATCCCAAAATGATTTTAGCTGCACGAGTGTGGGGACTGGCCCTGCGATGACCTCAAGCAGCTTGTGCGCGTCCTCTCCAGACCGCCGGCTGACAGTAGTTGCCAGGTGAGCAACCAGGCCGCCGCCACTCTCCAGTGGCAACATAACTGGAACCGACAGGCAGCTGAAACAATGGTTGATTGTCTCCCCAACGCAGGCTTTGCAATAATCCACTGTTGACTCAGGTCAGCCATCACTGTGATTAACTACTCTGAATGATGATGTGCTAATCTGCTTTTTCATACTTTGAATGAGAAATGTAATGAGAGTTTTTGGTTTGATGGTGTAAGTACATTATGAAAGATTAATAATTGATTGTTATTACCAAGGCAAACATAAGTAATAAGGACTGTACCATCTGTTAGCGGCTGTACTGATTCAGGTCATTCATCCATTTTCTATACCGCTTGTCTTGGTGAGTCAAATGGTGCACAGTTTACTGGTTGCCAGCCAGTTGCCATCCACATGTAGACAAACAACCATTCACACTCACATTTACACTAATGAGCAATCTAGAGTTTTCAGTGAAATCAACATGCACGTTTTTCAAATATACGGGCAAGACATAGGACCTGGAGAGAATCCCAGTAAAGGAAGAACACGCTAATTAACTCCTCATTCAAACCCTGAACCTGAGAACTGTGAGACAGATGTTTTAAGCACCAGGGCACTGTCTTGTCAGCAATTGTTTGACTTGATTCATTTATACACCACTTGCTGTACCAATATAGACTGGAGTGGATTTCTGTGCTCCAGACTGAATCAGCGCCAGTGGACTTTTTTCTTCACTTTTGAGGAGCACATGCTAATGAGACTTTGAGTTGAAACGCTGATCACAAGCAGCAGTGTTATTGTAGTAATGGGCTGTGAATTTTTTATTGTTTTTGATGTGCCACCTGCGCATGCCGTTGCTTGGCAACCTGGTCAACTCTCAATTTACACTGTCTCCTAAGTATTTAGTTATGAAGGCAGTATTCTGATTAAATTGCTTGTATTGGATTTATTAAAAAGTCATTAAAAAACATGCTCCTTCAAAGTAGATCGTAGATGAGCTGCACATACATCAATGACGAAGATCAGTATAACGTACAGATCCACTACGCACGTTAACTTCTCATTTATTGCCCTACTTTTGTTCCCAGCACAAGCACGCTAACTGTGCACATGGGTAGAGTTTGCTTTCTTTTAGTATTTTACTAGATTTAGCACACATTCAGGAAGGGCGTAACAAGACGTTTGCGCTCCTTGTGCGGCATTATGGGATGCAAGAGGCCATTTCCCCAAACCTTGCAGTATCTCTCCTTTGAGATATCTCATGAAAATTATGAAGGAATTGGTGCACGTAAGAAACTGACTGAAGTATAAATGGGAGAATATGCCCAAATCTGTCTGATTCCCTTCCGTATAGCTTCAAACAAGCAGTAACTATGGTAGCACGGCTGGATCAAAAAGGCTTAAGCAAATTCGGTTTCATCTTTATTTCTTTGTCTCTCTAGCCTTTGCAACCTCCCACTCTTGGCTACATTTCTTCACCGGTGCTTTTGTGCTCCAATTCCACACAAGCATGATGGGACTCATCATCCGTTTCCTCTCTGCCAATGCTGTTCTTGACCTGTTCTTGTGATTCAGAAATGCCCGACCTAACACTGTAAGGCAAGAGAGAGCAGGCAAACATTTTTCAGCCCCAGACATAAACCCCCACCAAAGTTTACACTTGCCCCTACTTCTCATTGCATATAAAAATCTCTAAATGGGTTTTCTGTGTGGGGGGTTATGCATTAGTCATAGAGACCTGTGCCCTGTCCCATTTCACAGCGCCCCATGAGTTCTAATGGAGAGGAGAGGTGACTGTCAGCAGTGAGCGAGTGGTGGCAGAGGTTTATGGCTGATAAGCTTGTGTGGTGTCATTTCAACACAGATGTGTCTGCTTTAATACTGAAAGGAAACTCCACTTTTTAAAAAATCTGAAAGAGCTCAGATGAAATTCATTTCATGACAATCATAGGATAAATCTAACTATCATTGTCTCCAAGTTGAGTTTTTTTTTAAACACACAAAAATTGTTGTTTTTTAGAAAATAATCCGGACATCCTATTCATGCACGATTACACCACAGTAGCAGTAATAATTTTCAAAGCTGAAGGCACATTACATTAGCTTTGATAGATCACATTATGTATACTAAATTAATCCTTTTGGACATGCCCCTCCTACAAAGTGCAAAATGAGCTGCTCCGCAATTTACCACATTTCTCAAGGCCCTTATTCATAAAAAGCAATTAATTTATGTTTACATTTATGAATGTCATGTTAATAAATGCTTTATGATCACAGTTTTACACACATTTATTTCCTGTAGGAAATATTAATGGTGTGGCCCAGCATTGCAGAACAGTGCGATGACGTCACGCTACGGGCACTCCAATTGGATGAACTACATGACATTAAAACTATTACATAAGAGTCCATTGTCATTGTTTATCTTTTCCATTTGGTTTGTCCTTTCCATTTGCTCCTTCAATTAAACTTGAACCTTTGTCTCCATATAGTAAACACAATCACAACTATGTAAATGACCTCTGAATTGTGCTTTAACGCTATATAGTCAAAGATCCTCATGACAAGTTAACTTTACCAACTACAGTTGTTTTCAAACTAGGTTTAGGGTTAGAGGCTAGGGGTTAGGAATAGGGTTAGGTGTTTTTAGGTTAAGGTATTGGTTAAGTGTCGTAGTACGGTTTCAAACCAAAGTCAGCTTTTTAACCTAGGGTTAGAGTTTCAGAGTTGCACACCATTACTGTCAAGTAATAATCTGATTTTATTTCCAATGAAATAGCAATTGGCTGACTCAGTTGAGTGATTTGGTCCGAATCCATATTGTAATGGATGGAGTGAAAAATGAGAATTGTTGATTTGATCCCTGATCTACTGATATAGGTACACTTTTCCAAAACCTTACACATGACTGGCAAAATATTTGTCGGTCTGTCTTGTTTGCCGATTTCCAGATTTAAATATTGGGCAAACAATGGTTGAATTCCATTCCTCTGGAAATTCCCCTTGAGCGATATAGTGATTAATATTTTTTGTTATGGGTGCAGTAAGAGATTGACCCATGTCATTTCGCATTGTAGTGTCCATTCCAAATACATCTTTGGATTTATGCTTCATCATTTTGTTCAGAAGCCCAGGAAAAAGCAAAGCTGGGCTCTGATGATGGTGCTGGGATCAAAAATGAATAGATGGATTAAAAGTGACCTGCACGCTCTGTGTAATTAATGCAACAGACTCAACAACAGCAGTTTGATTACCAAAACAGTTTCCAACAGTTTCCATCTATTGCATTTACTATTCTTGCAGAGGTGAAACCCAAGGATGCCCACCCCCCGTTACAGAGCTCCAGAATGCTTGGGAAACATCCGCCTGAAGCACAAGAAAATGTGGCTCAATGAAAAGAAGCAACATTTTCCCTCCTGTCATGGTCTGAAGCTTAAATGATTAAATACACATTAGACGCGTATGACTCACTGGTTTGTCAAACATAGATAGGCTCCCTGAGTCACAGTGAACACACAGGGATAAGTGAGGGCTACACTTACGTAGCACCCTGCTAAGAGTAGACAGAGAGAGCACACAAAGAAGAAAATGAATAGGAGCGTGATCTTGGCGAGGTCGATGAGAAGTCTTGATTTTTGGCCCTCAGGAGGTTCGATTACTGGATGACCTGTTGACACTAGAAGTAGAGGGAACGCCTGACTCCTAATTTTCTGATTTTCAAACTTTCTCAGATGAAGGATGTCTTGAACAACAATAATAAAACACAGACTACCTATTAAGAGCCAGCCCAAAGCATAAGCAGACTAAGGATGCTGAGAAAGGGAGTGCCCCAAGAGTAAAGAACAGAGCAACAACAGTAAGAAACGAGTTGAATATTCGGATTATGAGAGTATATGTCACGAACGGGGTGTAGATGGAGCGAGGACGACCAAATGCAGCTTGGACCAGGGTTTATTGCAGGAACTCAAAGGACAAACCCGGCAAACTGACGTGACTAAACAACAAAACCAAAAGGACTGACCGCCAAAGCGTGAAACAAAAGACAGGACCCAAACAAACCGCGTGACAGTGAGACATGCATTGTCCACGTCTCAGGCAATGCTCCGACGGCGAGTGACACGCAAACAGAACTTAAATACGACACAGGTAACGAGGCAGGTGCGTGTGGTTACACTAATCAAGGGCACACAGGAAGGGAGGGGCGAGCACACAGACACAGAAACGATGACATCACAAAACTGTGGACGAGGCATGACAGTATATTTTGATTTATTTTACAATAAAACCTTTGCAAATTTTTCAATTTTTTTTACCTAATTACTCAACCCTAAATGTGTTTTTTTTTAGACCATTTTATGTCATATTGTTTGAGGTACTAGTGACATTCAGGCTGGAGGAAAAACGTTCAAGTCAATCACATCAATAAGTTAGGTTGACAAAATTTTAGCCTCGCGGCATTGTCGGCACCATTGCACGCCATTCATACAGACATATCCAGCCATCTGATTACTCAATTGTTTAATGGAAAAGTCCACTCTAAAGTGATTCAGTAGTGACAGCCCTAACTTCTTCTGTTCTCTTACAGTATTTTTAAATATGCCCAAGAAAATCCATTTGTTTTTGAACTTTGTTTTTTTTACTTTACAAAATGTTTTTTGAAACCACAAATAATAAACTAGAGAACAAGATCATCTTCAATTCTGCTGTAAGACTCCTCGCATTAATTAATTGGAAAACCTGTTCATGTGATTTGGAGCGGCTATTTCTGGTAGCAACGGAATTTAAATGGGCTCAGAAACTATGTCCCTGTGTGCGAACAAAGGGTTCTATGGACTAAGTACTAATTACAGTGATAGCATGTTCTTTTTCTGACTGCTAAGTCTATTCAAGAAAGGCATTTATTTACTGATATTAATGATGCACGCAGCAACAATTCGGGGCATTTGAGGGATGGCTGCTACTTGAGGAAATAAAGTAACTTCTTCTTGCACTTACTGTATATGAAACTTTAGCAACAATTAACTCGTCAGTTCTTTTAACTTAGACAGGATATTTTAGGTTGTCATTTACCTGACTTTTTCATCTTCTTCAGAGCTTCATCAGCTGATATTCAAAAAAGGTGTGACTCACCTGTCAATTTGACAGGTGTCGTTGTCTCTGCTGTCCATTCACCCCTTCCAGAATGCTGATAAACACAAGTCACACATCATCATGTGACACTCTGAAGAAGGTGAAAGACCAACCGAAACATGTCACGTCTATGGTCTGCTACAATTAAAAATTAATAGGAGTCAAAATAAAATCAAATAAAAAAAAAAATTTAGAAATAAACTAAAAGAAAAATACATTGATGTTTAATTGCATTTACTTATGTGTACATTCGTATATATTTTTACATTCATTTTATAATTATTTTTTGTATTTATTCATACTTTTATTTTGTATTATATATTGTTTTTTGTTTTTATTTACGTGTGGAGAGAGAGAGAGAGAGAGAGAGAGAGAGAGAGAGAGAGAGAGAGAGAGAGAGAGAGAGAGAGAGAGAGCTCATCCAGCAGCCATCTCGAAATGAAGAAATATTGTACTTATATAAATTGAATGTTGGCAAGCATATGAGGATTGACCTGGATACAGTTCACTTCGAAAAACATTCTGTCAGCCATTGGTATTGGCCGCCATTAGTATGGGCTGCAATTGCGAGTACCAAGTCCTTGAAAAGAAAGCTCATGTTCGCCCTAGACATAAGGTTCTTTGAGGAAATATCTCCCTGGATTTGAGAACTTTTAAGAACCCCTGATTGAGAGGCCATGATGCTCTCTGTGGGATGGAGGGCAGGAGTTTGCTGGAGAAAAAAAGCAGAATGACTCTAAAGAGCACAGGGCGCACATATACGTAGATGTAAATGAATGTTGATCAGTCTCCTGGAGCAGGAAAAAGATGTGCACTGTGAATTAGACAAGGACAAAAGCAGCCCACGTTGGTTCCTGCTCTTAAATCACACACACTGCCAGAAGGCACCACCGAGCCTCTCCACCAATAAACAACCCAGTCAGATTCAATAAGGAAACATCCGCGGCCTTTTAATGTTCCCTCTTATAAGCTGTTTCCTGCAGCTGCGGCAAGCCAGTCACTTCTTCTCTCCACCCTCTATTGAGCAGCAACTCAATTCAAAGGCTGTCGGTTGAAATACAAGAGTCGTTTCTACCCCTTTTCATGTCTGCTACTTCACTGTTTTCGGGGACCCCATCCAAGAAGGGGGCGCTAACGTGTCTCTGAAAGGCAAAGAGGATGCAAGTGATTTGAATCATTACAGCAGCCGGAATTACTGTAATTACATTCAGCGGCATCATTATCGCCCTATGCGGCATCCTGGCGGAGGCTGTATACAGACACTGACAGCATCCACTGAGCCTGTACCACACGTCACTTTGGTGGGCGATGTCATCCAAGCTACCTGCACGGTGCTCATCTACGGCCGTGTCCGCCTCTCTTTCAGTCGCGCCTAAGTTTCTTGTGGAAATTAATTTTCCTGCAGGTAACCAGAGACATTACTTGCCAAGTTGCAACAAGTGTGCGCTACTTGTGATTTACAGAACCAAAAAATGGCAAAATAACTTTATTACTGGTACAAACAACTCACTCAGCAAGCAGAATGAGATTGTTCACCTTTTGTAGGGTGTGGATAGAGTGTCAAACTCATTTTCATCACCTCATGGTAGTTAGGGTTTCTCTCATATAGCCTTTAAGCCAAAAGAAATCATACAGTGATACCTCAATTTAACGAGAGACCTGATTAGCTTTGCACGCAGCTTGTTTAAACGTTGTTTCTAAAGTACATTTTTAAGTAGTTCAGATTTATTTAACGTTAGTACAGCACAATACATTTGCACTTAATCTTGGAAACCTTTTAATCAAGTGCAGTTTTTCATTTTTATGTGCAATAGAGTTTTATCATTAATGCAGTAGTTGTTCTTACAACTTGTGTACGTATGTGTAAATTGTAATGGTACAATGGCTTAGTTACAATAAATGCAGATTTATTAGGAATAAAACCTTCACCTACTTTTTTACAAACATATGGGCCTAGGATGTTACTGTTGGCCAAGTATTTTATGAGGTGGTACTTGCGGTAAAATCAAAACTGAGAACCAACCACTGCAGTAGATTGTGACAGTGAACTTAGAAGCAGCGGCAGCAATGAGCAATTCTTAAAAAAGAGGCCTTGAGATGTTCATTGCCACTCCTAGTTGAAGTTCACCAAACAAAACAGAGAATTACACAAACCTTTCTGAATATCCACCAGCTAAATGCTATTGGCCGTGATGAAATCAATCAATATTGCAGTAGTTTGATTTCAGCAACTCGTATTTGAACACGAATAGCAACACATGCAAATATAGCATATTTTCTTTATCCTGTGAAAAACGTCTAAGACTGTGTCATCGCATCTTGCATCCTCCTCCTGTAGCTTTGTTTTATACTGCCCCCGGTGGTCTGGACACACACACCAGGAGCGACAGAAGCATAAAATGATGCACAAACAGTTTTTAATTTTTCAAATATGTTATTACTTTATGATTTCATGAAGTGCAATGGTATAGAATGTTTTTCTTAAAGGAGCCCTGACAAAAACAACAACAACCATACTGTGGGCACCCTACTACTGAATTAAAACACTTTTTGCAAAAATTAGCCTCCACTAGGAAGGCATAATATTAGTCGAGCATTGAATGAGTGGATTTTGGTGTCAGTGGCAAGGCTCACCTGTTTCACAATTATTTTTTTTTGCTTCACCTCTTCCACATGCTTCCGTTCACATTGAGTCTTTGACGTCAGCACCTTAAAAGATATATTGAGACATGCACGCTGAGCATCGATGTTACATCAACTAGCATCAATTAGCTGCAAAGCTAGCAAAGAAGGCCACTTTATGTCACATAGTGAAGGAAATACCTCCCAAAATAAACTTACTTGAACAGGGTTACTTGCTGTTCCAGAGAGATTTGATATCGATCCTAGGGAAAGTGAAAGCTAATCCACATTTTTATTGTCCCAAACTGCACAAGCAGTTGTCAGTAAAATGTTTGCCACAAACCAACACACGTTTTGAGAGTTCTTTTGACATATGCAAGGCATAAATAAAGTCCAATCACAAGCCTTTCTGTGGCTTAACTGTAGGAAGAAGAAAGAGAATCTTGTTCTTCTGCCACACCTGCACAAAAGTTTGTGTTGAAACTTCAGCAGGCAGATGGATTCAAAATTGTTAGGGTGGAGTTAGTGGCATCACAAACCAAAAAGGGCGGGGTTGGTAACATCACAAACAGCCCATTTGAGAATGCTAGAAAATGGATGGATGGATGGATGGATGTTTGAGCTATGATGATACAAACAGCAAGGGAAACATTCTTGTCACTACTTTGAGGACTCGTCAGGCTAGCAGATGTATATTTATGCTCAAAAACCTAAAAGAAATAGAGAATTTCATGTCAAGGCCCCTTTAATAGTTATGGAGTTAAACTTAAGTCAATGTGCAACTGTGGTCCGTGTACTTTTTGGGCATTTGTTTTTCCTTTTGACGTAGGCAAACGCCAAATGTAAAACGATCAGATTTCAATTTTATGTTGTTTAAAGAAATAAAAGAAAACCAGTCACCTCATGTTTTTTTCTTTTGAAATTTTGTAATTGAAAAACAAAAAACGGCCGTTACACCTGCAGTGTAGATCATCTTCCATTATTAAATCAATAAGTCTTAAGTTGATGACACCAATTATGTTAAAGCAAAAATCTGTTTAGCCTGAATTTCTTGTGTAGGGTGGGTGATAATAAGGAATGTTGTGGCTGAGGTTAAATTATAAAATAATGGCTCTGCTGCTATCTAGTGGCTCATATTGGTCATCTTATTTTATAGTTATTTTAATTGTTGGCTGGCTACATCCTGAACTGGACGTCTGCCGATCACATGCAGGAAACATAACTCACCACTCGCACTTTCATTCACACGTTTAAGCCATTTTGAAAGTGTGAGGAAGCCAAAGTACATGTAGAAAACCACACAAGCACAGGGAGCACCTACAAACTCCACACAGGAAGGCCGAAGCAACGGTCGAAACCAGAACTGTGAAAATTATCAGGCGGATGTGCTAAACACTCATCACCATGCTGCCTGATAATTTTGCTGACAATGATAAATATTTCTTAAGGTCCTCGTAGAAAGAATGGCTCTGCCAGGTTATCTTACAACACAAATCCAATCAGAATGCTCATATATATATATATATATGATGAATACATACATATATATATATATATATATATATATATATGTATGTATTCAGCATTCTGTTTTAACAGATTTGAAAAAAGATATTTTTTAACTCCAAACGTCAACAAGGCACAAGACAGTAGCGATGTTCCAGGTAACAAATTGTCCAGCACCAGTTTTGTCACATCAGCAGTGCTACCAAACAAAAGTTAATATGCGGACCTCAGAGAAATACAATTTAATAACTCCCACCTCCTTTAGACAAACTGTTTTCTGAGCATTGATGAGAGCTGGGGCTTTGAGAGGTATAAAAGCTCTGCACACAGCAAAACAGAAGCTGAAGATACTGCTGCGTCTGTGAATTTACACTTGAACAACTTACTACCAGAAGTCTTCATTTTTGTCCTTACAGATGAATGTTGCAGCTTTATTGTGTACAGTGATGCCTGTGGAGTTCTGACAATAAAATACTGAACTCTTGGTGTACATTTAACCAGTCTTATTAGACTATCTACTAAACCAATGAAACTCCAAAATAAATATTCCCAACATTGTCCACATGTATGTTGGTTAATTTTACGTCAAGTTGGGAAAGATGATTTGGTTGCCATAGAAACAAACATGTATAACAATAACATCATTACAATGTTATAGGGGTAGAGGATTTTATTAATGTTTGACAAAACCATCACCTACTACAAGGAGAGCCTTTATAAGAGCTCAGTTGGAGAAAAAAAAATGGTTTGAATAGCACATAATGGTTTTAACATTGTGTTGTAGGTATACATTGCATGTATGAGTGGTTCACCAAACTAAGCGGATGAACTTTTACACAATTGGTGCAGCAGAGAATAGTGAACCAACACTAACCCACAATTTGATACATTAGCAGTAACAATGTTCCATAATTACACCTTCTGCTGGTAGCAGGCCAAGAGATACAAACTAAATATAGTAATCGATGATTTTGTTCATTGGCGACAGCATGCACTCAAAAAGATATTCATCTTCCATGGCAGATAGCCAGCTTTCCACAGTATAGATAGATAGATCGATCGATCGATAGATAAAATGTTTCATAACCTCTCATAGGCTTGTTGTTTAGGACAAATTTAATGAATACACCCAATGACATCACTTGTTCATGTCAATGCACATTTTGCAATGTTAACAGTTGGAGCCCGACCGATAAACTGGCCATTCTTAGATCAAAATCAGGAGAGGTTTAGAAGAAAAAAAAAAAAAAGTTCTTCAGCCTAAAAAACAAACAAACTGGAGAACTGGATAAAAACATGTTCTCTTCACATGCAATGTCTTAATGTAGATCTATGTTTTTGTGACTGCTTACGGTATGTAGGTCATGTAACACATTTTGAATTTATCGCTGGCTTTTTATTACAATTTTGTTCCATATATTCGTACGGTATATGATTGATGACAAGATTACTTGGCTATTTGTTCATCCCTTTAATTCCTCAGTGGAGGCCGAGGGCGTTTCAGAAGCCTCAAGGCACTCCTGCAAGACAGAAGACAGACAGAATATGTAAAAGACATGTTGCAATAGAGGTCACTCAAAAAAAAAAAAAAAAGAGTTCACCTTCACTCTGTCCAGCTCTGGTCTTCCTGGGAGCGATTTCTGTGAAGAAATGCCCTGCCAAGAAAACATGATGGTTACATTATTGTCGTCATCTGAACTTGACAGACTCGTGCACGGTTCTCACTCTCTTGGACTGCTGTGTCTCCTCTATGGATTTGGAGCGATTCTTCATGTGTTTCTGAGGAGAGGTGCTGGTGGAGCCCTTGTGACAAAAGCAAAACATTAGAAAACAAAACTCTTGCCTTCTCAAGTAGTCCTCATTCATAATTATAGTATTAGTTTCTTTCTTCTATACCTCGTTTGTCTTCCGCTCCATGGCTGACTTCAGTGAGGATGACTTGAATTGTAAAGTTGCCTATGAACAGAATTCACAATTTCATTTAGTAAAACCTATGCAATACCAAGGAGACGAGACTGATTATAGAAATCCAAGTCAAGTTTCGACCCTCGAGTACCAACCAAGCTCATCTAGAGGAAACATTGATCTCTAAGTGAAAGAATCAATGGCTGCCACTTGATCGTCACTTCACTCGTCCACTGCGACTGCGGATGTCACGGTAGTGTCGCATTCATGGTAGGAGGGAATCAATTGGATGCTTCCAGGTCAATGTGTTTGTACAGGCCATTGAATGACCCAGTGGGACGCTCCCCGCAGCTCTTCTATTTTAAATTAGACCTCTTATTGCCACACCAAGCTGCTTCACGTGACACACTCAAGGCTGTGCACTAAGAATGAAATGTATGGAGCGAGAAGACACTAGAGGAGGATTTCAGCAGGATGGCTGAGTACATCGCTCACCATCTCACGGAGGTAACGTGACCCAAGTCGGAAAGATAGTTTCGCTTGTCTTATAGATTCACTACCTATGTGTGGATTCTTAAAAGGAATGAATCATTCTGCAGGAATGACTTGCCCAAAAGGATGGAGGCTTGTACTGTTTGCATGCACGAACATGTCCGTTGTCGTATACAATGGCGTGCATGACAACAAAAGTAACAGATTGGAGTCTTAAAAGCTAATGCTCCCGCTCTTTCTGCAAGGGTGGGCAAATACAAAATGTTGCCTCACAGTCCTCTGCATACGTTTCTCCCACCCATCATCACTTTTAGCCACACAACACAGCAAGATGAGGTGGAATACAGGATGGATAATATACAACAGAGCACGAGTAGTGAAATGCCGAATCAGGACTTCAGAGGCAAGACTGTTCCGCAGCTGACAGCTGGCCAGCTTGGCAGCAATAAGCAGCAGGCTTGAAGCTTCCAGTTGTGGTCAGACAGATAGCTGAGGCTACTTGTGGGGATAATGGTGGAGAAGAAAAGTGGTAAACGTCAACATTTTACAGTGGATATAAAAAGTTTAGACACCCCTGTTCAGATGCATGGATTGGGAATATTGGGGGAAAAAATGAGGCAGATATAAATCATTTGGAAACTTGTACCACCGTGGCCTACTGTATATCCATGCAACTTTGAGAAATTGAGAAAAGGGCTTTGAGATGGGGATAAAAAAAACTGGCATAATAGGGTTGCTTAAGTGTGCACCTCTTAAAACTGCGGATGTTCAGAATCAACCAATCACACAAATTCATAGTCAATGCACACTTGCCACCAGTAAAGGTGCCTCGGATTAAACCAAAATATAGTAGTTCAAATGATTGTTTTTTTATTTATCGGTTTAGCAGAAGCCTGATAGTTATGAACCAACTTCTTGATGTCCTTTTTTTACATCACAAAAAGGGCATTTGAATAAGGACATACTATTTCTAGGTGTATATGAGTAAAAAAATAAAAAAGTAAATGTATGATAGAAAATAATTGGTATTTTACAGGTTGGCACCCATCTATCAGTTGTGAACACTGTATTGAATCAAAAGGGTGGAGCCATGAACAGTGGATTAGTGGACCAGAAAAATGCCTTCCATGTCACAAATGGAATGCTATGGGAGAAACAGACCAAGAAATGTCAAGTCATCTTTTCCTAGGTACTCCCTGATTTCCACAACTAAGGTAAATCAGCAGTAATTTGATGATTGCTATATAGTGGTGGTATACATGAATGCAGAGATTCAGAGACCACCAAGGTTATCATGTGGACAGAACCCACAACTGGGAAAAGAGGGCTGCCCCTGAGAAGCAAGCACATGCAGGCTAAATGTTAGACCAGTATATCACAGTGACACACAATTGTATCCCATAACAATTATGAATATGAAAGGAAAATTAAGTACAGACATTTTTAAAAAGGGGTTGTTGTCCTCCCCAAAATGCAAATCTACAGCATGGAACTAAGCTCATTTGGAAACAATAGTTGGATCATAACTGAAAATTGCAGTGTCATAGTACATGCTACAATGTTACAGAGTCACACAATAGGTGAAGAAGAAAAAAAAAAAAGCACTCACCTGCTTTTCTTCCTCTTCTCCGTGCAGACGTCCAGCCGAGGAGATGCTCTCAGCTTCACTGCTGCTATGGAGTCTGTGTGAGCGCGCACACACACATGCACGCCTCTCCCCGTGTTCATTCAGAGCTCCACCGATGCATCATTCATGCATGGTTAGATGGATTGGATGGATTGAGATGCGCACACACACACGCGCACCCACTCAATGAGCATCAGTTCACATCACATTTATTTACTTTTCTAATTTTATCTATTTTATCTTTGTACTTTTTTATTTTTATGTATTTTATCTATTTACTTTTCTATTTTTATCTATTAGACAAATTTACTTTATTTTCATCTATTCTATCTGTTTGCTTTTCTATTTTTATCTATTTAATCAATTTACTTTTCTAATTTTATCTATTTTATCTTTTTACTTTTCTATTTTTATCTATTTACCTTTCTATTTTTATCTATTAGACAAATTTACTTTATTTTCATCTATTCTATTTTTATCTATTTAATCAATTTACTTTTCTATATTTATCTATTCTATCGATTTACTTTTCTATTTTTATCTATTTTATCCATTTACTTATCTATTTTATCTATTTACTTATCAATTTTATCTATTTATTTACTTTTTGATTTTCATCTATTTTATCTATTTACTTTTCAATTTTTATCTACTTAATCAATTTACTTTTCTATTTTTATCTATTTTATCCATTTACTTTTCTATTTTTTATCTATTTTATCTAATTACTTATCTATTTTATCTGTTTACTTATCTATTTTATCTGCTTTATCTATTTATTTACTCTTTATTTTCATAAATTTTATCTATTTACTTTACTATTTTTATCTATTTACTTATCTATTTTATCTATTTACTTATTTATTTGATCTATTTACATATCTATTTTATCTATTTACTTCGCGTCATCCAGGCACATCTAAGGCTGTCCAGGCGCATCCAAGGCGGTCACTGCATCGTCCAGGCATATCCAAGGCGGTCCCGGCGCCGTCCATGTGCATCCAAGGCGCATCCAAGGCGCATCCAAGGCGCATCCAAGGAAATCCCGGCATCGTCCAGAAGCCCAAGGCGGTCCGGCGTCGTCCAGGCGCATCCGAGGCGCATTAAAGGCGGTCCCGGCGTCTTCCAGATTCATTTAAGGTGCATCCAAGGCGGTCCTGGCGTCGTCCAGGCGCATCCGAGGCGCATTAAAGGCGGTCCCGGCGTCTTCCAGATTCATTTAAGGTGCATCCAAGGCGGTCCCAGCGTCCTGGCGAATCCAAGGCGGTCCCGGCGTCGTCCAGGCTCAAACAAGGCGGTCCCAGCGTTGTCCAGGTGCATCCAATGCGCATCCAAAGCGCATCCAAGGCGGTCCCGGCGTTGTCCAGGCTCAAACAAGGCGGTCCCAGCGTCGTCCAGGCGTATCCAAGGCAGTCCCGGCGTCGTCCAGGCACACCTAAGGCAGTCCCAGCGTCGTCCAGGTGCATTCAAGGCACATCCAAGGCGGTTCCAGCGTCCAGGCGCATGTAAGGCAGTCCAAGGCCATCGTCCGGTGCATCCAAAGCTGTCCTGGCGTCGTCCCAGAGCATCCAAGGCGCATCCAAGGCGCAATCAAGGCAGTCCCGCTGTCGTCCAGGCGCATCCAAGGAGGTCCCAGCATTGTCCTGGCGCATCCAAGGCAGTTCCGATGTCAACCAGGCACATCCAAGCCAGTCACGGCGTCGTCAAGGCGCGTCCAAGGCGCATCCGAGGCGCATCCGAGGCGCATTCAAGGCGCATCCAAGGCGCATCCAAGGCGCATCCAAGATGGACCCGGCGTCGTCCAGAAGCATCCAAGGCACATCCAAGGCACATCCAAGGCGCATCCAAGGCGGTCCGGGTGTAATCCAGGCGCAGTGAAAGCGCATTCAAGGCACATCCAAGGTGCATCCAAGGCGGTCCCGGCATCGTCCATGCGCATCCAAGGTGGTCCTGGTGTCGTTCAGGCGCATCCGAGGCTCATCCAAGGCGCATCCAAGTCGCAACAATGGCTGTCCTGGCGTCATCCATGCGCATCCAAGGCGGTCCCAATGTCGTCCAAGTGCATCCAAGACGCATCCAAGGCGGTCCCGGCGCCGTCCAGGAGCATGCAAGGCACATCCAAGGCGCATCTAAGGCGGTCCCGGCGTCGTCCAGGCGTAAACAAGGCGGTCCCGGCATCGCCCAGGTGCATCCAAGTCGCATCCAAGGCAGTCCCGGCGTCGTCCAGGCGCAAACAAGGCGGTCCCAGCGTCCAGTCGCATGCAAGGCGGTCCCGGCGTCATCCAGGCACATCCAAGGCGGTCCTGGCGTCGTCCAGGAGCATCCAAGGCACATCCAAGGCAGTCTTGGCGTCGTCTTGGCGCATCCTAGGCGCATCCTAGGCGCATCCTAGGCGCATCCTGGGCGCATCCTGGGCGCATCCAAGGCCCATCCAATGCGGTCCCGGCGTCGTACAGGCGCATTCAAGGCGTATTGAAGGCGGTCCCAGCGTCGTCCAGGCACATCCAAGGTGGTCCTGGCATGATCTGGGCGCATCCAAGGCACATCTAAGGCGTTCACGGCGTCATCCAGGCACAAACATTGCAGTCCCAGCGTCCAGGCGAATCCAAGGCGGTCCCGGCGTTGTCCAGGAGCATCCAAGGCGCATCCAAGGCAGTGACAGCGTCATCCAGGCGCATCCGAGGCGGTCCCAGCGTCATCCAGGTGCATCCAAAGGGCATCCAAGGCGCATCCAAGGCGCAAACAAGACCATCCTGGCGTCCAGGCGAATCCAAGGCGGTCCTGGCGTCGTCCAGGTGCATCTAAGGAAGTCCCGGCGTCGCCGAGGCGCAAACAAGGCTGTCCCAGAGTCCAGGCGCATGCAAGGCGGTCCCGGCGTCACCCAGGCGCATCCAAGGCGATCCTAGCGTCATCCAAGGCGCATCCAAGGCGCATCCAAGGCGCATCCAAGGCGGTCCCGCTGTCATCCAGGCGCTTCCAAGGCGCTTCCAAGGCGCTTCCAAGGCGCTTCCAAGGCGGTCCTGGCGTCGTCCAGGCGCATCCAAGGTGCATCCAAGGCAGTCCCAGCGTTGTCCAGGCGCAGCCAAGGCAGTCCCGGCATCATCCAGGAATATCCAAGGTGATCCTGGCGGCGTCCAAGCGCATCCAAGGCACATCCAAGGCAGTCTTGGCGTCGTCTTGGCGCATCCTAGGCGCATCCTACGCTCATCCTGGGCGCATCCTGGGCGCATCCAAGGCCCATCCAATGCGGTCCCGGCGTCGTACAGGCGCATTCAAGGCGTATTGAAGGCGGTCCCAGCATCGTCCAGGCACATCCAAGGTGGTCCTGGCGTTGTGCAGGCGCATCCAAAACATATCCAAGGAATCTCGGTCCAGGTGCATCCAAGGTTCATCCAAGGCAGTGCCGGCGTCGTCCAGGCACAAACAAGGCGGTCCCAGCCTCCAGGCGAATCCAAGGCAGTCCCGGCGTCGTCCAGGCGCAAACAAGGCGGTCCTAGCGTTGTCCAGGTGCATCCAAGGCGGTCCCGGCGTCGTCCAGGCACAAACAAGGCGGTCCCAGCGTCCTGGCGAATCCAAGGCGGTCCCGGCGTCGTCCAGGCTCAAACAAGGCGGTCCCAGCGTCGTCCAGGTGCATCCAATGCGCATCCAAAGCGCATCCAAGGCGGTCCCGGCGTTGTCCAGGCTCAAACAAGGCGGTCCCAGCGTCGTCCAGGCGGATCAAAGTCGGTCCCGGCGTTGTCCAGGCGCATCCAAGGTGGTCCTGGCGTCGTCCAGGCGCATCTCAGGCACATCCAAGGCAGACCTGGTGTCGACCAGGCGCATCCAAGGCGGTCCCAGCGTCGTCCAGGTGCATCCAAGGTGCATCCAAGGCGGTCCCGGCGTCATCCAGGCGCAAACAAGACCGTCCTGGCGTCCAGGCGAATCCAAGGCGGTCCTGGCGTCGTCCAGGCGCATCTAAGGCAGTCCCGGCGTCGCCGAGGCGCAAACAAGGCTGTCCCAGAGTCCAGGCGCATGCAAGGCGGTCCCGGCGTCACCCAGGCGCATCCAAGGCGCATCCAAGGCGCATCCAAGGCGGTCCCGCTGTCATCCAGGCGCTTCCAAGGCGCTTCCAAGGCGCTTCCAAGGCGGTCCCGGCGTCGTCCAGGCGCATACAAGGCAGTCCCGGCGTCAACCAGGTGCATTCAAGATGGTCCCAGCGTCGTCCAGGCGTATCCAAGGCGGTCCCGAAGTCGTCCAAGTGCATCCAAGGTGATCCTGGCGTCGTCCAGGCGCATCCAAGGCGCATCCATGGCGCATCCAAGGTGCATCCAAGGCAGTCCCAGCGTTGTCCAGGCGCAGCCAAGGCAGTCCCGGCATCATCCAGGCATATCCAAGGTGATCCTGGCGGCGTCCAAGCGCATCCAAGGCACATCCAAGGCAGTCTTGGCGTCGTCTTGGCGCATCCTAGGCGCATCCTAGGCGCATCCTAGGCGCATCCTGGGCGCATCCAAGGCATATCGGTCCAGGTGCATCCACGGTTCATCCAAGGCAGTCCCGGCGTCGTCCAGGCACAAACAAGGCGGTCCCAGCGTCGTCCAGGTGCATCCAATGCGAATCCAAAGCGCATCCAAGGCGGTCCTGGCGTTGTCCAGGCTCAAACAAGGCGGTCCCAGCGTCGTCCAGGCGTATCCAAGGCAGTCCCGGCGTCGTCCAGGCCTCCAAGTCGCAACAATGGCTGTCCTGGCGTCATCCATGCGCATCCAAGGCGGTCCCGGCGTCGTCCAGGCTTAAACAAGGCGGTCCCAGCGTCCAGTCGCATGCAAGGCGGTCCCGGCGTCATCCAGGCGCATCCAAGGCGCATCCAAGGTGCATCCAAGGCGAATGCAAGGCGGTCCCGGCGTCGTCCAGGCGTCGTCCAGTCGCATCCAAGTCGGTCCTGGCGTCGTCCAGGTGCATCCAAGATGGTCCCGGCGTCGTCCAGAAGCATGCAAGGCGCATGCGAGGCGCATCCGAGGCGCATTCAAGGCGCATCCAAGGCGCATCCAAGATGGACCCGGCGTCGTCCAGAAGCATCCAAGGCACATCCAAGGCACATCCAAGGCGCATCCAAGGCGGTCCGGGGGTAATCCAGGCGCAGTGAAAGCGCATTCAAGGCACATCCAAGGTGCATCCAAGGCGGTCCCGGCATCGTCCATGCGCATCCAAGGTGGTCCTGGTGTCGTTCAGGCGCATCCGAGGCTCATCCAAGGCGCATCCAAGTCGCAACAATGGCTGTCCTGGCGTCATCCATGCGCATCAGGTACAAACAGTGCAGTCCCAGCGTCCAGGCGAATCCAAGGCGCATCCAAGGAGCATCCAAGGCGGTCCCGGCGTCGTCCAGGCACAAAAACAAGGCGGTCCCAGCGGACAGGCGAATCTAAGGCGTTCCCGGCGTCGTCCAGATGAATCCAAGGCGCATCCAAGGCGGTCCCAGCGTTGTCCAGACGCAAACAAGGCAGTCCCAGCGTCCAGGCGCATGCAAGGCGGTCCCAGCCTCCAGGCGAATCCAAGGCAGTCCCGGCGTCGTCCAGGCGCAAACAAGGCGGTCCTAGCGTTGTCCAGGTGCATCCAAGGCGGTCCCGGCGTCGTCCAGGCACAAACAAGGCGGTCCCAGCGTCCTGGCGAATCCAAGGCGGTCCCGGCGTCGTCCAGGCTCAAACAAGGCGGTCCCAGCGTCGTCCAGGTGCATCCAATGCGAATCCAAAGCGCATCCAAGGCGGTCCTGGCGTTGTCCAGGCTCAAACAAGGCGGTCCTGGCGTCGTCCAGGTGCATCTAAGGCGGTCCCGGCGTCGTCCAGGCTTAAACAAGGCGGTCCCAGCGTCCAGTCGCATGCAAGGCGGTCCCGGCGTCATCCAGGCGCATCCAAGGCGGTCCTGGCGTCGTCCAGGAGCATCCAAGGCACATCCAAGGCAGTCTTGGCGTCGTCTTGTTGCATCCTAGGCGCATCCTAGGCGCATCCTGGGCGCATCCAAGGCGCATCCAAGGCCCATCCAATGCGGTCCCGGCGTCGTACAGGCGCATTCAAGGCGTATTGAAGGCGGTCCCAGCGTCGTCCAGGCACATCCAAGGTGGTCCTGGCGTTGTGCAGGCGCATCCAAAACACATCCAAGGCATATCGGTCCAGGCTCTTCCAAGGCGCTTCCAAGGCGCTTCCAAGGCGGTCACGGCGTCGTCCAGGCGCATACAAGGCAGTCCCGGCGTCAACCAGGTGCATTCAAGATGGTCCCAGCGTCGTCCAGGCGGATCCAAGGCGGTCCCGAAGTCGTCCAAGTGCATCCAAGGTGATCCTGGCGTCGTCCAGGCGCATCCAAGGCGCATCCATGGCGCATCCAAGGTGCATCCAAGGCAGTCCCAGCGTTGTCCAGGCGCAGCCAAGGCGGTCCCAGCGTCGTCCAGGCGTATCCAAGGCAGTCCCGGCGTCGTCCAGGCACACCTAAGGCAGTCCCAGCGTCGTCCAGGTGCATTCAAGGAACATCTAAGGCGGTTCCAGCGTCCAGGCGCATGTAAGGCAGTCCAAGGCCATCGTCCGGTGCTCCCGGCGTTGTCCAGGAGCATCCAAGGCGCATCCAAGGCAGTGCCAGCGTCATCCAGGCGCATCCGAGGCGGTCCCAGCGTCATCCAGGTGCATCCAAAGGGCATCCAAGGCGCATCCAAGGCGCAAACAAGACCGTCCTGGCGTCCAGGCGAATCCAAGGCGGTCCTGGCGTCGTCCAGGTGCATCTAAGGCAGTCCCGGCGTCGCCGAGGCGCAAACAAGGCTGTCCCAGAGTCCAGGCGCATGCAAGGCGGTCCCGGCGTCACCCAGGCGCATCCAAGGCGATCCTAGCGTCATCCAAGGCGCATCCAAGGCGCATCCAAGGCGCATCCAAGGCGGTCCCGGCGTCGTCCAGGCGCATACAAGGCAGTCCCGGCGTCAACCAGGTGCATTCAAGATGGTCCCAGCGTCGTCCAGGCGTATCCAAGGCGGTCCCGAAGTCGTCCAAGTGCATCCAAGGTGATCCTGGCGTCGTCCAGGCGCATCCAAGGCGCATCCAAGGTGCATCCAAGGCAGTCCCAGCGTTGTCCAGGCGCAGCCAAGGCAGTCCCGGCATCATCCAGGCATATCTATCCTGGCGGCGTCCAAGCGCATCCAAGGCACATCCAAGGCAGTCTTGGCGTCGTCTTGGCGCATCCTAGGCGCATCCTAGGCGCATCCTAGGCGCATCCTAGGCGCATCCTGGGCGCATCCAAGGCATATCGGTCCAGGTGCATCCAAGGTTCATCCAAGGCAGTCCCGGCGTCGTCCAGGCACAAACAAGGCGGTCCCAGCCTCCAGGCGAATCCAAGGCAGTCCCGGCGTCGTCCAGGCGCAAACAAGGCGGTCCTAGCGTTGTCCAGGTGCATCCAAGGCGGTCCCGGCGTCGTCCAGGCACAAACAAGGCGGTCCCAGCGTCCTGGCGAATCCAAGGCGGTCCCGGCGTCGTCCAGGCTCAAACAGGGCGGTCCCAGCGTCGTCCAGGTGCATCCAATGCGCATCCAAAGCGCATCCAAGGCGGTCCCGGCGTTGTCCAGGCTCAAACAAGGCGGTCCCAGCGTCGTCCAGGCGTATCCAAGGCAGTCCCGGCGTCGTCCAGGCATCCAAGTCGCAACAATGGCTGTCCTGGCGTCATCCATGCGCATCCAAGGCGGTCCCGGCGTCGTCCAGGCTTAAACAAGGCGGTCCCAGCGTCCAGTCGCATGCAAGGCGGTCCCGGCATCATCCAGGCGCATCCAAGGCGGTCCTGGCGTTGTCCAGGAGCATGCAAAGCGCATCCAAGGTGCATCCAAGGCGAATGCGAGGCGGTCCCGGCGTCGTCCAGGCGTCGTCCAGTCGCATCCAAGTCGGTCCCGGCGTCGTCCAGGTGCATCCAAGATGGTCCCGGCGTCGTCCACACACACAAAGAGTTAGGTGTCATGTGCAGAGTTGAAGATGTGGGTCTTGAGATGGTGCTTGAAGGAATGCAGGGAGTCAGCATTACGAATGGTCAGGGGGAGAGAGTTGCAGAAAGTGGGGGCAGCAATGGCAAAGGCTCTATCCCCAATGGTCCGGTATTTGGTCAAGGTAGTTGGGGTGAGCAGGCTGGCGTCAGCAGAGCGGAGTCGGCGGGTGGGGGTATAGCGATGCAGGAGTTCAGACAGGTGGGGCGGGGGGGTCAAGGTTGTTTAGGGCCTTTTATGTGGTGACAAGGATCTTGAAATGTATGCGCTGTTTTATGGGGAGCCAGTGGATGGAAGACAACATGAGAAAAATAAAAGAAGAGACGGGTGCTAGGCAGGCAGGGAATCATGGCATCATCCAGGTCATGGCAGTCATGGTCTCATCCAAGCGTAGGTCAGGAGGGCAGGCATGAAGTCATAGCTTTACCCAGGCACAGGCCGGTGAGAGGGGAGGGCAGGGCAGGGCAGGGCAGGTCAGGGCAGGGCAGGACAGGGCAGGGCAGTTTCAAACAGATGCAGGCACATGACATAGCCACGAACAAAAGACTGATACTAGTTGTGCTGTGCTAGTCTGTCGATGGTGTTTTCCATAATGCGTTAGCATCAAGCTAACCAACCTTTGCATTCATCACATTTTCTACACATACTGTGTCAAATCTGTATTGGGTGGTTTGCAACCACCAAAATAGTTGAGCCACTAAGCTTCAATCAGTTTTAAGAATACATAATATATGCACGTAAGTATTGTTGTATTTTCTGCTTAGAAGTGTTGCTGCAAGGTTTGTGTTCAAATATTGGTGTTATAACGACTGCAACATTGATCTGTTTGTTAGCATTGTATGTTAGCATTAAGCTCAGACAAAACTAAAACCACCGGGAGATGCAAGAATACTTGTCGTAAAGAGTGACCTTTGCAAATGAGTGATAATGACTTACTTGTTTGCTGTTCTGAAGTATTCAGATCATAAGGGCTGACGTAATTTTCGTAACTCCAAATGAACACACATGGAACTTACAGTACACCATAGAAATGAATGCAATTTGCGCAGCCCCCTAAAAAAAACAATGACAAAAGAATACGTTTATTTTGCTTGTTTTTTACTTTATAAAAACCTACAGTAATAGTATAATTGAAAAGAATGTAAATAATTACAGAAAAACAGTTTGTCCATCATGATTTCATGCTTTAGTATAATACAAAGAGTTGAGCCACTAAGCTTCAATCAGTTTTTAGTATACATAAAATATGCCCGTGAGTATTGTTATATTTTCTGCCTACAAGTGTTGCTGCAAGTTAGTGTTCAAATATTGGTGTTATACTGGAGATATAACGACTGCAACATTGATCTAGGTTTGTTAGCATTGTATGTTAGCATTAGGCTCAAACAAAACTAAAACATCTGGAAGATGCTAAAATACTTGTTGTAAAGTGTAACCTTTGTAAATTAGTGATAATGACTTACTTGTTTGCTATTCTCCTCAAGTCTTCAGATCATAATGGCTGACGTAATTTTCGGAACTCCAAATGAACACACATGGAATTTACAGTACACCATTGAAATGAAGGCAAATGCAATTGGCGCAGCCCCCTAAAAAAAGCAATGACGAAAGAAGAACTTTTTTTTGTTTTTTACTTCATAATAATCTACAGTAATAGCATGATTGAAAAGAATGTAAAGAATTGCAGAAAAACAGTTTGTACATCATGATTTCATGCTTCAGTATGATACAAAGAGTTGAGCCACTAGCTTCTCTCAGTTTTTAGTATACATAATATATGCCTATGAGTATTGCTATATTTACTGCCTACATGTGTTGCTGCAAAGTTTATGTTCAAATGTTGGTGTTATATTGGAGCTATAGCGACTGCAACATTGGTCTAGGTTAGTTAGCATTATATGTTAGCATTAGGCTCAGACAAAACTAGAACATCCAGGAGATGCTAAAATACTTGTAAAGTTTGACCTTTGTAAATGAGTGATATTGACTTACTTGTTTGCTGTTCTACTCAAGTATTCAGATCATAATGGCTGACGTAATCATCCAGGCGCAGGCCAGCAGGGCAAGCAGTCATGGCTTCATACAGGTTTAGGCCGGGCGGGCAGGAAGGCAGGAAGTCACGGCTTCATCCAGGTGCAGGTCAGGCCGGCAGTCATGACTTCATCCCGATGCAGGCCAGGCAGTCGTCTTCATCCAGGTGCAGGCCAAGCAGGAAGGCATGTAGACGGTCATGGTCTCATCCAAGAGTGGGCCAGGCAGGCAGGCGGTCCCGGTGTCATCCAGGCGCATCCGAGGCAGTCCTGGCGTCATCCTGGCACATCCAAGGCGCACATAAGGCGGTCCCGGCGTCGTCCAGGCGCTAAATAGGCGGTCCCGGCGTCCAGGCGCATGCAAGGCGGTCCCAGCGTCGTCAGGCGCACCCAAGACGGCATCGTCCAGGACCATCCAAGGCGCATCAAGGCGCGTCCAAGGCGTGTCCAAGGCGGTCCCACCGTTGTCCAGGTGCATCCAAGGCGTCGTCCAGGCGCATCCAAGCCGGTCCCGGCGTCGTCCAGGCGCATCCGAGGTGCATCGAAGGCGCATCCAAGGCGCATCTAAGGTGGTCCCGGCGTCATCCAGGCGCATCCAAGGCGCATCCAAGCGGAATCCAAGGCGGTCCCGCCGTCGTCCAGGCGCATCCAAGGCGGTCCCGCCGTCGTCCAGGCGCATCCAAAGTGGTCCCGCCGTCGTCCAGGCGCATCCAAGGCGCATCCAAGGCCCATCCAAGGCGGTCCTGTCGTCGTCCAGGCGCAAACAAGGCGATCCCAGCGTCCACGCGCAGCCAAGGCGCAGCCAAGGCGCAGCCAAGGCGGTCCCGGCGTCGTCCAGGCGCATCCAAGGCAGTCCCTTTGTCAACCAGGCGCATCCAAGGCGGTCCCGGCGTCATCCAAGCGCATCCAAGGTGCATCCAAGGTACATCCAAGGCAGTCCCAGCGTCGACCAGGCGCATCCAAGGCAGTCCCAGCGTCGTCCTGGCGCATCCAAGGCGCATCCAAGGCGCATCCAAGGCGGTCACAGCGTCGTCCAGGTACAAACAGTGCAGTCCCAGCGTCCAGGCGAATCCAAGGCGGTCCGGCGTCGTCCAGGCGCATGCAAGAAGGTCCCGGCGTCGTCCAGGCGCATCCAAAGTGGTCCCGGCGTCGTCCAGGAGCATGCAAGGCGCATCCAAGGCAGTCTCAGGGTCATCCAGGCGCATCCAAGGCAGTCCCAGCGTCGTCCAGGCGCATCCAAGGCGCATCCAAGGCGCATCCAAGGCGTGCAGGCACAACCAAGGCGGTCCCGGCGTCGCCCAGGCGCAAACAAGGCGGTCGCAGCGTCTTCCAGGCGCATACAAGGCGCATCCAAGGCGCATCCAAGGCGGTCCCAGCGTCGTCCAGACGCAAACAAGGCAGTCCCAGCGTCCAGGCGCATGCAAGGCGGTCCCTGCGTCGTCCAGGTGCATCCAAAGGCATCCAAGGCGCATCCAATGCGGTCCCAGCGTCATCCAGGCAGAAACAAGGCGGTCCCAGCGTTCAGGCGCATGAAAGGCGGTCACGGCGTCATCCAGGCGCATCCAAGACGGTCCCGATGTCGTCCAGGCGCATCCAAGGTGGTCCTGGCATGATCTGGGCGCATCCAAGGCACATCTAAGGCGTTCACGGCGTCATCCAGGCACAAACATTGCAGTCCCAGCGTCCAGGCGAATCCAAGGCGGTCCCGGCGTTGTCCAGGAGCATCCAAGGCGCATCCAAGGCAGTGCCAGCGTCATCCAGGCGCATCCGAGGCGGTCCCAGCGTCATCCAGGTGCATCCAAGGTGATCCTGGCGGCGTCCAAGCGCATCCAAGGCACATCCAAGGCAGTCTTGGCGTCGTCTTGGCGCATCCTAGGCGCATCCTAGGCGCATCCTGGGAGCATCCAAGGCCCATCCAATGCGGTCCCGGCGTCGTACAGGCGCATTCAAGGCGTATTGAAGGCGGTCCCAGCGTCGTCCAGGCACATCCAAGGTGGTCCTGGCGTTGTGCAGGCGCATCCAAAACACATCCAAGGCATATCGGTCCAGGTGCATCCAAGGTTCATCCAAGGCAGTCCCAGCGTCGTCCAGGCACAAGCAAGGCGGTCGCAGCGTCTTCCAGGCGCATACAAGGCGCATCCAAGGAGCATCCAAGGCGGTCCCGGCGTCGTCCAGGCACAAAAACAAGGCGGTCCCAGCGTCTTCCAGGCGCATCCAAGGCAGTCCCGGCGCATGCAAGGCAGTCCCGGCGTCGTCCAGGCACAAACAAGGCGGTCCCAGCCTCCAGGCGAATCCAAGGCAGTCCCGGCGTCGTCCAGGCGCAAACAAGGCGGTCCTAGCGTTGTCCAGGTGCATCCAAGGCGGGTCCCGGCGTCGTCCAGGCACATCCAAGGTGGTCCTGGCATGATCTGGGCGCATCCAAGGCACATCTAAGGCGTTCACGGCGTCATCCAGGCACAAACATTGCAGTCCCAGCGTCCAGGCGAATCCAAGGCGGTCCCGGTGTTGTCCAGGAGCATCCAAGGCGCATCCAAGGCAGTGCCAGCGTCATCCAGGCGCATCCGAGGCGGTCCCAGCGTCATCCAGGTGCATCCAAGGTGATCCTGGCGGCGTCCAAGCGCATCCAAGGCACATCCAAGGCAGTCTTGGCGTCGTCTTGGCGCATCCTAGGCGCATCCTGGGCGCATCCAAGGCCCATCCAATGCGGTCCCGGCGTCGTACAGGCGCATTCAAGGCGTATTGAAGGCGGTCCCAGCGTCGTCCAGGCACATCCAAGGTGGTCCTGGCGTTGTGCAGGCGCATCCAAAACACATCCAAGGCATATCGGTCCAGGTGCATCCAAGGTTCATCCAAGGCAGTCCCAGCGTCGTCCAGGCACAAACAAGGCGGTCGCAGCGTCTTCCAGGCGCATACAAGGCGCATCCAAGGAGCATCCAAGGCGGTCCCGGCGTCGTCCAGGCACAAAAACAAGGCGGTCCCAGCGTCTTCCAGGCGCATCCAAGGCAGTCCCGGCGCATGCAAGGCAGTCCCGGCGTCGTCCAGGCACAAACAAGGCGGTCCCAGCCTCCAGGCGAATCCAAGGCAGTCCCGGCGTCGTCCAGGCGCAAACAAGGCGGTCCTAGCGTTGTCCAGGTGCATCCAAGGCGGTCCCGGCGTCGTCCAGGCACATCCAAGGTGGTCCTGGCATGATCTGGGCGCATCCAAGGCACATCTAAGGCGTTCACGGCGTCATCCAGGCACAAACATTTCAGTCCCAGCGTCCAGGCGAATCCAAGGCGGTCCCGGCGTTGTCCAGGAGCATCCAAGGCGCATCCAAGGCAGTGCCAGCGTCATCCAGGCGCATCCGAGGCGGTCCCAGCGTCATCCAGGTGCATCCAAGGTGATCCTGGCGGCGTCCAAGCGCATCCAAGGCACATCCAAGGCAGTCTTGGCGTCGTCTTGGCGCATCCTAGGCGCATCCTAGGCGCATCCTGGGCGCATCCTGGGCGCATCCAAGGCCCATCCAATGCGGTCCCGGCGTCGTACAGGCGCATTCAAGGCGTATTGAAGGCGGTCCCAGCGTCGTCCAGGCACATCCAAGGTGGTCCTGGCGTTGTGCAGGCGCATCCAAAACACATCCAAGGCATATCGGTCCAGGTGCATCCAAGGTTCATCCAAGGCAGTCCCAGCGTCGTCCAGGCACAAACAAGGCGGTCCCAGCCTCCAGGCGAATCCAAGGCAGTCCCGGCGTCGTCCAGGCGCAAACAAGGCGGTCCTAGCGTTGTCCAGGTGCATCCAAGGCGGTCCCGGCGTCGTCCAGGCACAAACAAGGCGGTCCCAGCGTCCTGGCGAATCCAAGGCGGTCCCGGCGTCGTCCAGGCTCAAACAAGGCGGTCCCAGCGTCGTCCAGGTGCATCCAATGCGCATCCAAAGCGCATCCAAGGCGGTCCCGGCGTTGTCCAGGCTCAAACAAGGCGGTCCCAGCGTCGTCCAGGCATCCAAGTCGCAACAATGGCTGTCCTGGCGTCATCCATGCGCATCCAAGGCGGTCCCGGCGTCGTCCAGGCTTAAACAAGGCGGTCCCAGCGTCCAGTCGCATGCAAGGCGGTCCCGGCGTCATCCAGGCGCATCCAAGGCGGTCCTGGCGTTGTCCAGGAGCATGCAAAGCGCATCCAAGGTGCATCCAAGGCGAATGCGAGGCGGTCCCGGCGTCGTCCAGGCGTCGTCCAGTCGCATCCAAGGCGGTCCCGGCGTCGTCCAGGTGCATCCAAGATGGTCCCGGCGTCGTCCACACACACAAAGAGTTAGGTGTCATGTGCAGAGTTGAAGATGTGGGTCTTGAGATGGTGCTTGAAGGAATGCAGGGAGTCAGCATTACGAATGGTCAGGGGGAGAGAGTTGCAGAAAGTGGGGGCAGCAATGGCAAAGGCTCTATCCCCAATGGTCCGGTATTTGGTCAAGGTAGTTGGGGTGAGCAGGCTGGCGTCAGCAGAGCGGAGTCGGCGGGTGGGGGTATAGCGATGCAGGAGTTCAGACAGGTGGGGCGGGGGGGTCAAGGTTGTTTAGGGCCTTTTATGTGGTGACAAGGATCTTGAAATGTATGCGCTGTTTTATGGGGAGCCAGTGGATGGAAGACAACATGAGAAAAATAAAAGAAGAGACGGGTGCTAGGCAGGCAGGGAATCATGGCATCATCCAGGTCATGGCAGTCATGGTCTCATCCAAGCGTAGGTCAGGAGGGCAGGCATGAAGTCATAGCTTTACCCAGGCACAGGCCGGTGAGAGGGGAGGGCAGGGCAGGGCAGGGCAGGGCATGACAGGGCAGGGCAGGACAGGGCAGGGCAGTTTCAAACAGATGCAGGCACATGACATAGCCACGAACAAAAGACTGATACTAGTTGTGCTGTGCTAGTCTGTCGATGGTGTTTTCCATAATGCGTTAGCATCAAGCTAACCAACCTTTGCATTCATCACATTTTCTACACATACTGTGTCAAATCTGTATTGGGTGGTTTGCAACCACCAAAATAGTTGAGCCACTAAGCTTCAATCAGTTTTAAGAATACATAATATATGCACGTAAGTATTGTTGTATTTTCTGCTTAGAAGTGTTGCTGCAAGGTTTGTGTTCAAATATTGGTGTTATAACGACTGCAACATTGATCTGTTTGTTAGCATTGTATGTTAGCATTAAGCTCAGACAAAACTAAAACCACCGGGAGATGCAAGAATACTTGTCGTAAAGAGTGACCTTTGCAAATGAGTGATAATGACTTACTTGTTTGCTGTTCTGAAGTATTCAGATCATAAGGGCTGACGTAATTTTCGTAACTCCAAATGAACACACATGGAACTTACAGTACACCATAGAAATGAATGCAATTTGCGCAGCCCCCTAAAAAAAACAATGACAAAAGAATACGTTTATTTTGCTTGTTTTTTACTTTATAAAAACCTACAGTAATAGTATAATTGAAAAGAATGTAAATAATTACAGAAAAACAGTTTGTCCATCATGATTTCATGCTTTAGTATAATACAAAGAGTTGAGCCACTAAGCTTCAATCAGTTTTTAGTATACATAAAATATGCCCGTGAGTATTGTTATATTTTCTGCCTACAAGTGTTGCTGCAAGTTAGTGTTCAAATATTGGTGTTATACTGGAGATATAACGACTGCAACATTGATCTAGGTTTGTTAGCATTGTATGTTAGCATTAGGCTCAAACAAAACTAAAACATCTGGAAGATGCTAAAATACTTGTTGTAAAGTGTAACCTTTGTAAATTAGTGATAATGACTTACTTGTTTGCTATTCTCCTCAAGTCTTCAGATCATAATGGCTGACGTAATATTCGGAACTCCAAATGAACACACATGGAACTTACAGTACGCCATTGAAATGAAGGCAAATGCAATTAGCGCAGCCCCCTAAAAGAAAAATGACAAAGGAAAAATGTGTTTGTTTTTAATTGATAAAAACCCACAGTAATAGCATAATTGGAAAGAATGTAAAGAATTACAGAAAAACAGTTTGTAAATCATGATTTCATGCTTCAGTATAATACAAAGAGTTGAGCCACTAAGCTTCTCTCAGTTTTTAGTATACATAATATATGCCTGTGAGTATTGTTATATTTTCTGCCTCCAAGTGTTGCTGCAAAGTTTGTGTTCAAATATTGGAGCTATAACAACTGCAACATTGATCTACGTTTGTTAGCATTGTATGTTAGCATGAAGCTCAAACAAAACTAAAACATCCGGGAGATGCTAAAATACTTGTCGGTAAGTGTGACCTCTGTAAATGAGTGATGATAACTTACTTGTTTGCTGTTCTCCTCAAGTATTCAGATCATAATGGCTGACGTAATTTTCGGAAGTCCAAATGAACACACATGGAATTTACAGTACACCATTGAAATGAAGGCAAATGCAATTGGCGCAGCCCCCTAAAAAAAGCAATGACGAAAGAAGAACTTTTTTTTGTTTTTTACTTCATAATAATCTACAGTAATAGCATGATTGAAAAGAATGTAAAGAATTGCAGAAAAACAGTTTGTACATCATGATTTCATGCTTCAGTATGATACAAAGAGTTGAGCCACTAGCTTCTCTCAGTTTTTAGTATACATAATATATGCCTATGAGTATTGCTATATTTACTGCCTACATGTGTTGCTGCAAAGTTTATGTTCAAATGTTGGTGTTATATTGGAGCTATAGCGACTGCAACATTGGTCTAGGTTAGTTAGCATTATATGTTAGCATTAGGCTCAGACAAAACTAGAACATCCAGGAGATGCTAAAATACTTGTAAAGTTTGACCTTTGTAAATGAGTGATATTGACTTACTTGTTTGCTGTTCTACTCAAGTATTCAGATCATAATGGCTGACGTAATCATCCAGGCGCAGGCCAGCAGGGCAAGCAGTCATGGCTTCATACAGGTTTAGGCCGGGCGGGCAGGAAGTCACGGCTTCATCCAGGTGCAGGTCAGGCCGGCAGTCATGACTTCATCCCGATGCAGGCCAGGCAGTCGTCTTCATCCAGGTGCAGGCCAAGCAGGAAGGCATGTAGACGGTCATGGTCTCATCCAAGAGTGGGCCAGGCAGGCAGGCGGTCCCGGTGTCATCCAGGCGCATCCGAGGCAGTCCTGGCGTCATCCTGGCACATCCAAGGCGCACATAAGGCGGTCCCGGCGTCGTCCAGGCGTTAAATAGGCGGTCCCGGCGTCCAGGCGCATGCAAGGCGGTCCCAGCGTCGTCCGGCGCACCCAAGGCGGTCCCGGCGTCGTCCAAGACCATCCAAGGCGCGTCCAAGGCGTGTCCAAGGCGGTCCCACCGTTGTCCAGGTGCATCCAAGGCGTCGTCCAGGCGCATCCAAGCCGGTCCCGGCGTCGTCCAGGCGCATCCGAGGTGCATCGAAGGCGCATCCAAGGCGCATCTAAGGTGGTCCCGGCGTCATCCAGGCGCATCCAAGGCGCATCCAAGCGGAATCCAAGGCGGTCCCGCCGTCGTCCAGGCGCATCCAAGGCGGTCCCGCCGTCGTCCAGGCGCATCCAAAGTGGTCCCGCCGTCGTCCAGGCGCATCCAAGGCGCATCCAAGGCCCATCCAAGGGGGTCCTGTCGTCGTCCAGGCGCAAACAAGGCGATCCCAGCGTCCACGCGCAGCCAAGGCGCAGCCAAGGCGCAGCCAAGGCGGTCCCGGCGTCGTCCAGGCGCATCCAAGGCAGTCCCTTTGTCAACCAGGCGCATCCAAGGCGGTCCCGGCGTCATCCAAGCGCATCCAAGGTGCATCCAAGGTACATCCAAGGCAGTCCCAGCGTCGACCAGGCGCATCCAAGGCAGTCCCAGCGTCGTCCTGGCGCATCCAAGGCGCATCCAAGGCGCATCCAAGGCGGGTCACAGCGTCGTCCAGGTACAAACAGTGCAGTCCCAGCGTCCAGGCGAATCCAAGGCGGTCCGGCGTCGTCCAGGCGCATGCAAGAAGGTCCCGGCGTCGTCCAGGCGCATCCAAAGTGGTCCCGGCGTCGTCCAGGAGCATGCAAGGCGCATCCAAGGCAGTCTCAGGGTCATCCAGGCGCATCCAAGGCAGTCCCAGCGTCGTCCAGGCGCATCCAAGGCGCATCCAAGGCGCATCCAAGGCGTGCAGGCACAACCAAGGCGGTCCCGGCGTCGCCCAGGCGCAAACAAGGCGGTCGCAGCGTCTTCCAGGCGCATACAAGGCGCATCCAAGGCGCATCCAAGGCGGTCCCAGCGTCGTCCAGACGCAAACAAGGCAGTCCCAGCGTCCAGGCGCATGCAAGGCGGTCCCTGCGTCGTCCAGGTGCATCCAAAGGCATCCAAGGCGCATCCAATGCGGTCCCAGCGTCATCCAGGCAGAAACAAGGCGGTCCCAGCGTTCAGGCGCATGAAAGGCGGTCACGGCGTCATCCAGGCGCATCCAAGACGGTCCCGATGTCGTCCAGGCGCATCCAAGGTGGTCCTGGCATGATCTGGGCGCATCCAAGGCACATCTAAGGCGTTCACGGCGTCATCCAGGCACAAACATTGCAGTCCCAGCGTCCAGGCGAATCCAAGGCGGTCCCGGCGTTGTCCAGGAGCATCCAAGGCGCATCCAAGGCAGTGCCAGCGTCATCCAGGCGCATCCGAGGCGGTCCCAGCGTCATCCAGGTGCATCCAAGGTGATCCTGGCGGCGTCCAAGCGCATCCAAGGCACATCCAAGGCAGTCTTGGCGTCGTCTTGGCGCATCCTAGGCGCATCCTAGGCGCATCCTGGGAGCATCCAAGGCCCATCCAATGCGGTCCCGGCGTCGTACAGGCGCATTCAAGGCGTATTGAAGGCGGTCCCAGCGTCGTCCAGGCACATCCAAGGTGGTCCTGGCGTTGTGCAGGCGCATCCAAAACACATCCAAGGCATATCGGTCCAGGTGCATCCAAGGTTCATCCAAGGCAGTCCCAGCGTCGTCCAGGCACAAGCAAGGCGGTCGCAGCGTCTTCCAGGCGCATACAAGGCGCATCCAAGGAGCATCCAAGGCGGTCCCGGCGTCGTCCAGGCACAAAAACAAGGCGGTCCCAGCGTCTTCCAGGCGCATCCAAGGCAGTCCCGGCGCATGCAAGGCAGTCCCGGCGTCGTCCAGGCACAAACAAGGCGGTCCCAGCCTCCAGGCGAATCCAAGGCAGTCCCGGCGTCGTCCAGGCGCAAACAAGGCGGTCCTAGCGTTGTCCAGGTGCATCCAAGGCGGTCCCGGCGTCGTCCAGGCACATCCAAGGTGGTCCTGGCATGATCTGGGCGCATCCAAGGCACATCTAAGGCGTTCACGGCGTCATCCAGGCACAAACATTGCAGTCCCAGCGTCCAGGCGAATCCAAGGCGGTCCCGGTGTTGTCCAGGAGCATCCAAGGCGCATCCAAGGCAGTGCCAGCGTCATCCAGGCGCATCCGAGGCGGTCCCAGCGTCATCCAGGTGCATCCAAGGTGATCCTGGCGGCGTCCAAGCGCATCCAAGGCACATCCAAGGCAGTCTTGGCGTCGTCTTGGCGCATCCTAGGCGCATCCTGGGCGCATCCAAGGCCCATCCAATGCGGTCCCGGCGTCGTACAGGCGCATTCAAGGCGTATTGAAGGCGGTCCCAGCGTCGTCCAGGCACATCCAAGGTGGTCCTGGCGTTGTGCAGGCGCATCCAAAACACATCCAAGGCATATCGGTCCAGGTGCATCCAAGGTTCATCCAAGGCAGTCCCAGCGTCGTCCAGGCACAAACAAGGCGGTCGCAGCGTCTTCCAGGCGCATACAAGGCGCATCCAAGGAGCATCCAAGGCGGTCCCGGCGTCGTCCAGGCACAAAAACAAGGCGGTCCCAGCGTCTTCCAGGCGCATCCAAGGCAGTCCCGGCGCATGCAAGGCAGTCCCGGCGTCGTCCAGGCACAAACAAGGCGGTCCCAGCCTCCAGGCGAATCCAAGGCAGTCCCGGCGTCGTCCAGGCGCAAACAAGGCGGTCCTAGCGTTGTCCAGGTGCATCCAAGGCGGTCCCGGCGTCGTCCAGGCACATCCAAGGTGGTCCTGGCATGATCTGGGCGCATCCAAGGCACATCTAAGGCGTTCACGGCGTCATCCAGGCACAAACATTTCAGTCCCAGCGTCCAGGCGAATCCAAGGCGGTCCCGGCGTTGTCCAGGAGCATCCAAGGCGCATCCAAGGCAGTGCCAGCGTCATCCAGGCGCATCCGAGGCGGTCCCAGCGTCATCCAGGTGCATCCAAGGTGATCCTGGCGGCGTCCAAGCGCATCCAAGGCACATCCAAGGCAGTCTTGGCGTCGTCTTGGCGCATCCTAGGCGCATCCTAGGCGCATCCTGGGCGCATCCTGGGCGCATCCAAGGCCCATCCAATGCGGTCCCGGCGTCGTACAGGCGCATTCAAGGCGTATTGAAGGCGGTCCCAGCGTCGTCCAGGCACATCCAAGGTGGTCCTGGCGTTGTGCAGGCGCATCCAAAACACATCCAAGGCATATCGGTCCAGGTGCATCCAAGGTTCATCCAAGGCAGTCCCAGCGTCGTCCAGGCACAAACAAGGCGGTCCCAGCCTCCAGGCGAATCCAAGGCAGTCCCGGCGTCGTCCAGGCGCAAACAAGGCGGTCCTAGCGTTGTCCAGGTGCATCCAAGGCGGTCCCGGCGTCGTCCAGGCACAAACAAGGCGGTCCCAGCGTCCTGGCGAATCCAAGGCGGTCCCGGCGTCGTCCAGGCTCAAACAAGGCGGTCCCAGCGTCGTCCAGGTGCATCCAATGCGCATCCAAAGCGCATCCAAGGCGGTCCCGGCGTTGTCCAGGCTCAAACAAGGCGGTCCCAGCGTCGTCCAGGCATCCAAGTCGCAACAATGGCTGTCCTGGCGTCATCCATGCGCATCCAAGGCGGTCCCGGCGTCGTCCAGGCTTAAACAAGGCGGTCCCAGCGTCCAGTCGCATGCAAGGCGGTCCCGGCGTCATCCAGGCGCATCCAAGGCGGTCCTGGCGTTGTCCAGGAGCATGCAAAGCGCATCCAAGGTGCATCCAAGGCGAATGCGAGGCGGTCCCGGCGTCGTCCAGGCGTCGTCCAGTCGCATCCAAGTCGGTCCCGGCGTCGTCCAGGTGCATCCAAGATGGTCCCGGCGTCGTCCAGAAGCATGCAAGGCGCATGCAAGGTGCATCTAAGGCAGTCCTGCCGTCGTCTAGGCGCATCTAAGGCGGTCCCGGCGTCTTCCAGGCGCATCCAAGGAAGTCCCGGCGTCGACAATGCCCATCCATTCAGGCGTATTCAAGGCGGTCCCGACGTCGTTGAAGCGCATCCAAGGTGCATCCAAGGTGCATCAAAGGCACATCCAAGGCGCATCCAAGGCACATCCAAAGAGGTCCCGGCGTCGTCCAGACACATTCAAGGTGGTCCCGGCAGATCCTTCATTCCCACAGGCGGTCCCGAAGTCGTCCAAGTGCATCCAAGGTGATCCTGGCGTCGTCCAGGCGCATCCAAGGCGCATCCATGGCGCATCCAAGGTGGTCCCAGCGTCGTCCAGGCACATCCAAGGTGGTCCCGGCGTCGTCCAGGCACATCCAAGGTGGTCCTGGCGTTGTGCAGGCGCATCCAAAACAGATCCAAGGCATATCGGTCCAGGTGCATCCAAGGTTCATCCAAGGCAGTCCCGGCGTCGTCCAGGCTCAAACAAGGCGGTCCCAGCGTCCAGGCGAATCCAAGGCAGTCCCGGCGTCGTCCAGGCGCAAACAAGCCGGTCCTAGCGTTGTCCAGGTGCATCCAAGGCGGTCCCGGCGTCGTCCAGGCACAAACAAGGCGGTCCCAGCGTCCTGGCGAATCCAAGGCGGTCCCGGCGTCGTCCAGGCGCAAACAAGCCGGTCCTAGCGTTGTCCAGGTGCATCCAAGGCGGTCCCGGCGTCGTCCAGGCACAAACAAGGCGGTCCCAGCGTCCTGGCGAATCCAAGGCGGTCCCGGCGTCGTCCAGGCTCAAACAAGGCGGTCCCAGCGTCGTCCAGGTGCATCCAATGCGCATCCAAGGCGGTCCCGGCGTTGTCCAGGCTCAAACAAGGCGGTCCCAGCGTCGTCCAGGCGTATCCAAGGCGGTCCCGAAGTCGTCCAAGTGCATCCAAGGTGATCCTGGCGTCGTCCAGGCGCATCCAAGGCGCATCCATGGCGCATCCATGGCGCATCCAAGGTGCATCCAAGGCAGTCCCAGCGTTGTCCAGGCGCAGCCAAGGCAGTCCCGGCATCATCCAGGAATATCCAAGGTGATCCTGGCGGCGTCCAAGCGCATCCAAGGCACATCCAAGGCAGTCTTGGCGTCGTCTTGGCGCATCCTAGGCGAATCCTAGGCGCATCCTGGGCGCATCCAAGGCCCATCCAATGCGGTCCCGGCGTCGTACAGGCGCATTCAAGGCGTATTGAAGGCGGTCCCAGCGTCGTCCAGGCACATCCAAGGTGGTCCTGGCGTTGTGCAGGCGCATCCAAAACACATCCAAGGCATATCGGTCCAGGTGCATCCAAGGTTCATCCAAGGCAGTCCCGGCGTCGTCCAGGCACAAACAAGGCGGTCCCAGCCTCCAGGCGAATCCAAGGCAGTCCCGGCGTCGTCCAGGCGCAAACAAGGCGGTCCTAGCGTTGTCCAGGTGCATCCAAGGCGGTCCCGGCGTCGTCCAGGCACAAACAAGGCGGTCCCAGCGTCCTGGCGAATCCAAGGCGGTCCCGGCGTCGTCCAGGCTCAAACAAGGCGGTCCCAGCGTCGTCCAGGTGCATCCAATGCGCATCCAAAGCGCATCCAAGGCGGTCCCGGCGTTGTCCAGGCTCAAACAAGGCGGTCCCAGCGTCGTCCAGGCGTATCCAAGGCAGTCCCGGCGTCGTCCAGGCATCCAAGTCGCAACAATGGCTGTCCTGGCGTCATCCATGCGCATCCAAGGCGGTCCCGGCGTCGTCCAGGCTTAAACAAGGCGGTCCCAGCGTCCAGTCGCATGCAAGGCGGTCCCGGCGTCATCCAGGCGCATCCAAGGCGGTCCTGGCGTTGTCCAGGAGCATGCAAAGCGCATCCAAGGTGCATCCAAGGCGAATGCGAGGCGGTCCCGGCGTCGTCCAGGCGTCGTCCAGTCGCATCCAAGTCGGTCCCGGCGTCGTCCAGGTGCATCCAAGATGGTCCCGGCGTCGTCCACACACACAAAGAGTTAGGTGTCATGTGCAGAGTTGAAGATGTGGGTCTTGAGATGGTGCTTGAAGGAATGCAGGGAGTCAGCATTACGAATGGTCAGGGGGAGAGAGTTGCAGAAAGTGGGGGCAGCAATGGCAAAGGCTCTATCCCCAATGGTCCGGTATTTGGTCAAGGTAGTTGGGGTGAGCAGGCTGGCGTCAGCAGAGCGGAGTCGGCGGGTGGGGGTATAGCGATGCAGGAGTTCAGACAGGTGGGGCGGGGGGGTCAAGGTTGTTTAGGGCCTTTTATGTGGTGACAAGGATCTTGAAATGTATGCGCTGTTTTATGGGGAGCCAGTGGATGGAAGACAACATGAGAAAAATAAAAGAAGAGACGGGTGCTAGGCAGGCAGGGAATCATGGCATCATCCAGGTCATGGCAGTCATGGTCTCATCCAAGCGTAGGTCAGGAGGGCAGGCATGAAGTCATAGCTTTACCCAGGCACAGGCCGGTGAGAGGGGAGGGCAGGGCAGGGCAGGGCAGGGCATGACAGGGCAGGGCAGGACAGGGCAGGGCAGTTTCAAACAGATGCAGGCACATGACATAGCCACGAACAAAAGACTGATACTAGTTGTGCTGTGCTAGTCTGTCGATGGTGTTTTCCATAATGCGTTAGCATCAAGCTAACCAACCTTTGCATTCATCACATTTTCTACACATACTGTGTCAAATCTGTATTGGGTGGTTTGCAACCACCAAAATAGTTGAGCCACTAAGCTTCAATCAGTTTTAAGAATACATAATATATGCACGTAAGTATTGTTGTATTTTCTGCTTAGAAGTGTTGCTGCAAGGTTTGTGTTCAAATATTGGTGTTATAACGACTGCAACATTGATCTGTTTGTTAGCATTGTATGTTAGCATTAAGCTCAGACAAAACTAAAACCACCGGGAGATGCAAGAATACTTGTCGTAAAGAGTGACCTTTGCAAATGAGTGATAATGACTTACTTGTTTGCTGTTCTGAAGTATTCAGATCATAAGGGCTGACGTAATTTTCGTAACTCCAAATGAACACACATGGAACTTACAGTACACCATAGAAATGAATGCAATTTGCGCAGCCCCCTAAAAAAAACAATGACAAAAGAATACGTTTATTTTGCTTGTTTTTTACTTTATAAAAACCTACAGTAATAGTATAATTGAAAAGAATGTAAATAATTACAGAAAAACAGTTTGTCCATCATGATTTCATGCTTTAGTATAATACAAAGAGTTGAGCCACTAAGCTTCAATCAGTTTTTAGTATACATAAAATATGCCCGTGAGTATTGTTATATTTTCTGCCTACAAGTGTTGCTGCAAGTTAGTGTTCAAATATTGGTGTTATACTGGAGATATAACGACTGCAACATTGATCTAGGTTTGTTAGCATTGTATGTTAGCATTAGGCTCAAACAAAACTAAAACATCTGGAAGATGCTAAAATACTTGTTGTAAAGTGTAACCTTTGTAAATTAGTGATAATGACTTACTTGTTTGCTATTCTCCTCAAGTCTTCAGATCATAATGGCTGACGTAATATTCGGAACTCCAAATGAACACACATGGAACTTACAGTACGCCATTGAAATGAAGGCAAATGCAATTAGCGCAGCCCCCTAAAAGAAAAATGACAAAGGAAAAATGTGTTTGTTTTTAATTGATAAAAACCCACAGTAATAGCATAATTGGAAAGAATGTAAAGAATTACAGAAAAACAGTTTGTAAATCATGATTTCATGCTTCAGTATAATACAAAGAGTTGAGCCACTAAGCTTCTCTCAGTTTTTAGTATACATAATATATGCCTGTGAGTATTGTTATATTTTCTGCCTCCAAGTGTTGCTGCAAAGTTTGTGTTCAAATATTGGAGCTATAACAACTGCAACATTGATCTACGTTTGTTAGCATTGTATGTTAGCATGAAGCTCAAACAAAACTAAAACATCCGGGAGATGCTAAAATACTTGTCGGTAAGTGTGACCTCTGTAAATGAGTGATGATAACTTACTTGTTTGCTGTTCTCCTCAAGTATTCAGATCATAATGGCTGACGTAATTTTCGGAAGTCCAAATGAACACACATGGAATTTACAGTACACCATTGAAATGAAGGCAAATGCAATTGGCGCAGCCCCCTAAAAAAAGCAATGACGAAAGAAGAACTTTTTTTGTTTTTTACTTCATAATAATCTACAGTAATAGCATGATTGAAAAGAATGTAAAGAATTGCAGAAAAACAGTTTGTACATCATGATTTCATGCTTCAGTATGATACAAAGAGTTGAGCCACTAGCTTCTCTCAGTTTTTAGTATACATAATATATGCCTATGAGTATTGCTATATTTACTGCCTACATGTGTTGCTGCAAAGTTTATGTTCAAATGTTGGTGTTATATTGGAGCTATAGCGACTGCAACATTGGTCTAGGTTAGTTAGCATTATATGTTAGCATTAGGCTCAGACAAAACTAGAACATCCAGGAGATGCTAAAATACTTGTAAAGTTTGACCTTTGTAAATGAGTGATATTGACTTACTTGTTTGCTGTTCTACTCAAGTATTCAGATCATAATGGCTGACGTAATCATCCAGGCGCAGGCCAGCAGGGCAAGCAGTCATGGCTTCATACAGGTTTAGGCCGGGCGGGCAGGAAGTCACGGCTTCATCCAGGTGCAGGTCAGGCCGGCAGTCATGACTTCATCCCGATGCAGGCCAGGCAGTCGTCTTCATCCAGGTGCAGGCCAAGCAGGAAGGCATGTAGACGGTCATGGTCTCATCCAAGAGTGGGCCAGGCAGGCAGGCGGTCCCGGTGTCATCCAGGCGCATCCGAGGCAGTCCTGGCGTCATCCTGGCACATCCAAGGCGCACATAAGGCGGTCCCGGCGTCGTCCAGGCGTTAAATAGGCGGTCCCGGCGTCCAGGCGCATGCAAGGCGGTCCCAGCGTCGTCCGGCGCACCCAAGGCGGTCCCGGCGTCGTCCAAGACCATCCAAGGCGCGTCCAAGGCGTGTCCAAGGCGGTCCCACCGTTGTCCAGGTGCATCCAAGGCGTCGTCCAGGCGCATCCAAGCCGGTCCCGGCGTCGTCCAGGCGCATCCGAGGTGCATCGAAGGCGCATCCAAGGCGCATCTAAGGTGGTCCCGGCGTCATCCAGGCGCATCCAAGGCGCATCCAAGCGGAATCCAAGGCGGTCCCGCCGTCGTCCAGGCGCATCCAAGGCGGTCCCGCCGTCGTCCAGGCGCATCCAAAGTGGTCCCGCCGTCGTCCAGGCGCATCCAAGGCGCATCCAAGGCCCATCCAAGGGGGTCCTGTCGTCGTCCAGGCGCAAACAAGGCGATCCCAGCGTCCACGCGCAGCCAAGGCGCAGCCAAGGCGCAGCCAAGGCGGTCCCGGCGTCGTCCAGGCGCATCCAAGGCAGTCCCTTTGTCAACCAGGCGCATCCAAGGCGGTCCCGGCGTCATCCAAGCGCATCCAAGGTGCATCCAAGGTACATCCAAGGCAGTCCCAGCGTCGACCAGGCGCATCCAAGGCAGTCCCAGCGTCGTCCTGGCGCATCCAAGGCGCATCCAAGGCGCATCCAAGGCGGTCACAGCGTCGTCCAGGTACAAACAGTGCAGTCCCAGCGTCCAGGCGAATCCAAGGCGGTCCGGCGTCGTCCAGGCGCATGCAAGAAGGTCCCGGCGTCGTCCAGGCGCATCCAAAGTGGTCCCGGCGTCGTCCAGGAGCATGCAAGGCGCATCCAAGGCAGTCTCAGGGTCATCCAGGCGCATCCAAGGCAGTCCCAGCGTCGTCCAGGCGCATCCAAGGCGCATCCAAGGCGCATCCAAGGCGTGCAGGCACAACCAAGGCGGTCCCGGCGTCGCCCAGGCGCAAACAAGGCGGTCGCAGCGTCTTCCAGGCGCATACAAGGCGCATCCAAGGCGCATCCAAGGCGGTCCCAGCGTCGTCCAGACGCAAACAAGGCAGTCCCAGCGTCCAGGCGCATGCAAGGCGGTCCCTGCGTCGTCCAGGTGCATCCAAAGGCATCCAAGGCGCATCCAATGCGGTCCCAGCGTCATCCAGGCAGAAACAAGGCGGTCCCAGCGTTCAGGCGCATGAAAGGCGGTCACGGCGTCATCCAGGCGCATCCAAGACGGTCCCGATGTCGTCCAGGCGCATCCAAGGTGGTCCTGGCATGATCTGGGCGCATCCAAGGCACATCTAAGGCGTTCACGGCGTCATCCAGGCACAAACATTGCAGTCCCAGCGTCCAGGCGAATCCAAGGCGGTCCCGGCGTTGTCCAGGAGCATCCAAGGCGCATCCAAGGCAGTGCCAGCGTCATCCAGGCGCATCCGAGGCGGTCCCAGCGTCATCCAGGTGCATCCAAGGTGATCCTGGCGGCGTCCAAGCGCATCCAAGGCACATCCAAGGCAGTCTTGGCGTCGTCTTGGCGTCGTCTTGGCGCATCCTAGGCGCATCCTGGGCGCATCCAAGGCCCATCCAATGCGGTCCCGGCGTCGTACAGGCGCATTCAAGGCGTATTGAAGGCGGTCCCAGCGTCGTCCAGCCACATCCAAGGTGGTCCTGGCGTTGTGCAGGCGCATCCAAAACACATCCAAGGCATATCGGTCCAGGTGCATCCAAGGTTCATCCAAGGCAGTCCCAGCGTCGTCCAGGCACAAACAAGGCGGTCGCAGCGTCTTCCAGGCGCATACAAGGCGCATCCAAGGAGCATCCAAGGCGGTCCCGGCGTCGTCCAGGCACAAAAACAAGGCGGTCCCAGCGTCTTCCAGGCGCATCCAAGGCAGTCCCGGCGCATGCAAGGCAGTCCCGGCGTCGTCCAGGCACAAACAAGGCGGTCCCAGCCTCCAGGCGAATCCAAGGCAGTCCCGGCGTCGTTCAGGCGCAAACAAGGCGGTCCAAGCGTTGTCCAGGTGCATCCAAGGCGGTCCCGGCGTCGTCCAGGCACATCCAAGGTGGTCCTGGCATGATCTGGGCGCATCCAAGGCACATCTAAGGCGTTCACGGCGTCATCCAGGCACAAACATTTCAGTCCCAGCGTCCAGGCGAATCCAAGGCGGTCCCGGCGTTGTCCAGGAGCATCCAAGGCGCATCCAAGGCAGTGCCAGCGTCATCCAGGCGCATCCGAGGCGGTCCCAGCGTCATCCAGGTGCATCCAAGGTGATCCTGGCGGCGTCCAAGCGCATCCAAGGCACATCCAAGGCAGTCTTGGCGTCGTCTTGGCGCATCCTAGGCGCATCCTAGGCGCATCCTGGGCGCATCCAAGGCCCATCCAATGCGGTCCCGGCGTCGTACAGGCGCATTCAAGGCGTATTGAAGGCGGTCCCAGCGTCGTCCAGGCACATCCAAGGTGGTCCTGGCGTTGTGCAGGCGCATCCAAAACACATCCAAGGCATATCGGTCCAGGTGCATCCAAGGTTCATCCAAGGCAGTCCCAGCGTCGTCCAGGCACAAACAAGGCGGTCCCAGCCTCCAGGCGAATCCAAGGCAGTCCCGGCGTCGTCCAGGCGCAAACAAGGCGGTCCTAGCGTTGTCCAGGTGCATCCAAGGCGGTCCCGGCGTCGTCCAGGCACAAACAAGGCGGGTCCCAGCGTCCTGGCGAATCCAAGGCGGTCCCGGCGTCGTCCAGGCTCAAACAAGGCGGTCCCAGCGTCGTCCAGGTGCATCCAATGCGCATCCAAAGCGCATCCAAGGCGGTCCCGGCGTTGTCCAGGCTCAAGCAAGGCGGTCCCAGCGTCGTCCAGGCGTATCCAAGGCAGTCCCGGCGTCGTCCAGGCATCCAAGTCGCAACAATGGCTGTCCTGGCGTCATCCATGCGCATCCAAGGCGGTCCCGGCGTCGTCCAGGCTTAAACAAGGCGGTCCCAGCGTCCAGTCGCATGCAAGGCGGTCCCGGCGTCATCCAGGCGCATCCAAGGCGGTCCTGGCGTTGTCCAGGAGCATGCAAAGCGCATCCAAGGTGCATCCAAGGCGAATGCGAGGCGGTCCCGGCGTCGTCCAGGCGTCGTCCAGTCGCATCCAAGTCGGTCCCGGCGTCGTCCAGGTGCATCCAAGATGGTCCCGGCGTCGTCCAGAAGCATGCAAGGCGCATGCAAGGTGCATCTAAGGCAGTCCTGCCGTCGTCTAGGCGCATCTAAGGCGGTCCCGGCGTCTTCCAGGCGCATCCAAGGCAGTCCCGGCGTCGACAATGCCCATCCATTCAGGCGTATTCAAGGCGGTCCCGACGTCGTTGAAGCGCATCCAAGGTGCATCCAAGGTGCATCAAAGGCACATCCAAGGCGCATCCAAGGCGCATCCAAAGAGGTCCCGGCGTCGTCCAGACACATTCAAGGTGGTCCCGGCAGATCCTTCATTCCCACAGGCGGTCCCGAAGTCGTCCAAGTGCATCCAAGGTGATCCTGGCGTCGTCCAGGCGCATCCAAGGCGCATCCATGGCGCATCCAAGGTGGTCCCAGCGTCGTCCAGGCACATCCAAGGTGGTCCCGGCGTCGTCCAGGCACATCCAAGGTGGTCCTGGCGTTGTGCAGGCGCATCCAAAACAGATCCAAGGCATATCGGTCCAGGTGCATCCAAGGTTCATCCAAGGCAGTCCCGGCGTCGTCCAGGCTCAAACAAGGCGGTCCCAGCGTCCAGGCGAATCCAAGGCAGTCCCGGCGTCGTCCAGGCGCAAACAAGCCGGTCCTAGCGTTGTCCAGGTGCATCCAAGGCGGTCCCGGCGTCGTCCAGGCACAAACAAGGCGGTCCCAGCGTCCTGGCGAATCCAAGGCGGTCCCGGCGTCGTCCAGGCGCAAACAAGCCGGTCCTAGCGTTGTCCAGGTGCATCCAAGGCGGTCCCGGCGTCGTCCAGGCACAAACAAGGCGGTCCCAGCGTCCTGGCGAATCCAAGGCGGGTCCCGGCGTCGTCCAGGCTCAAACAAGGCGGTCCCAGCGTCGTCCAGGTGCATCCAATGCGCATCCAAGGCGGTCCCGGCGTTGTCCAGGCTCAAACAAGGCGGTCCCAGCGTCGTCCAGGCGTATCCAAGGCGGTCCCGAAGTCGTCCAAGTGCATCCAAGGTGATCCTGGCGTCGTCCAGGCGCATCCAAGGCGCATCCATGGCGCATCCATGGCGCATCCAAGGTGCATCCAAGGCAGTCCCAGCGTTGTCCAGGCGCAGCCAAGGCAGTCCCGGCATCATCCAGGAATATCCAAGGTGATCCTGGCGGCGTCCAAGCGCATCCAAGGCACATCCAAGGCAGTCTTGGCGTCGTCTTGGCGCATCCTAGGCGAATCCTAGGCGCATCCTGGGCGCATCCAAGGCCCATCCAATGCGGTCCCGGCGTCGTACAGGCGCATTCAAGGCGTATTGAAGGCGGTCCCAGCGTCGTCCAGGCACATCCAAGGTGGTCCTGGCGTTGTGCAGGCGCATCCAAAACACATCCAAGGCATATCGGTCCAGGTGCATCCAAGGTTCATCCAAGGCAGTCCCGGCGTCGTCCAGGCACAAACAAGGCGGTCCCAGCCTCCAGGCGAATCCAAGGCAGTCCCGGCGTCGTCCAGGCGCAAACAAGGCGGTCCTAGCGTTGTCCAGGTGCATCCAAGGCGGTCCCGGCGTCGTCCAGGCACAAACAAGGCGGTCCCAGCGTCCTGGCGAATCCAAGGCGGTCCCGGCGTCGTCCAGGCTCAAACAAGGCGGTCCCAGCGTCGTCCAGGTGCATCCAATGCGCATCCAAAGCGCATCCAAGGCGGTCCCGGCGTTGTCCAGGCTCAAACAAGGCGGTCCCAGCGTCGTCCAGGCGTATCCAAGGCAGTCCCGGCGTCGTCCAGGCATCCAAGTCGCAACAATGGCTGTCCTGGCGTCATCCATGCGCATCCAAGGCGGTCCCGGCGTCGTCCAGGCTTAAACAAGGCGGTCCCAGCGTCCAGTCGCATGCAAGGCGGTCCCGGCGTCATCCAGGCGCATCCAAGGCGGTCCTGGCGTTGTCCAGGAGCATGCAAAGCGCATCCAAGGTGCATCCAAGGCGAATGCGAGGCGGTCCCGGCGTCGTCCAGGCGTCGTCCAGTCGCATCCAAGTCGGTCCCGGCGTCGTCCAGGTGCATCCAAGATGGTCCCGGCGTCGTCCACACACACAAAGAGTTAGGTGTCATGTGCAGAGTTGAAGATGTGGGTCTTGAGATGGTGCTTGAAGGAATGCAGGGAGTCAGCATTACGAATGGTCAGGGGGAGAGAGTTGCAGAAAGTGGGGGCAGCAATGGCAAAGGCTCTATCCCCAATGGTCCGGTATTTGGTCAAGGTAGTTGGGGTGAGCAGGCTGGCGTCAGCAGAGCGGAGTCGGCGGGTGGGGGTATAGCGATGCAGGAGTTCAGACAGGTGGGGCGGGGGGGTCAAGGTTGTTTAGGGCCTTTTATGTGGTGACAAGGATCTTGAAATGTATGCGCTGTTTTATGGGGAGCCAGTGGATGGAAGACAACATGAGAAAAATAAAAGAAGAGACGGGTGCTAGGCAGGCAGGGAATCATGGCATCATCCAGGTCATGGCAGTCATGGTCTCATCCAAGCGTAGGTCAGGAGGGCAGGCATGAAGTCATAGCTTTACCCAGGCACAGGCCGGTGAGAGGGGAGGGCAGGGCAGGGCAGGGCAGGGCATGACAGGGCAGGGCAGTTTCAAACAGATGCAGGCACATGACATAGCCACGAACAAAAGACTGATACTAGTTGTGCTGTGCTAGTCTGTCGATGGTGTTTTCCATAATGCGTTAGCATCAAGCTAACCAACCTTTGCATTCATCACATTTTCTACACATACTGTGTCAAATCTGTATTGGGTGGTTTGCAACCACCAAAATAGTTGAGCCACTAAGCTTCGATCAGTTTTAAGAATACATAATATACACTACCGTTCAAAAGTTTGGGGTCACAAAATTGTTTGGGTGACCCCAACCTTTTGAACGGTAGTGTAAATATTATTATAATAAAATATTATGAATTAAATATTATAAATTATATCTTATATTTGTATAAGATTATAAAAAATCTATGAATATAAGTATACATATATATTATAAGATTTTTTACACAGAAGATTATATATATAATCTATAAATAATTATCTAAATAAATATATACACTACCGTTCAAAAGTTTGGGGTCACCCAAACAATTTTGTGACCCCAAACTTTTGAACGGTAGTGTATGCACGTGAGTATTGTTGTATTTTCTGCTTAGAAGTGTTGCTGCAAGGTTTGTGTTCAAATATTGGTGTTACAACGACTGCAACATTGATCTGTTTGTTAGCATTGTATGTTAGCATTAAGCTCAGACAAAACTAAAACCACCGGGAGATGCAAGAATACTTGTCGTAAAGAGTGACCTTTGCAAATGAGTGATAATGACTTACTTGTTTGCTGTTCTGAAGTATTCAGATCATAATGGCTGACGTAATTTTCGTAACTCCAAATGAACACACATGGAACTTACAGTACACCATAGAAATGAATGCAATTTGCGCAGCCCCCTAAAAAAAGACAAAAGAAAACGTTTATTTTGTTTGTTTTGTACTTTATAAAAACCTACAGTAATAGCATAATTTAAAGGAATGTAAATATTTACAGAAAAACAGTTTGTACATCATGATTTCTTGCTTTAGTATAATACAAAGAGTTGAGCCACTAAGCTTCAATCAGTTTTTAGTATACATAAAATATGCCCGTGAGTATTGTTATATTTTCTGCCTACAAGTGTTGCTGCAAGTTTGTGTTCAAATATTGGTGTTATATTGGAGTTATAACGACTGCAACATTGATCTAGGTTTGTTAGCATTGTATGTTAGCATTAGGCTCAGACAAAACTCAAACATCTGGGAAATGCTAAAATACTTGTCGTAAAGTGTAACCTTTGTAAATTAGTGATAATGACTTACTTGTTTGCTGTTCTCCTCAAGTCTTCAGATCATAATGGCTGACGTAATATTCGGAACTCCAAATGAACACACATGGAACTTACAGTATGCGATTGAAATGAAGGCAAATGCAATTAGCGCAGCCCCCTAAAAAAAAAATGACAGAGGAAAAATAGTTTATTTTGTTTGTTTTTTTTACTGATAAAAACCTACAGTAATAGCATAATTTAAAGGAATGTAAATATTTACAGAAAAACAGTTTGTACATCATGATTTCTTGCTTTAGTATAATACAAAGAGTTGAGCCACTAAGCTTCAATCAGTTTTTAGGATACATAAAATATGCCCGTGAGTATTGTTATATTTTCTGCCTACAAGTGTTGCTGCAAGTTTGTGTTCAAATATTGGTGTTATATTGGAGTTATAACGACTGCAACATTGATCTAGGTTTGTTAGCATTGTATGTTAGCATTAGGCTCAGACAAAACTCAAACATCTGGGAAATGCTAAAATACTTGTCGTAAAGTGTAACCTTTGTAAATTAGTGATAATGACTTACTTGTTTGCTGTTCTCCTCAAGTCTTCAGATCATAATGGCTGACGTAATATTCGGAACTCCAAATGAACACACATGGAACTTACAGTATGCGATTGAAATGAAGGCAAATGCAATTAGCGCAGCCCCCTAAAAAAAAATGACAGAGGAAAAATAGTTTATTTTGTTTGGTTTTTTTACTGATAAAAACCTACAGTAATAGCATAATTTAAAGGAATGTAAATATTTACAGAAAAACAGTTTGTACATCATGATTTCTTGCTTTAGTATAATACAAAGAGTTGAGCCACTAAGCTTCAATCAGTTTTTAGGATACATAAAATATGCCCGTGAGTATTGTTATATTTTCTGCCTACAAGTGTTGCTGCAAGTTTGTGTTCAAATATTGGTGTTATATTGGAGTTATAACGACTGCAACATTGATCTAGGTTTGTTAGCATTGTATGTTAGCATTAGGCTCAGACAAAACTCAAACATCTGGGAAATGCTAAAATACTTGTCGTAAAGTGTAACCTTTGTAAATTAGTGATAATGACTTACTTGTTTGCTGTTCTCCTCAAGTCTTCAGATCATAATGGCTGACGTAATATTCGGAACTCCAAATGAACACACATGGAACTTACAGTATGCGATTGAAATGAAGGCAAATGCAATTAGCGCAGCCCCCTAAAAAAAAATGACAGAGGAAAAATAGTTTATTTTGTTTGGTTTTTTTACTGATAAAAACCTACAGTAATAGCATAATTTAAAGGAATGTAAATATTTACAGAAAAACAGTTTGTACATCATGATTTCTTGCTTTAGTATAATACAAAGAGTTGAGCCACTAAGCTTCAATCAGTTTTTAGGATACATAAAATATGCCCGTGAGTATTGTTATATTTTCTGCCTACAAGTGTTGCTGCAAGTTTGTGTTCAAATATTGGTGTTATATTGGAGTTATAACGACTGCAACATTGATCTAGGTTTGTTAGCATTGTATGTTAGCATTAGGCTCAGACAAAACTCAAACATCTGGGAAATGCTAAAATACTTGTCGTAAAGTGTAACCTTTGTAAATTAGTGATAATGACTTACTTGTTTGCTGTTCTCCTCAAGTCTTCAGATCATAATGGCTGACGTAATATTCGGAACTCCAAATGAACACACATGGAACTTACAGTATGCGATTGAAATGAAGGCAAATGCAATTAGCGCAGCCCCCTAAAAGAAAAATGACAGAGGAAAAATAGTTTATTTTGTTTGGTTTTTTTACTGATAAAAACCCACAGTAATAGCATAATTGAAATGCATGTTAATAATTACAGAAAAACAGTTTGTACATCATGATTTCATGCTTTAGTATAATACAAAGAGTTGAGCCACTAAGCTTCAATCAGTTTTTAGTATACATAAAATATGCCCGTGAGTATTGTTATATTTTCTGCCTACATGTGTTGCTGCAAAGTTTATGTTCAAATTTTGGTGTTATATTGGAGTTATAATGACTTCAACATTGATCTAGGTTTGTTAGCATTAGTTAAAAGTAAAAGTAAAAAGAAAAGATTTTATGAAAGTATATATCCGTAGTTAAAACATGATCTGTAAAGTTAAAGTTAAGTTAAAGTCCCAATGATCGTCACACACACATCTAGGTGTGGTGAAATGTGTCCTCTGCATTTAACCCATCCCCGTGTGATTTTGATCCATCCCCTGGGGGAGAGGGGAGCAGTGAGCAGCAGCGGTGCCGCGCTTGGGAATCATTTGGTGAACTAACCCCCCCAATTCCAACCCTTGATCTCCTGCTCCACAACAAAGTCCGCTGGCTATCCAGGGGCGACGTTTTGCATCACTTTGTTGCTTTCTATTTGAAGCCGACTTACTTCTTTTAATAGTAAGCATACAGCTCATGTATTGACAGTATATGTTGCCTTATAAAAAGCTTTTACCGTTTTATTCCATGTATAATGCGCCCCCATGTATAATACGCACCCTAAAAATGGCATGTTGATGCTGGAAAAAAGCTTGTACCCATGTATAATACACACCCAAACTTTGACTCCTACTTAAGTCCGTAAACGTAAAATTATTTCAGAAAAAAGATCATCTTTGGGAACAACCGGATGTTATTCTGCCGGTCAGTATCACTGCGCATGCGCTAGCAAATTCGATAGCGAAGAAATGTTTCGGATTTGTGTAGGGTACATTGTGACAGCAAACGAGCAGGTGATCGAGCAAGCGTCTGATACGAGAGCATTGTGTTCGTATGGAGCGTGTTTGAAGTGAACAGCAGAGAAGAAAGCGCATCTGTAATGGCGGCCTCCGTATCATATCCGGATAAAAAAAAGAAAATAAAAAATAAAAAATATATATATATTTCTTTTTTTTTTTTTTTTGTACCCATGTATAATGCGCACCCCAGATTTTAGGACAATAAATTAGTTAAATTTTGCGCATTATACATGGAAAAAAACGGTAGATTTTTGCGGCTCCAGACAGGTATGTTTCGGGGGTTTTTGGGGTCAATATGGCTCTTTGAACATTTTGGGTTGCCGACCCCTGGTATACAACAACATAATAATATGAAATTAGATTAACATTACTTCTCTAAAATGCTTAAACCCTCAAACTCGGTCACGATATGGCAATAATAACATTCCAGCTGGTTATCAACACTTTTGGGCAGCCAAAGACACCAAAATACTGAATACCATAGAATATATAATGTGAATATCAACCAACAGACGAGATAAACACATTTTTCACGAGACATACCTTTAAGGTTTACCATATTTAGGGGCAAGTCTATAAACCGTTCTAAAAGTGTACACCATTTCCATACATTTGTAAAGCGGTTTAGAAAACCAAAAAAAGTATGGTAGGCTAAGCTACAAGCTCGTGCTGCCCCGTATGCTAAGTTCGCGCTAAACCTGGCGCGAACGAGGACATTTACTACAATGCTACCAATATTAGTACAATAGTTTATCGTATCATTTAATAAAGTTGTTTATTATTACACTCTCCATATTATTACGATATTTTGTAGTCGTTAACTCATTATATATACATCGTTCTTACCTCATGCGTTTCAACGCTATTAAAAATTGAGACAGCCGGCATTTGATTACACACACCTGCGCATTACAATAGAACCAAAACCTAGTATTCATAGTTAAACTCGGCCACAATACGGCAGTATTAATATTCCAGCTGGTTATCAACACTTTTGGGCAGTCAAAGACACCAAAATATTGTATGAATATCAACCAATTGAAAACGAAGCATATTTTCAAATAGACGAGATAAACACATTTTTTCACGAGACATACCTTTAGGTTTTCCCATATTTAGGGGCAAGTCAATAAACCGTTCTAACAGCGCACACCATTTCCATACATTTGTAAAGCGGGTTAGAAAAAAAATCGTGAAGTATGGTAGGCGAGGCTACAAGCTTGTGCTGCCCGGTATGCTAAGTTCGCGCGAACGAGAACATTTACTACAATACTACCAATATTAATACGACAATAGTTTATAGTATCATTTAATAAAGTTGTTTATTATTACACTTTCCATATTATTACGATTGTTGGTAGAAGTTAATTTATAATACATCGTTCCTACCTCATGCGTTTCAACGCTCTTTAAAATAGAGGCAGCCGGCATTTGATTACACACACCTGCGTATTCACAGTTAACTACTGATTAAAATGAAGTATATGAATAAAACGAACACGATGAAATTAAATAAACTCGTCAAATAATATACTAGATGAAAAATAGGCCAAAATAACTTACTTTGTCACGAATACGATGTGATCTGTTGAAGAAATGAACCACAGCTTCCTTCATGCCTGTCGGGCTTCCGTAGCAACTATATATATATATATATATATATATATATATATATATATATATATATATATATATATATATATATATATATATGAAAGAAAATCCACTAGCAAGGCAGTTATAAGTACAGAACATGCTTAGTATTAAAATTATTTTTTCATATATATAAACTAAAATTTTGAGATCTCAGAAATCTTGAATGCAGCGCTTGACCACAAAACAATGGTGCTTCAAGTGCAATTGTATACTATTCAGGTAGTTTCAGTGTTGCAAAACTAGTCCAGAGTACTCATTCTTAGAATTTTGGATTGTGCAACATCATGTAACATGGGCATACATATGTGTGCAGTTGGTACACGGCTCATATCTACAGCATACTGTACATATGTGCATCTCTGTACATGTGTGTTTGTATCAGTTTGGCCCTTTAAAAGGTTCCTGCAGGGCCGAGGGGGAAGAAAAGATAACGGGAGCAGACATTATTTGCTTCTGTCATGTCGGCTTATCATCAGGTCCCCCACACTGTGGTCTAGTCACACATAGATGCCAAGTGGGTGTACCTGAACACCACCCCCCCACACACACACACACACACATGCAAAAGAGGGCGCGAGTAGGAAGGATAACACCAGACAACTGGTATGTCGAACACGATCCTGTTCACTAATGTATGCATCTTGGCAAGCAGGAGGCAGATGTACATTGATGAATGGACTCCTTTGGCTTGAAATTGATTGTTAAAGGCTTGAAATTGATTGTTAAAAGCTCTATGTTGCAGTCTATTAGTCGAATAAAAGTGTAAGCGGTCCTACCAGGTGATATATGGGTCCATGTACAAATTATAGTGGTAGTTCAGTTTCATTTATTGTGTTTTGGATTGCACAGCTACATCACAGGCACTATTGGATGTGGCTGCACTGCTATGAAATAAATCCAAAGTCAAGCAAATATATTACTGCAAATTAATACCTTAAAGCTGATATGCAAAATGTAAATAGAAGAGAATAGCATTCATATTTGACAAGATTTTAATTGTTTGGACAGTCCCCCTGGGCTGCGAAACCAACTTACTGACTCCTCGCATTACAACGCTAAGTGGTGATAATAATAAGAATAATCCTGTGAATTACAAGAGTGAGATGGCAGTCAAGCAAGACTTTGTGTCATCACAGCAAACAAAACACTCTGGGAAAAGCAAACATTAGGAAAACAGGCATGCACATAGGTCCATCCATTCAAAACTAAAAACACTGCAAACTCTTGAATTAAAACAACATACAATAGTCTTAGGAAAAGCAAACATTAGGAAAACAAGCATGCACATAGGTCCATTCAAAACTAAAAACACTGCATACTCTTGACTTAAAACAACATGCAATAGTCTTCAGAAACTGCGCAGTCCCGTGGAGCTATAGTTTATAGTGAAGCACTGACATTGAGGAATACATGTCATGTGAAGTGAAATTTTATTGAAATACAAGTGAAACAATTGGAGCCAAATGCATTACTGCAAGGTACTTTCATTTTTGTTGAATCAAAATGTTTCACATAAAACACTCCTTATAAAGAAGTTTGGCCGTATGAGTGTGAAAAATGTTCTTCACAGCCCGCCTCCCCACACAGAGTCTTTTATACGGACGTTTCTCGCAAATCTTTGGGTTCCGATTCAGCTGAACCAGAGGGTGGTGAGTTCTCAGTAACCTTGCCTGAATGTGCAGTAGAAGAGTCGGTTGTGCTCAACTCTTGGGATGATGGATCCTCCTGATCTGGGGGCAGTTGCAGGAAGAGAGGAACCTCGAGGTGTTCTTTGGTGAGAAGACCTCGCTGGTCGTCGACCCTGCTGCAGTGGGCCCTGGTCAGCATTTCCAGGAGCTCTAACATTAAGAACAGAAAATGGGTGTAAAAATGAGGCCGACTCGGAGTAAATTGAGGCTATCCAGCACACCAAACGATTGTGTCGTAAACAACAAGAAGTTTTCCATTTCAGCCTCTTATAAATCAGGGGTGCATTTTTACAATTAGCATCGAGAGTATTAAAGATAAAGAAGCGGGGAAATATAACAGGTGCATGTGCCAGTCACCAGGTGCTGTGCAGCATGGCGCATACCCATTTCTCCGATGGAATAAAGAGCTATCTTCCTTTGAATGGGTGCAGATTGACAGTGTACACCCCTGCTTTTAATCACCTCAGCCTTCCTCCATTACACCTAAAAATTCCTACCATCCATGTCGGGGTTCTTACTGGGCTTTGGTGAGGTCTTTTCTTTGTCGGTGTGGAGGGACAATCGGGTCTCCGGACCACCTGATCCGGCCTAGATCCGAGACAAAGAACACACATTTTGTCATTGCAAAAGCTGCTGGCAGGTGGTTGATTGCAAATAAACGCATGTGCACAGCAGCCAACAACTCCCATATCAACCATTCAGAAGTTTTGCTGTTGTGAAGGTACAAAAACTGCGTTGCGCTGGTGTTTTAGTAGCTCCTTAAACTAGTGTGGTGAACAGATGCATATTCACGGTTCCGCATTTGCGAATTTGTCCGTTTGACGATTGGGATGCTACACTCATCTGTTGAAAAACTCACCTGTTCACCATTTTTGTGCTTCGGCCAAATCTATCGCTACTTCTATATAAAGATAAAATCATCGTTTTAAAATCTCAGAGGGGAAATTCAGATGTTTCAGCAGCACAACTAAAATAAAAATACCTGCTAAGAAATTATTATTTTCGATATTACACGTACAACGAAAATATTGCTTTGCCAGCAAATAAATGTAATTATGTGGTGACAAAAGCTTTATTTATTTAGGGCAACTCTTGTTAAATATGTAGACAAAAAAAGGTGATGCTTCGCGGATGTTTTTTTTTTTTTATTCATAGGCAATTAGAAACGTCTTTGGGGAGGGGGGGTCAATCACTCATAGCTCTTTCCTATTTGCGGCAGGGCTTAGTCCCAATTTCCTGCAAATAGCAAGGGAACGCTCCATCTATTGTTGCATCTAATATTGCAATCTGAAATTGTCTCACGTGTGTGGCAGCAGCAGTTCCGCTGGCTCCAGTGATGTTGCTTTGGTCTTTTCCTGCTCAAATGTAAAATTTAAGTCAGTTTCTGCTTTGAGAGAAGGAGACGACGACTTCATTAAGATGCCAAGATCAAAGTGCTGTAACCTTGAGGCACAAAAGCAGTCATTTAGGTAAGAGCATTTAGGTAACAGTATTTTGGGTTGCTTTCTTATGTAACGAATAGAAATGAGAAAGGCTTTTAGTGAAAAATGCCACGCAGTGTTTAAGTTTAGAGTTAAAGTTCAAAAGGCTAGATAGGGTTAGGTAAAATGGGTCCTCCAGCCATCTACTGTATGGTGTAGCGATCAACCATCTACTGTGCAAGTGTGAGAATTTGAGGCGGAGGTCGCTGATGTGAAGTGAAGTTAGTTCTGGGAAATCAGCAGGAGGCAAGTGGGTTGTGAACTAGCCATGGCATAGCATTCAACAAACCAAATGAAGTCAGACATTGTAGAGGGAAGCAGTGAGAGGCACAATAATCAAGAATACCAGGCTAAGAGAATGATGTCTATATCGACCTTAACACAGGAGCAAAAGCAGGGCAGGAAAGTGGATGGTGAATAGACTCTTTCAAGGGTCCATTAAAAAAATAAGTCAATGAACAGGAAGCGTAACATGTAATATCCATCATTAGCATTAGGGATAAAGTGCTTGGACAAGTACTGTCAACAATACAATACTCAAGTTTGCATTTGTACCTCTAGCTCTGTCAAGCCGTAGCTGCTTATTAGCCAGTCTGAACAAAGTCGTGTCCATGTTCACTGTCTCGTCACTCCCAACCTAAAACAACACGTACAACATTTTCAATGGTAATACATTTGTATGAAAATTAAGTGCACTGCTGCCTCGGAAGAAAGATGTGCATATGACGACAACGATTGCACTGGTCCACAGCAAAATTTTAAATCATAGATGGCTTTCAGTGTTCCTGAATGTATTTTAGACTTCAATTTAAAAAATGTTGACTTTTTTTTCAAGCACATCAGGTTTGAGATTTTTTTTACATTTTTTTTTAAGTTTAAAGCTTATGCAATACAGACGTTACAATGCAGTGTAATTTATAGCTTGGACGGTTCCGAAAATTTCACCTGTTGCTGTACCTACCCTTAATTAAAATAATACAAAATTTATTATGATTATCATTGCTATTAAAATGGATAATTGACTTGCATCTCAAAAAAAAATAAAGGAAAAAATGTTGCTCATTGCCATCATTCAAAAAAATTATCAAATGGACTAGAACTTTTCTGGACTCTTCAGAATTTTCCATCGTCAATTCGTGTGTATAGAAATGGTAAAAATACTCACAATGGTAACTAGGGCTTCGTGAGGCTTGAGACTATGTTTCTGTAACACTGTGGACAGTGCATCCTGCAGTGTCTTACTGGACTTTGCCATAATTCCACCGGTCTTGCCAGTAAGTGCATTATCCAGTCTGAAACGCACAAATCGTGTCATAAAGAAAAAGAGGCAGAACAAGCTTTCAAAATTAATCAAGCTAAGGCTCCAGTCACTAAAGAATCCACCATACACACCAGCCAGACTTCACATTGGTGGCAAAACATAACAGAAATCATTACCAAGACAGTCTCAAGCGTTACAACATGGACTTCCCTTCGAAAAGTGTGACAGCACAAATTTTGCAGTGTGTGTGTGTGTGCGTGCGTGCGTGCGTGCGAAAGCCTGCTAGGGTGAGAAAGACCAAATATAACACAGAAATGAGTCAAGAACATTGACTCACACAAACATCACCCGAAGCTCAAGCGAAACCTGCTGATCTCTCAGTACAGAGCAGTCCTGGTCCAGTGATAATGGCTGCAAGAGAAAACAGACCAAAGTGTGACTTTTGGAGGTGATAACATTCAGACTTTATTTGAATTATCAATGAAGCACGGCAAAAGGAAAAGAGTATTCATCTCATGAGGTGCTGTCAAGCAAATTTGCGATGCAAAATGCTTCTTCCTTCGAAACGACTCATGAGCTGCCACATCCTCACCTTGTCTTTGCCTTTAAGGTAGATGAAGACATCTTTCAGTGGGAAGCCTCTTTTCTCACATAGGCCAGCCAGCATCTCTCTGATGGGCCGGCCATGAGGGGTCGGAGCCAAGGAGGCACTGCCATCAGGCAGGTAGACACAGCAGTAGCCCCCCTCCAAGCCACAGCGTCCTCCAGAGATGCCAGCTTGCTCCGGAGAGCGAGGACACGATTGGCCATTCTAAAGTATTTTGGACACATTGGTTAATTTTGTAGGGATCCTTGCAATAATTTACATGTGTGTTCATCTACATGAGAAATTCATCTTTGTATGATTGAAAGCAGGAGCAGAGAAGTACATGTAAAAACACACTGACCTCTGTCAGCCTGTAGAGGGAGTCGAGCTCCGCATTACTTCTCGACTTGACAGTGTTGGGCTCTCTGTGATACAGTGAAACATTGTTGTTGGTCGCATCTGAAACCAGACAGAAGAAATAAAGTAAATGACTCACATCTAAGTCTGATTTAGCTAAAAAGTAAAAGATTGCACCTCCCCAGGATCCTCTTTTGGGTTGCGGTTTGTTGCTCTTGCCAACTGGGAAAGTGCTTTCATCTGACTGCTTGCTCTGTTTGAGACAGTAATGACCACATTACAAGGCTATTAAAACCCAAATCCCGGATCAGTTTTGCAAACCAATTCACTAACTTTTTATGAATCTTCCTTCCCTGCCCGGCGCTACCTTTTTGTCACGCAAGTTTGGGCTTCGATTGGCCACATCCTCCCAGGAGACCGTGCGGAAAGGTTCTGCGTAGAGCTGAGGTAATCGTTTGCCTTCTACGCTCGCCAAAGTGCAGTTTTGGTAGAGAGGAGAGCGCACAAAGCGTCTGTAGCTATCCATCTTCATCAACTTAAATATCTGGCTCGCACAGAGGGGCGGAAAACAAACAAACAGAAAGTGAACCCGAGTTCTCAGTGCCCCTTGCTATTGTGTCAGTGTCCTTTAGACAGACCTGTGCTTGAGCCTTGTTAAACATTTCAGGGGTGGGTTGCTCCAAGTCTTTTTCATCTTTCTTGGCCGTGTCATCGATGTTGACTGAGTGGGGAGCACTTTCAGACAAGTACGTTTCATAGATGGAGCGAGCTCTTGTCTTCAGCTACAAATACAAACATAACGTCACGTTTAGGATTGTGATGAGTGTAATTGTGTTTTGGTGTCTTTTCCACACTAGAACCAGGGGATTCCCATTTGGTTCACCACAGCAATCTCATGAACATAAAAGGGAGGAAAAAGAGTCATACCTCATCCAATGAAGTGGCTGGGATCTTCTTGAACTTTTCACACGCTTGCCAGAATAAGATGTTCTCCGCACTCACCTCGGATTTCAGAAAAGCCTGCAAGAAATAGTAAACACAGGGCAGGTTACGGCACACCCGGTGAGCGTAGAACATCAATGTGCTTATTTGTCGCATCCCACTGTAAAGTAGTTGACTCCACCGGGGTCTTCCAGCAGCTTCTCAAAGGAGACAGCCCAGCTTAGCACATTGTTAGCCGGGCAGGCCTCCCCGCCCGGGGTGCCAGGAAGGCTGTGGCTGCTGCCTGTGCTGCTCCGTGCAGACATATTCAACTCTGCACACATCAGCAAAACACACCCATTTAGCAGAGAGGATAAGCACAACAAAGAATGAGCTTGAATCAGATATGTTCACGTGTCGTGCATCGACTTGTTTCACTCTGCCATTAGCGGGCACTTCACGCTCACCTCCGTCTGACACTGCAAGGCTCTGTTAAGAGAAAGTGAAAGTTGATTTAGAAACAGAAAAAAAAAGATGACAATTCCATTATTATCCATTTCAGAAAACAAACTGGATTTACAATGATGCGGTAAGTGTTTATCTTTTGCTTTGGCTCTCAAGCTAGATTCTTTTCTAAAAGAGAAAAACATACCATTGATATGAAGACTTCAAATATAAGACATCTCAATTTCATAGTGAGATTATTTTGTTCCCTGGAACTAGCGTAACGCTAGTGGTTTTTATTTATACTGTTAAGCAATTAAGGGACTGATTTTTGTATTCCACAGGTCTTTCGCAGAGTATGATGGAATTTCACCCTAAAACCAGACTCCAGGAAGATAAGTGTGTTCAAAAACAGACCAATCTAAAATATTCGCGAATTACAGAATTGACTTTCATCATTGCCACTGATCCTCAAAATTATTTCGACCCATTTGAATGCCACCAACAATCGCCTGAGGCTTCCTCATATAATCTGCACCTGATCACTCAATTTTATTTGAGGAAGTATGTGACATTCATAATGATGTAAAATGAATAGGTTAACTTAAAAAGCTTAAAAACAGGCAGATTTAGAAGAGCAAAACCATTTACATTTTTTTGTTTCATTTAAAGCAGCAACAATCGAGTTGTACAGGAAGTGGTTGTGACACTGATGGTTGGCTCTCATTCAGCTTTTGGAGCTCAAGACGCCTTCAAGCTGAGAACAAACCTAAAAATACTTGATTCTCAGTGACATCTTTTCGGGACGCCAACAGATACAAATTCCTGAAAACCTCAGCATGTCCTACATAAGTCCAGTGAAGCACTTTTTTTTTTTTTTTTTTTTTTTTTTTTTTAAACGGACCACTGATAAAGTGCACATTTTAAAAGAGCCAAAAACGGAACAAATTTTCTTGCAAAAGCCTGTAGTGCCAATGACAGAAACAATTGCATCACAAAATGAAAAGCGTCAACGGCCCATTTCTATATGGAACATGTCATTCCCCTTACAAAAGTACACCATCAGGCATGATCACACACAGCCTACACACGACAGATCGGCAAATAGGCCTTGTGTGGTTTCTCGCTGTTCATTTTTAGGAGCAATAGAAACTGCGCAACACACACACACACACACACACACACACACACACAGACACACACAACTCTACTCACTGCATAAAAAAATTAAAAAAATGTTCGTAGCCAGTATAACTCACCATGTGGCCAACAGGAATCCCTCGAGAATTAAAAATTTTTGCCATGGTAACCAAGACAATACACTTGGATGTCCAAGTATAATATGATGCCCACACTGCCTCAAAACACAATGAAAGTATTCACCCAAAAAGCCAAAACCTCTTCACTTGGGTTCCCCTGGCCACTTCCTGCCTGAAGTCTTACCATAGCAACAGGCCACAAAAGAGGAAGTAAAGTTACTATGATCACATCACACTGTTCTCAAGCAACATCTTGACAAACCAAAAAAAATGCAAAGTGTGTTTCTAATGAACAGTGGACACGCTTGAAGAAACCAAATCCACCACAAAAAAATAACCTATCCTCTATTTGCTATTAATCTTGGAATCTTTTAAAAATGTTTGCTCCTGCAAAAACCCATTAATTACTTTGGTGCTATCTGATGGAATGTTGGTGTTATTGTTTGGTTGAATTCATTGATAGTGGGGTTTTTTTCTTCATGTGTTTGAGCTGTCCTCTTTCATTGGGGGAAATTCACTCCCTGCACAGTCAAAGTAAAATTCAAAGTATGTTCCGGTTTCTCTCCTGATGGATGTAGTCTCCATTGCTGTTGCGATTGCCGAACAGTAACGTGTAAAAACTTTGAATTTACCTTTTCACTGTCCATTTCGGTTACGACAGCTCGCCATTTGTCATAGCTTCTTGTTTGTTTGTGTGTCATCACCTTGGCCAGGCGGGAGAAGCGATGATAAAGACCCTTGAAGGCAACCATGCTTCGTCTGAGTCGAAACCAAACAGAAGTGAAAGGTCGTAAGACAGGTTTTGATTCTCCTGATTGGCGCCAATCACACCTGACCTGCACACTAGGGTCGCTGTTGCAGCAGGTGCGCTGGGAGGATAGTTTGATTGGCGGTGGCTAGTTAATTGCTAGTTAGCTGCCAAATATAACTACAAAAGCTTGGTTAACAAAACTGTTGGTTAAAGTGTTATTTTTACATTGTCTGGGTTCCTAAATGCCTCTTTTAGAAATTTCATCTGGGTCATTCTTTGTTTCTGAATTGTTTCTCAATGCATATTAAAAGCAACCTAGCATAGGCAGTTTTGAGATTAAAAGAAGCTTTAGAAGGGGACAAAATATTGTGTTCAAGGGTTGTAATAGGTTTTTAAAATACAAAAACCAAAAGGCAGAACATTAACATCAAGTTATAATGTGTGATTTAAAAAATGTTTATAATTTAAACTTATTCCAGATATCTTGATTGTCTGAGACAGAACTGTAGCTTGAGGGCTGGTACATTCAAAACTATTGCTTGTGTGCCCTTTTATATCCTGAAAACACGCATTTTCCTTGAAAGATGCAAACATTGAAGATACAGTATATTAAATATAGGCGTCTCCATATGGCACCTTGGACAATTCCTGTGGCAGTTATGAGTCTTTGTCACTTGGTGTCACTGTTAAGCAGCAATCTGGGAAGAAAAAGTCTTTGCCACTTGGTGTCACTGTTAAGCAGTAAGAGGATTGGATCTATCTGGAAAAAAAAGGGAGCAGTAGAGATTTGAACCACGAACCTGATATCTGGAAAGGAAGTAAAAGATCAGAAGCTGGCGAGTTAAGTAGTAGTATTATCCTGCACAGTCAAAAAAGAAAGACAAAAGCTCTAATCAGCGCAACTTGTCCAGAGTAGGGTATAAAGTGATGATAATGTAGTTTCCATTATGCACAGGTTGCCATCTGTCTCTCGTCTTTGTGCAAGACAAAGCTATCTAGCATCTGGCTTCTAATACATAATTTAAGCAATTTAGACACAAAAACACTATTGATCTGACCATAATTGAAAGCACATATGACAAATCACATTAATTTAAATAAATGACACCCCTCCTTTGGCCTTTTTATGTGCTGATGCATTCAAGCAAAGGGAAGGAGGCACGGGGCAAGTCATGTTGGTCTGATGTTTGATTCGGATCTGACTTTCAGCAGTCATATCAAATCAATCACTAAAACAAACAATTACCTGCTCAAAAACAATTCCAGATTGAAGAGTCACATTCTCCAAGCAAACCAGAAAATACTTATCCTTGCTTTTATCTCCAGTAGACTTAAATATTGTAATGGTCTTGTGACTGGACTCCCTCCTAAGAGCATCAAAAAGGCAGGTGCAGCTCATTCAGATTGCTGCAAATCAGGTTCTGACTGAAACAAAGAGATCAGAACATATTACTCCAGTCATAAAGGCTTAACTCTCTGTCAGCTGTGGAATAGGATTTAAAGTTGTGCTACTAGTCCATGAATCACAGAACGGTTTACGTTCTGCAATACTAATGGAATATACCCCATTACGACCCGGGTCAATTACTGGAGTCCAGTGTTCCAGAACATGGGCCGACTCTCCAGAGTCACCTGAGATAGTCTATCTTTCACCTATGAGCCGAATGAGGAGAAGTAGAAAATGGATGGATGTATTTTTATCAGGATTGAGTCATTCCTAAGCACCATATCCAATTTTAATCGCACAGGTGCTGATATTGCAAATTAAAGGAAAAATATTTGTAAGTACCTAGCTCAGGTATTAGTAAATGCTTTCAGGAGCATTTCCACAGCACAGCTATTGTGTAACACAGCATTGGCCACACCCACTGAGCAGAACGCTCGTACAGTTGAGCAAAAGAGCCTTGAAATGTTTTAATCCAGACACAGAACAGGCAAGCTGGGACTAATCCTACTGAATGCTCTGCTCACCAGGACGCTCCCTAACAGACACAGAACAGCTTTAGACAGGCAGCTGTGGAACAGATACACCATATGATGACACTATCAGTTCCTCTACCGGAGAGTATTGGATGTCGGGATGGGTTATGAGTCGAAGCGTCTGCTCAGGAATAAATTCAGTGATATAATCCTTTTGAGGTTTGAAAGTGTTAAACTCCATGCATACTGTCAATCCTCATCTTTGCTTTTCTGCATTAGCAGCATTCTGCTCTTAGCCATATGGCAGACTGTCCCAACTCTATGAGCATGTGTGTGCTGGGTTCCTCTTGTAGCAGGTGGCTAAGGAGATAATCCAGGTAAAGCCACTGCGAAGTGAGGAAGGGGGTGGGTGGATGGATAGAGTGAGTGGCCTTTGTATGGACTCCGAGGGCTAATTCTGGCCTCCTAATTCCGCTCCCGTTCGCCCTCCCCCTCTTCCTGTTTGCCATCTTCACACTGATGGTTTGGTGCACTCCATGACCAGGTAGACACAAACATCACGCAGGTTCTTAACAAGCTCTCTGAGCAGGAAGAGGGTGAAAAAAAAGAGGCTGCGTGTATCATTGTGGCGAGTTAACCTGTCACACGCATGAGTGAGCCCAATTGGAGAATGTAGCATCGGCCTTCTCGACAAGCTCAAGGATACGCGCTACCATGGGAGAAGCTCAGAAGGATAGTGGAGTGATCCAACCACAGGTTAGCCAACATTTTTTAACTTCTTCAGATTGTATTTGATGAAGTTGATTTTGCTACATTTCTTGAATCAGCATATAGTTGTAATGCTTCGATTATTTTATGGGACAGAATGTGAAAAAAGATCAGGATTGTACTTTGACTGCCTCCTCTCATAAAATTTGACATCCTCTTTATCGTAAATTGAAGCAACAGTGCCTCATTTTTAGGAGCACAACAATCTGTATTCATTTTGCAGCACTTGGATTTCGGCTAATCACGTTACATGAATGGAGAGGCTATTCTAACTATGCCTCAGATTACATCTTACAAAACAGGGCTCAGATGATGTGTGTGTGAGGTCTGTGTCAGGGGAGCTTTGACTTCAAATCATAAAGTGGTGGTTTAGATTCTGCAGGTGTGAGGCTTGATTGGGCATATTTTAGTAGTGGTCATTTTAACTGAGACTTTCATTTCTTTATGGGGGGGTTTCCACAGTCCCATTTTACTTAAAAAGAATCTCACGACACCCCACCAAACAAAAATGTCACAAAAAGTAGGAATAGTGAATTTACTTACTCATTTTGTTACTCATTGTGAAATCTGGGGCTGACTCAAAGTTCATATACTAATTATACAAAGCAGATACAAGAGGATTCAACTGTTCTGCCTTTTACTATCCGTCACGACATACACATGCTTTTGTAATTGACATTGACATTAATTGACATTGTGTAACAAGGCTCCCTGATTGGAAATGACGTATGTTCATTTTTAAGCTGACTTGTGCAGTAGCTGCAGAAAAATAAATCAAACCTCTTCATTTGTTTCAGTATTTAACTTGCCATACACAGAAAATACATTGAACATCTGAAAGCCCTCCCTCGTATTTGTGCAGGGCTTACTCTCCGTCATTGAGAAATTAAAGGGAAGCAGCGAGCAGGAAGTGCGAATAGTTCTTCTGGGCTTGGACAATGCCGGCAAGACCACGCTGCTCAAGAGCCTTGCCTCTGAGGATGTCAACACCATCACACCTACACAGGTGAGGTGACACAAATGACCTCCAGGAGTTAGGACACAATATGAAAGCCATAAGTGGACACGATTATATGTGGTCTTACATAGATGTGATTCAGGACTGAAACATTGCTATCAAAGATCATTGAAGGAAAACTGACATACACTATAGCTAGAAAAATTTAAAGTCAATATATTCATCAGGTACCAAGCTAATCACTTGTGTACGTGATTCGTATGGGTTGAAGCTAACATGACCAACTCAGCCTAATCTGCCATGGTGAGTAATCGCAGTATGGCAATATGCATAGAAGCACCACAGGTAACTCAACCACGTTATTAAAGGGGGAAGTCAACTTCCAAACTTTCTTCGTAATAATATGTTCTGTGCAGCCTAACTAGTCAAAACACAGTGTTCTGATCATTTTTTCATTTGCGGAATATGAATGAAACAGGATAAATCCTTTTTTTTTTATCCATCTCAGGGGGCAGCCATTTTGTCACTTGCTGTCGATTGAAAATGACATCACATTTAAAAATGTGTAGGAGTTAGTTCAGACGTAAGAAGATATTGTTGTACACGTGTACTAAAACACTTGCTAGTTATTAAATTTTATTGTACTCTGAAGGAAATTGTATTCAGTGCCAAAAATAGCAGTAGCTAACACACGAGGTTTAAAAAGCAGGTAAAGGGCAAAATCTAAAAGATGCAATTGTAAAACTGTCTTTCCCAGTTCTGCACTGAGGTATCGACTGCAGGATCTAATTTGGTGGAGACACCTGGATCAGTCCACTCTCACACTCAAAGTGCAGTCCATATTGAGCGTAAACTATATTTATCATCAATATCATCTTAACTGCAGCATTGTGTTTTTTATCAGGGCTTCAATATTAAGAGCGTTGCCTCTCACGGCATGAAACTCAACGTATGGGATATTGGAGGGCAAAGGAAAATCAGAACTTTCTGGAAAAAGTACCTAGAGAACACAGATCTGTTGGTAAGTGAACTCAAAAAGTCAAATAAAATGTACTTTACGCTTGTGATAATGACAAGCCTCTGTCTGAAGCCAACATGCAAATACATAAATGAGAAGAACAAAAATCTTTCTTTCAGATTTACGTTATCGACAGTGCGGACAAAAAGCGATTTGAAGAAACTGGACTGGTGAGTGATTCTGAAAAAAAAAGGTTATTCTCGCTAAACAATCCAAATATTGCCACAAACATCTCACCCTGTCTCTACTTCTTTTAATAAATCACATTACATAGTTAAGTTGCTGAGCACGCAATTTAGTTAGGTGTACTTGGCATCTAATTATTACTATTTTAAATACTTTTAAACAAGATCACAGTAAATGGGCACTCCTTTGACCATGGAGGGTCTAGAATTTTAATTTCTCTACTCACCACTAGCCACTTCATTTGATATTCGACTACAATAATGAGATCCATTAGCTCCAATACCTGTCATGCTCATGAGAAAATCTCTCAGTATGATCCACTACAAATTAACAAAATTAATTTTTCTATCTGGAAATCTGGAACTGTAATGTGCTATAATCTTATATCAGTGATCCTAATGAGAAAGCATTTGTAGACTTTGAAAGGTGCTACATTTCTATAGGCTTATCGGGAATATATGTGAGCGATATGAAAATAAATTGAATATCTGTAAGACTGCAGGCTAGTCAATAACAGGGGACCCAAATGTGGTTGAATAAAAACCTACCTTGTTGAATTATCATATTTAAAGAGATGCAGTGGGAAAATTCACTTACAACAGCAAAAGACAGTACAGTAAATTTAAATAGCATGACAACTCAATGAAAAAGAAGTATTAACAAACACAAACACACACACCTGCTTTGACTCCTTATTTGCCCGCAGGAGTTATCTGAGCTGATAGACGAGGAGAACCTAAAGGGCGTTCCGGTGCTCATCTTTGCCAATAAGCAAGATTTGGCCACAGCATCGCCGGCCAGCGAGATCGCCGAGGGACTCAACCTTCATACGTACAGAGACCGCGAGTGGCAGATTCAGGCCTGCTCAGCCGTGTCTGGGGAAGGAGTTCAGGTCAGCTGGAAACATTGACTTTTGTATTTTCCTGTCTCGCGACGCTTTACAAAAGTGCTTCGGAAAGACTGCTAACTGCTATCTTATTATCCAACAGGATGGCATGAACTGGATTTGCAACAACATCATGAATAAGAAGAAGTGAGCCCTAACAACATGGAGAAGGCAACTAGCATCATGTCCAAACACGCGCATCCACACAATACAGATGTGAATAATTTCTTTTTGAAATCTGTCATGCTATTAATATTTAGGCAACGATAAGTTAATTAGGCTTCCATTGTGTTCCTGTCCATCATACCTCAGATCCTTGTCTGGTGATCCTATGAAAACTATGCAAACTTAGCTTAACTGTGTTAGAACTGTTGCCATCTCTACCATTCAAACAGTAGTTTGTTGTGTGTGTAGAGTGTATTTTGACATTTTTGACAATAAAATGTTCGGTGATCTTTTACTTTTCCAGTTTTCATTTCTTTTCAGGCCCCTATATCGCTTCCCCACACGGGTCATGGAAGAGCTTCAGCCCAGCTGACTTTGGCCAATCACAGGGCACATACAGACAATTATCCATTCACACACATTCTCACTTATAGACAACTTTAATCTAAGACGCATGTTTTTGGAATGTGTGAGGAAGTTGAAGAACCCCGGAGAAAGCACATGCAAATATGGAAGGAACATGCAGATTGCACACAGAAAGACCAGAGTAGTGTGTGTGAAAGGTAATGAATGATAAAAATAAATAAATGATGCCCCTCACAACCCCTCATAGCAACCCCTGGCAGGCATGAATAAATGGAAGGATTATTCTCCCTCAATTTAATTGTTGAAATGTGCAGGGCAATCCGCAGAGACCCCCTCCCTCAGTCTTCACTTGTATGTCCTTGTACAAATGTGTCCAGAGGCTCGTGCAACTGTTTTTTTCCACCTTACCATACATTGTATTTGAGTTTGACCCTGGTGGAGGCTGACACTTCCATTTGGCCGTCATAGCCCTGATTTAATGGATCTTTTGTTTCTATTATGTGTAGATGTAATTAGACGTCTGAAAGCACTTCAACGCCGCATCACGCTTTGTTGGCTTGTCTCCCACATGAAGTGATTGCTTCTTTCTTGATATATGGGGCTGGCTTTTTGTCAGAAATTTTGACACAGTATACTTGTGTGTGGTGAAATTCTCCATGGCAACACCAAGAAGAAGCAATGCTCGTGGGCGGCATTATCCGTTGAAGCTCTGCAGGAGGTGGAGGGAACCATTTGGAGCGTGAAAGCACACTGGATTCTCGACGAGTGCTTCTTCAACCAACAGGTGGCAATACAGTGTCACAAGTCAAATACGGTGGGGGACAAGTTGTCTGCTTCACAGTCGAGACGAGAGGTTTTGCTGTTTGAATTTCATCTACAGTTTGCATGTTGCCCCCTTGTGCTTATGAGAATTCTCTCCCCCTACATATTCCATTCATGAAAGACATTAAATGATATCTCCTCTCGCACAGTCGTAGCCGATAGGCTACAGCTCTCCCTAATGAGGCTAAGCCATCCAAGAAAATGGATGGATGGCTAAAACACCCCGAAGATGTGATGTCACATTGTCAATATGAGTTTCCATGGCAACCCTCCTTGTTATTTTCCAACCACCATCTCCCTCCCCTCTTTCCCTTTATACATCTGTCACTTAATCGTAGCTGCACTCCACAAAAGAAGACATCCTGACAGACTGGATCAAAACACACTCACACTCTGGTAAGAACAAAAGAATTCTGTGCCCTTTTGCTTTTAAATATACATATGAATGTGCTTTGTTTTTATGTTGAATGTCAGTGCTCAACAGGCAATTTTATTTTTCCTGTAGGGCTCCAATTATGGCACAAGTCACCCATCCAATGCCCACAGTAACTGCACCAGGCAGTCTCAACAGCACACGGATGACATTTCACCCCCAGACCGCAGCTAGGCAGTTTCCATGGGAAGAGGGGCACATGCAAGCGCACGTTGTGGTGATCGTGGTGATATTTTGCGGCGTCTGCCTCCTGCTCCTCCTGGCGTTCTTCTACGCTTTCTGGTTCCACTGCTCCATCACCTCGACGCCAACGGACTCCCACAGCAGCGTCAGGAGCGGCCAAGATCGAGAGGACGCCACCTTTAAGTGCACCTCGACTGAAGGCCTGTCAGTTGGGAATCACATCTGACTGGCATAACGTCATTGCGTTTAATGTCATCTACATGATATACCACACATGATTATTTCAAACGCTAAACTCAGACGCCTATGACTGCTTGGTATCACTGGAAAGATCAAATAAAAAAAAAGTCATTTTTCAAATGAAGGTCCTTTGAAATCTTTTTGCACAGCTGTTAACTAAGCTGTTATATAAACCTTTTACAGGGTGAATTGAATTGAAAAATTATTGAGTGAGAAAATGTTTTTGGTCCCAGAATTTCTCAATTGTATTTATATTATATTGTTAAGGCTTATATTTTGTTTACATTATGGTGGGTTGCATTGTGCTAGCTTACATATTGTTATGTAATCACATTGTGCAACGTAACACAGCATATGACGTGTAGTGTTACACGTTATCTTACAGTATGTCGCATTCAGGACAAAGTATTAAGCAACATTGCAGCGTTGCACATTACGGAATATTGTTATGCTACATTGCGGTACACTACATTTTGTTGCTCTATGTTAGGTTTTGCTACACGGCATTGCGCCATATTGCGTAGCTCTGCATCATTTTGCACTGGCATAGTGCCACCTTACACTGTACTGTTACACAACTCTGTGTTGCATTACACCATGTTGTGGTGCACTACATTGTGTTAAACTACCTTGCATTATGCTACTTTGCTGTACACTACTAAGTGTTACACCACTTTTGCTCTATTTTGCTCTATTTTGCTACACTGTATCATGTCTTGTTACGCTACAGTTACTGTACACTGTATTGCTCTATGTAGCATTGTGCTACCTTGTACTAAGCTACTTTGGATAAGCAACTTTGCATTACACCACATTCTATTGCATGTGTTATATTGTGTTACACTATATTACCAGGTTGCCTTACACTAGATTGTATGTGTGTGTACGGTGGGGCACTGGTTAGCACGTCCGTCTCACAATTCAGAGGGTGCGGATTCGATTCCACCTCCGGCCCTCCTTGTGTGGAGTTTGCATGTTCTCCCCGTGCCTGCGTGGGTTTTCTCCAGGCACTTCGGTTTCCTCCCACATCCCAAAAACATGCATGGTAGGGTTATTGAGCACTCCAAATTGCCCTTAGGTGTGAGTGCGAGTGCGAGTGCGGCTGGTTGTTCTTCTCTGTGCGCCCTGTGACTAGCTGGCAACCAGTTCAGGGTGTCCCCCACCTACTGCCCGATGACTGCTGGGATAGGCTCCAGCACGCCTGCGACCCCCATGGGGATAAGCGGTACAGAGGATGGATGGATGGATGGATGGATGGATGGATGGATGGATGGATGGAGATAAGGAGATGCTTGTTCATCATTTGAATGTGTGCAGATACAACACGGCCAAGGTGTGTGCCAGCTGCAGAATGAAAATGCAAGAGGCTTGAATTTCGCGTGTGTGTGTGCGTGTGTGTGTGTGCACGTGCGTGCGTGCGTGTATATATGTACTATGTATATGTACATATACTTTACATGATGTCACATCATAGCTGAGTGGTATAATAAATAGTAGCGGACAAACAGGTCAGGTCTGTACACTTCTTGCCAACTTGCTTAATTTCTTCTGAGCTGACAAGCTTGTTACTGAAACTTTCTGAAAGGAAAAAGCCATTTGATTGTCAGATCTAACTAGTAGTAGCTATAGCGTGCAAGACTGCAAGAAATAAACACAAGAGTGTTCAACTGAACCACATAGCAATGAGATTTTTTGGATGGGGATAAATAGTTTAATTGCTTTAAGGTGAAGCTGAAATGTGTTAATTGAAATATCTATTCCCACTGGGCTAGTAGACAATATTTATTGTTTCTTCTATCACTATGCAATAAAACAAAGTCTATCAGTCTCATGTCAAATGTACTCAAGACAGATCACTGGAGTCTAGAATCAAAAGACCAAAAAGCAAACAAATTGTTTGTCAGTGTTTTACATCAGATGCACAAAGAGTCGATTACTGGCTATGGCATCAGCTAGTGTCTGTTTAGCTTTTCCATTTTAATGTGTACCAGTTCAGGACACGGAACACATGGCACTCTTGGAGCAGCGAGAGTCGCAGGAGCTGTCACGTGACTCCATCATGGAATTCCTGCCGTCACACTCGGGTGACGCCAACTCCAGATGAGCGTCCTCCAAGCACTCCTGCAAAGCGTCTTTGTAATGGGACTGACAACACAGCATGCATATTATGAATTTGAACAAAGCAACAAAACTTAGTCTTTTAACTTTTCAGTTTTACCTTGTGAACAGACATCTCCTCCACACGACACTCTTCCACGGACTCCTCCAGAGAATGGCCTGAATTCTCCATCTTGATGCGATGAGAGTGAATAGATTTTACATCATCTTCGTCCTCGCCCGGTACCAGAGGGAAAACCTGAAAAGAAGGATACAAAGTCCAAAATAGAGCTTAAAAGATTATTAGGTAACTCACACAAAGTTAGGGATTTTGAGCACAATTTCAGAATGAACCTAATATGGAGGTCAGCGTCATTTGAATGGCAAAGTTCATACGTTGATTAAATGTCGAGTCATTTTTTACATTTACATACATGTATACATTTCTATTGAACCACAAAAACATGTGGATGGCCACAAAGAGAGGATTATAAGGGAGAGCGACCAGTTCAGTTGGTTTTGTCCACTTCGCTCGGTGTGTGATAAGCCAAAGCACGATCTTGTTGCATCCCTACCAGTCCCTCCTCGTCACCCTCGGTGATGACCTCAGTGATGGTGGCCTTGCTGATGGCCTTACTGATGGTTTGGGTCTCGAATTGAGGACACGCCGCTTGGGCATTTCCATCTTTGTCCCGTTTACCTTTCAGCCAGTAGGTCTCAATCTCCACATTGCCCTAAAAGATGAGCGAAAGTAAGGATCTGTTTCATCACAAATTATTCATACCCTGGCCCAATTTAAGGTTGGAATTAATGTATTTGGGTTGAATGGCTATCTTCTTGATGGAAATAAAACAAGAGGGTCTCCCAAATAAAAAAAAAATAAAACTCGTGTTGCCGATGTGAACTTCAGCTACCAAGATACAGTTTTCCATAAAATTGTCATAGATCACGGACTTGGAAAAAATTCTAACACAACTTGTTATATTTTGATGCTCATCTTTCAATGTTTAGACTTAATTGTGTACATTGCTTGTGAACAAAACCTTACATTCCTAAAATAAGTGGGTGGTTATATAATTAATAAGAAACCAATTGAAAGCATGGTCTGATTTGAGCTTCTACTAAGGTATAGGTTCCTTCCTGGAAAAATCTTTTCTGTTCCCATATTTAAATATTCATAGCACAACCTGTCTCATAAAAGGAAGTTTACAAAACAACTTTCTTTTTTTCCCCTTAAGATCCTTCCTGACGGCTGCTTTGGGAGAAATTTTGTTGGCCTTATCACCGAATGTACTCTACACAAGTCAGACTGGAGATAAAAAGAAAAGCAAGCAGGCGACACTTACACACTCAAAATGCTAAATATGTTCTCTGCCCACAGCCAAAACATTGCCAGTTATTTTGGTTGGTTTGCTGATACGCACATCTTCCATTTGCACCAGCTGTAGCCTGAGGGAAGTTTTTGTGCACGCAGATAACATTTATTTACTGCCAACGCATCATCCCACTGTGCTATTCACGTGTCCTACAGCAATTAATTATGTTGTCATAGCGAATATTTGCAGTACAGCTACAATTTCGATACTGTGTGTGGTTTTGACTCCAACCTTGATGGTAATGGTGCCCCTCCTTTCGAAAATAAAGTGGCTTCCTTTCAGGTGCTCATAGGTGGCGCTGCTGAGCTGGATATGCATTTCCTGATGAAGAGAGACAAAGACCTTCTTGAGTAGTCCTTGTTTTGTTTTTTTTCAATAACCCCTTCTTGTTCTTTGGATCCAACATTTAGAAATGATAACTTGACCTATCACTTGTGAACAATTCATAGAACAGGCTCACGGGCTGCTAATGTGGTCCTTGATTTTTGACCCCAATTAGTGCTTCCCTATTAGTCTGGGCTTTGGCGCCATCTTCTGGCAAACGTTAATTTGTGAATAGCAGGGTTCATTTTGTTTGGCTTTCGTCACCTTTCCGTTGCTCTCCATGGCAGACGCCGTGTGGACTGTATCGCCGTGTAGACCGTATCGGGGCATCTTGTGTCCAACCACACCTGCTACCACCATGCCAGAGTGGATGCCTGCAGCCACAACAAAGCAGGTCCATTTGTGTAAGACTTGTTTTCATCACAGGCCCCATTGTAGTTGCAATTGCCCTCGGGGTGCCTGCTATTAACTGAAACCACATAAAGGTATAATCGCCAAGGATGTAACTCAAAAAACAATATTATCTTTTGTCCAAACAGAAAGAAGCTACAATGACGTCAAATAAATCATTGACCGCTTAAATGTGTTATTAGGAAAGTGCAACACTAGTTTGTCTTCTTTTTAGGGAATGAAGGATGAAAGGGTAGTCTGAATTATTATCCTATAAATCACCACTGGCATTTGTTATTGCTTTAGCTTCTTTCTTAAGAGCCCAGAGAGACTGTTTAAATGCCTTTGGAAGTTGCACTTGTACTGCGCTACTTCTTTTTTTCTCCCCTCAACCTGCACTGACAATCACCTTGGTGTGATGCTGCTTCAAACGAGAAAAAAAAAGTTGGGCCAAAAGCACATCACCTTGACGTCCGTCCGCCAGAGACTGAGCTACTCTACATTTGTTTACAAACAAGGTGTGTATTAGTTTCACTTCCTGTCCCAGTGTGGGAACCCTAACAATTATATCAATAACAATAATCATCATCAGCATAGGCGTGAAACCCAACCCACCGACACGAATCTGTATGTTGTTTCCATTTGAGGGGTCTTTCAAGTGATCGATGGAGCGCACCATGTCCAATGCCATGTCACAAATGTTATGCGCATGATACTTGGTCTTCTCCGGAGCACCTGCGACCACCATGTAGGCATCTCCAATGGTTTCAACCTTGCAAGGTAACACACTTGACTCGAGCACACATGAACACAGAAAATACTGGTATACCAAGGAAAACATGCACACCTTGAAGACTCTGTGCTTCTCGCTGAGTGTGTCAAACAAAGTGTACATGGTGTTGAGCATGGACACCACCTGCAATGGAGTGATGTGGCTGCAAATGCGAGTGAATCCCACCACGTCGCTGAAAAGAATGGTCACATCTGGGAACACCTGAAAGAAACACAATGAATGCAGAAGAAGGAAATTAACACACTGTCATCGGTTTTGCAGGAAGGTATGCTTGCTTATCCAAATGATAACTACCTGCTACCAAATAGCTTTGGTGTTGCTGTGCTTGAACACAAAAGGTGATGCAAACCCATATTCACTCATTCATTTCATGTCGATAAAGTCCAAAATATTAGTGTGATTGTTTTTAATGTGTGTGTATGTAGGCCTGTTACTGTACAAAAAAATGCTTAACCATCGTGACAGATACTAAATTGGACCTTATCTTTATTTAGAACCAATTCTAAAAATAAAGCAAAGCTAGGACAGATGAAAGTGAGCTAAAGAATAGCAATGGATTTTTGCGATGCAGCATTTGTTATTGTGTTTTGGCACATTGGATGTGATGTGGTTGCTAGTGTTTGGATTATTTATTTACTCATTTATTTATTTGCAACACTGGGGAAATCATTTGACGATCGTGATTTGAATATGTCGTGCAGCAAGAAAGCTTTTTGTGTTCCATTTCTGACCTCACAAGTGTTTACAGCCGGCTCTCCTTTGCGCAGTCTCTTTGCTACTGGCTTAGGAATCATTCTGTAAAGGAGGTCATCTGTCTTTTTCATTTCATAGTCCAGCATCTTCATGCTCTCCTCTAGCTTGCTGGACTTCTTTTGCTCCTGTACTCAGACAGTAAAGAGATTACCGGTACAAAACAATTGCTTGTGTTGTGCAGGACTAAATAAAGAAACTAAATTATATAAAATAAAATAACATGGAGCATGTTTCTAAAAGAGAGGAAACCTGTATGAGTGCTCTTTTCAGCTCCTCCGACTGCTGTGTGCCTGCCAGCACCAAATCTCTGCTAGAGTCGTGCATGCTCAGGTCATTGATGTACAGTCCGGTTCTAAACATGGCACTCAGGCTTTCCATCCTGCCCATGCACACAAACAAAATTAATGACAGGGGCAGATGGACAAAATGAAACGGGGAAATTTGCATTTAATACATTTTGCGAAAGCACTGCAATTGTGAGGATATTACTTTATGTGGCAAGGAAGCATGTTGGAAATATTTTATGATCTGATGAAAGGTTGAACTTCTTAGCTCAAAAAGATCGAAGCATGGTGACGACAGCATCAGAACATTTTTTGTCTTCAGTTGAAATTGAGGCTTTATATAAACAAAGTAGGAGGAATAGTGAACAGTTCAAAATAACAATCAGTGTTAGCATAAAACCTTCAGGCTTCTGTTAGAAAGCAAATGAAAACGTTAAGAAGGCCTAAAGGAACATCTGAAATGTATTTATTTGGATAAAATCAGAGGCAGGTGTGTGCAGACTCCATGAATTTGAATAATTCTGAACACAGCCACAACCCCGTTGTGAGGGTGTGCACACTTGTGCAACCACATTATTTTAGATTTACTTTCCCTTTTGAATATTTTTTCAATTCAATCGAGTTTTCCAGAGTCATAGATCACATTCATGGTAAAAATAATGTTGCATTTATGGTTGTAATGGTCACTCTTAAAATGTTTTCACATAACATTCTGACTGTATTCTTGTAACTTAAAACATTGTCTTAATTTTGTTTTCATTGCAGTGTAGCAGTGAATGTTTTAATATTTGACAAAGAGTGTAACGCCTCTTATAGCTTCAATGTAGGCATGAGCGCACTTCATCACAAAATTCGGTGCTTTATAGAAGGATGTGGATGTTTTGGTAATGCTTTTTGTGGAAAAACACTCTCGCTTGCAAATGGGTTCCCATTAGGCTCACAAGAGCGGCACTGTCTGATTACAAGCTAATTAGCAGTTCATTTCATGCATGGCGAGAGCCGCTCGAATGGGCCCCTGAACTGATTCAGTGCCCACCAGCCTTTTAGTTTGCGCACTCGATGTAGCGCTCTTTGCACTTTATGTTTTGCTTTGCAACTAAAAAGTATTCATGAGGGGTTTTGTCCTCGAGTGTGCACCTGCTTGTGTTTATGCGTGTGAGCGTTGGTTCATGTTATTCTTACACAGGTGTTCCAAGGAAGATGATGGACTCCCACTCGGGCATGTATCGCATTTGTCCTTTCAGTTTCAGGCATCGGCTACCGTCACCCCAGCTCTCCATGGCGTTAGCGCTGTTGCCATCTGAAACAGGGGCGTGATGAAATGTATATTCAATCAAACCTCACATTGCTGTTTTACTTCCAAAAGAGTTTCTTGTGTGAGCACTCTCGTTTTGTGCCAAACAGAGATCCAAGTCAAAACCTTTGTAATCGTCTCCAATAATGGACTGAAAAGCCATGAGCTCCACGTCCACATCTGCAGACCGATTGGCATTTTCGTAGTCGGAATCTGCAAAGTACAAGTAAGCAGAAGGGTGAATGGCATTTTCTTAAGAATGTGTTTTTATGCCAGTTCCGTTAAAATATTACTTTTTGTAAAAAAACGGTTGGTGGTACAAAAGACATTCCTAATGCAAGTCCAAATAGCACCCAAATTTAAGGGATCTAAACATTTCATTTTCTGTATGTATCTGTACTAGATGTATCTTTTTAACAAGCTAGAAAAGTGTTAAAACATTTTTAAACCCCCCCTTGTTACTTAAACAAGGATATGTGGCAAATTTCTTAACATCTACCGCACAATATCAACACATTATGATAATTACCAGGCCTAATTCCTGCTGCATTTGACATTTTTTTCTTGTGGTCAGAAAGTACCACTCTCTTTTTTGAATTGCATTGAAAGAAGCACGTGTTAATATTATCAAAGTTGAAAATAAAAACAAGAAGGGCTGCATTAAAGCTAGTCCTGAAGGCTTCTTCTGACACATTCACAACCCAAAATCTTTTCCAAACCTGTCAATATAATTGGAGCAATACTAATCAAAATAAATTAAACTATTCAAATACAATAGAACTTTTTATTTTTTATTTTTTTTTAATTATAATCGACGGATCCATCAATATTTTCTAGATGTGTTTTCCAGGTGCTTAAGTATCTATAATAAGGTTACACCCAGCACTACAAAATATACTATGGTATCGATGGTTTATTATTTGCCTTTTTTCTTGATAACATCAAAATAATGACAAAATAAATTATTCAATTCTTAAATAATTCCAGTTTTGGAATGACTCCTAAACCATTTTTTCCCCTCATCATGTGAGAGGTCTACGTGTGTACAGGAAAACGACGTATAAGTGAGCCCTTGCCCAGCGGACACACACCCCTGCGACTGTTTACATGGCTTCCACTCTTACTCTGGACTCGGTTGTGGAGATTCCTCTCTCTTTTCACAGGTTCCTTGGACATGATCTCAAACAAGTTGTTGGGATGGGAGATGATCTAGGAACCCACAAAAACAAACACTCACAGCACTCGTACATTGCAGTCTACTTGTTTCAGACAATGACAAATTTGCCACTTTGCTTGGTACGACAATGCGGGAAGAGCTACATCACCATGTTCCACGTGAACTCCACCAGGGGACGAGCCAGCAAAAAGGCATCATTGATCTTTTTTCCATCTAAATCAGGGAAGACTGTCGAAAGTCCCGAGCCAACATTGTGCACCACCATGTCCTGGAGATTCAAAGCAATGAGTCACTTCTCAGGTATGTTCCAGAATTTTACTCACGTGCAGCTTTGACCTGTCTGAAGACGATGTTGAAGGGGAAGACTTCAAAGAAGAAATCAGAGGTAATTGGCAGAATCTCCTGCTCTTCCTCATCTTCCTTCATGATGTAGCGGTAAGCGGAGTTGTCAAAGTTCAGCCTTAAGGGACACCAAATGATTACCAAAAGTACAGCCATCTTGCGTTAAAGGATAAAGTGGTGACAAGGAAGAAAGAGCGGCGTCAAGCTGTGCCATGCATTCTAATTCATAAAATATCAACACGCTAGAAGTTGAAACAATTAGTCGATGATTTGACTATACGACTCCAAATCGACGCGTAAGCCTTGATGTCAACTAATCACCCTTTTTCGGAATCTCCTCTTCAGCTGAACCATATTTAAGAGGACGTTTGAGTCCCCTATTTACTGCTAGTCTTGAAATATTTATACCGGTGGGATCATAGGACTGGCGAGAAGTCAAGCTGTTCAGTAAAGCACGGGCAATGACTGTTAAAATTATACGCTCTGAGTCACCCAATATATTCTGGAAAATGGATGGATGAATGCAAAGTTTGATTTTCACCATGCTGTATAGATCTCTTGAATTCAGGCTGCAATGCGGTACATGTGCTTAGCACGTCTGCCTTTCTGTGCTGTTTTTGCATTTAATGCGTGTGCTTGCCTACCTCATGGTGACATGAGAGTAGTCCCCCACCATCTGCTCAGACAAGACCTCCACATGGATGTCAGTGTCATAGAACTGCTTCCCCATCTGTCTCAGCTGACCCATGGCATAGTGCAGGTAGCCTTTGCGCTTACTCCTGCAGATCACAAAGTTGGATCAGTGGAGTACGGTTTGAACATTGTCGAACATGCTGGATGCACCAACAAGATCGCATGGACATGCTTTTCGGAGAGCATTGGAGTTGCATGTTTGTATCTGCTCTTTGGCAATGACTGAGAACTGGAACTTCCCCAGCAACCATTCCCAAAACTAGGAACCTTGAAATGGCCAAGTGCATTCTAGCAAATTGCGCACTGTTAATCCTATGATCCCTCAGAACGTATGATTAATGCATGGAACTCCATTCGATTCTCAGACCTGTAGTGAAGGGTGACTCCAGTGGCAGATTCCTCCTGGCAGAAGAAGGTTGGGGGCTGCACCTTGGGGTAGCTGAACCGCAGATACTCGTGGAGGTTGTCAAGGCCATTGACAAAGTCACGGACATGACGGCCCAGCACCTGGGAGCAGAAACATAAATGAAATATAATGTCTGTTTTAGTCCCACCATCCACATTTCCTTAGCCAGGGTGGACTGCATACTGTAGATGGGCCATCAACTCATCTCTACTCATGACACACAAACAAATTAATATACTGTATTTCAGGCTGAGTGGGGAGTAGTTGCTTCTGAAAAATACATATCTACATATCATCTGTGTCCCAAGATGCAGGACACTGAGACTATAGCGCTTACTTTTGGTAGAATCCAACTGTTCTTCCTAAAGTTTGTTTTGCGACAAACATACAACAACTGAATGTGAGATCTTTGGTCACCTTGAGAATCCTGTCATAGCCGTACTTCCCTACAAATCCCAGGAAGTAGACCCCCCAGGAGTTCATCAGCTCATTGTAGGGTGTCCCTGTCACCCCACTGGCTGCCTTTGCAATGCGAGGAATCACACTCTCGCTATACACCTACAAGTACAAAAATACACCAGAGAATTTATTTTAAGAAGACCTTTAGAATATAATGAGGTATGCTCCCAGGAGCTTCAGATCATCAGATCAAGGGAAAAAAAATTGCAAGAACGGTCTTCACTTCTCCTCACCTTCAAATGCACCTCAGGTAACCGTAAACCTATTAAAGTAGACCTTTAGGTAAACTGATTTTTTTTTTTTTTTAATAGTTCTAATGTTAGGCTGCCATAGGAAATTCTACTGCAGATGAATACTTTTCCTAATCTACACAATGAGGCGGCAATTACATTTGTACATGCAGCATACATTTGCGTAATTTTGGAGGATACCTGATGAGTGACAAAAGAATGCAGCCGGACATCTGCTCTCTCCCTGACCAGCTTCCACACATCGTCCCCGTACGACTCCTTGATGAAGTCGTGCAGACTCTCACACAGCAGCCCATACATTCTGACACCCGAGACTGAAAGTCAAACTACAAAGTACGGCGCACTTCCACCAGTATTCCCAAAGGCACCTGCAAGTGAATGGAAAAAGTCCAGACTTCGTTTCAACAAGCCATTAATTGCACAGTGTTCGCGTTTGCCATTAACGCTGCTACCTGTGGAGCTCAGTGCTTGATCAGATTAGATATCCCAATAGGGTTTCATCTGAGGGACGACTGCGCAAACTGTTTTAAATGGCCTCTCATTACACAAGTACTTTGGTGCGGACGGGTGCGCATTGTTCTTGTGTCAGCTGTCAGCGCCTGGTGGCTGCGGAGCTCCATGTGACACAAACACACCACAGAAGCCATATCGCTCAAACACAGGTGACACCAGTAAGAGGAAGTAAACAATTAGAGGGTCTGCCCTGCTTTTATTTATGTACATAGACAAACGTGCTCAAAGAGACACCAGAGGAGTTAAAGGGCAACAATTTTTCTCATTTAATGGTTAGTCTGCTGATGAGGTTTTTTTTTCCGCCTTAAATGACACCGCATTTTCTCTCAGAGACCGCGAGGCTTTCTAATAAGGGATGGTGGCTTTGTGGAGCCGAGAAGGTGCAAAATCGATATCTAATCTCAGCAGAGATAAAAAGAAAAATATGCTTTCCTCCCAGATGTCTGCTGTTCTCAATGAATCAATCTGTGCAGTACATAAAATCCACTTTAAAGGCCAACAGGATTCCACAAACTGTGTATAATGGTTTGGAATTACATTTAAAATGTATTATATCAAACAAAAACTCCCCAAAAAAGAAATATTTTAAATGTGATGTTTATTCCTTCGTTTACAAAGATACAGAAATGTTAATGTTACATATAGGCTGCACATCAAAAATATATGCTGACGTGACACAAGAAGGCAAGCTCAAGCACCGCCGCACTGAACGTTTGACATATGACTGCTTTGTATTTCGTATGCTCTAGATGTGATTTTCATGAAAACATTTACTCTAATCGCGGAATCTGCCATAATCTTTCAATTTGGGCTCAGGTTAGCAATAAACTGGAGCATTCTGACCTATGTACATGACTTTTCCCACTGTAGGAACGAAACTCTGTTGTAAAGTAAGGAACCCTTATAGTTTGAGTTTTAATAAAATTTCAAATAAATTGCAGCTGTCAGGTGATGTCAGTGGAGAAATACTAAGACAATAGTGAAATGAACAACAACAATTTAGTCTGAAAGGTGAATGAAAAGGCTGTCATCAAAACGTTTGACTATTTGAACTTTAGAAGAAACAGAAACTGCACTTTTGAACCCTACTGAAACGCATCCATACATTTTGTGTACTATCTTTAGCGTGTTTAAGGTCACGGGGAGCTGGAGTATCTCCCAGCTGACTTCAGGAAAGACAGACTACATTCTCAGCTAGCTGCCACCTAATTGCAGGTATTGGCACAAAGACACCTATAACCAGTCATTTTCACACTCACTGAGTAGGAAATGAACCTGCGTTGGCTGCAAGCAAGTCAGATAAATGTACTGCTACAAAACCCATTTTTAAAATCCAATTTAGATGTAAAATATATTGTGTTGAAATTAAAAGCTGTTATGTGCAAAAGGAGGACAAATACTGGCGACACTGCGGTTGCTCCTTGACATAAACTGGAATGATATTTTTGGGAAAAACAGGTGGTCCAATGAGTTTATAGCTGTGTATGCCATTTTACAGAAAAAAAGGGAAAAATTAGGTGACTCACTAATAATATTTGTGCATACAGAATAGAAGTTGTTTGCCTGGCCTTGTGTCACAGTCCGCATGCCAGCTGTTTGGAGGCGCTCACACGGAAACAGCCAGAATGTGTTTTTATTAGCAAAGAGCTTTGAGGTCAGGATGAAAATCTTTATACTTGCCCCATCCCCCTAATCACTGCGTTCATCCGTCATCACTCATGTTAAAATAACCCGGTGAGCTAAGAGCCCGAGGCATTCCGTGATGCGTTTTATACTGGCTATTCCTTCTCTGTTTGGGGAGTGTCACATAGCTGTGAGGAGGCTTCCTGTCCCGGTACGGGATAAACCCCATAGCCACCCAGATCAGCTGTGACACCCCACACACAGACAGACAACAGCTAGGACGCTCAGGTAAGGCGGCAGATGCAAGATTATCATTGCATACATACACCATCAATCATGGCCTGCACACCTTTTTTTTCTTTGTTGCAAAATAATCCTTTTGTAATTTGCTTGCACTGCAGTGTAGTTGCAAGGGAATGCTTTTGATGTTGATAGTTACCAAAGAAAAGCAATCCTACTAATCCAATTGCTTCCCCCATGAAAGGTGAGCTCAATCTCTCATTTCATATAACGCAGGTGGAAAGTGAATGTTGTACTTGCCCAAGAGACTTCTACTGGATCAAAAGTCATATTGGATTTGATTTGGCAGATGAAATCAACGTATGTTTGAGTAGCAGTATTAAAGACGGATCAAAATTAATAACGGCAGCTGTGCAGTCTACAAACATCATTAAGAAGCTTCCATGCATGGAATAAATATTACAGTAGTATTAGGCTATAGCATCACATCATTAAGAATAGTTCAGTGGTTTAGTTTAACTTTTTTGCCCAGTGTGTTTACAAATGTAGCACGGCTTGTGACTCGCAAATTGTTTTAGCCACAACCATATACCCATATATCCTTAAACTAATTCATAAATAACTGTAAAATCACTTTTTTTGTCTTTTTTTGCTATCGATTAAAAAAACAAAAAAACACCAACGTGTGTTCTTTAAATTGCATTTTTTTTTCTTGTTTTCCATAATCATTGAAATATAACTTGGGTAATTAAGCTATATGGCTGACAATAAAGATGTAAAAAAAAACATTTGAATTGGAAGATCTTTTTTTATTTTAAGATACAAGTGCACCAATTTAAAATATATCGAGGTATTTATATACTTTTCTTAAAATGAACTAATATATTGGAAGGGAATGCCCCATTCACAGTACTGTCAAGAAACTATACAAATCAAATCATAATCCCACTGATTCAAATCAAATGTATAATTGTATCATAGGGACGTGATGTTCACGCATTTGGGTCTGGATGACGTCACCAAGCAGAGAATGTTGCAGGCTCAGATGCTGTCTAAAGAGGCCAGAGGAGGTAAGTACGTAATGAAGACGACGCGCTTTCAAATGACCCACATAAACATGATACTGTACTCAAAATGTAAAGGCTGCCTGGAGACACTGCACATCCAAATCCCCATAGCACCGACTTGTTCTCCAAACATTCCAGAAAGGAGCATCCCATCCGCTGTGTTTGTTCTCCAGTGTTTCCCCGACAGCTAAGCTTTGAAAGAGCGTTCCCCTAACCTCAGCAAAATGCGACTCCTGCCAGCAGGTTTCATGCCCGGGCCGCTCCTCCGAATGCTTCGGCTTCTCCAAACACTTATCATGTGCGGGAAATAAGGCTATCCTTTCATTGGGGGGGGTGCCTTTCATCTCGAGATTCCTATTTATATGTCCGGTTACCCTTGCAACCTTGGACAACAATAAATACTGGCACTGACATCATCTTGAGGCTATTTCAGTGTCTCTGCGTGGCCATGATAGCAAAAAAAGCGGAGCTCTGTGGATTTTAACTTAATTATACATATGTGATATTATTTAAATCAGCACTCCTCTGTTGCAGCTTGGTTCTAGCAGAAAGCGGTGGTGTCCTACATTTAGAGTGCAACCCCATTTCTAATATCTATTCCATGAAATTGTATTCATTTATTCAAGGGAGTTAACTCTCTTCAGTTCATATTATTTGCTTGCCTCCACTCTTTCAAGGCATGTTTGTGGATGTTAGATATGTTAGACTTTAGCTTCTATGTGCTTCAGTGTCAATCTAATCTTCATTGGGCCAGACCAAGATATATTAGAAATGGTTTCTTGAACCAATCAGAATTCAAATTCATATTCACAAGGCCAAAGCACCAGCGTGTTTGATGGACTCCTAATACCACTTGCTGGGCAAGTCAATGGCGGCCATCTTTCATTGCCACTCGCTAAGCGTACATGACTTGATTGATTAGTAACTACATATAGAATTATACATTTTCTCATCTAAGGTATATGTTCAAGTGCAACTCAATGATGTACATGGCATTTACGTGCTGGCCTATTGCACTTTTGTTTAATGCAATAAATAATCTACTGAAAAATACGGGTACCAGATGCATGGCTTGCTACTGATAAGAAGTAAAATGTGATAAAGCGAAATGTGGCCAGGTCACACATGATGTACCTGTACCCGTTTACTTCACAGCGACGCCATGTGTGTGGATTGTGTGACTGCTAACACATTTGCCTTGCGTCAGGGAGGCTGAATCTGGGGAAGAAGGTCAGCGTTCCAAAAGACGTGATGATTGAGGAACTCAACCTTCCGTCCAATCGAGGTTCTCGCATGTTTCAAGAGAGACTGAAGCGGGCTGAGAGATTCACGCTGGAGAACGTGGCCAACAGTGCTCACAACGCCATGAGTGTAAGACATAGACACACATGACTCATAGCGACTGCAATTGTTTTTAAAAAATCATGAATGTGACATAAAAGCATCAATCACAGAGCACTATTAGTCAAACAATGGGTGTTTGGATGACATCAATTACACCTATAGACAATTAGAGTATTTTATTGTTATTATCCATAAAAGCTGGAGTACGAAACACAAATATTTTGTCAGCCAGAATCAAACTGTTACAGGCTACATCCTGCTACAGTATTTTAAGTTCTGTGGCTGTAAAACTATTTCGATCTCTTTAATCAAACAGCAAAAACACGTACAAAATTGAAAACAACCTAGCAAATATGATACTTCCTGGTTCAAGTAGGATGATGTGAATTTTGGGATTTGAAGCATAAGGAACAGTTCGGTCATGACTCAAGGAGCAAAAAGAAAACGAAAGGGCCATATTTATACTCAAATGGCAGGACTGTACCACTTTTGATACCCTGAAGTCAGCTTTCATTGGCTCACCTGACTAAATGTGGGTAAAAAAAACACTATGGAAAATGGATGGCAGGACCTTATGACATACCTTCTGAGATTTAAATGAAAAACTCTCTAACAGTGTCAGTATAATTCAACTTATCCTTTCAAAGGCAAACGTTTTGATACAGCTCTTTGTCATTTATCTCATTGTGAAGGTATATCAAATCTCTGGGGAAGGCACAAGATTTAAGACATGACACCTTCCTCAATTGAGGGACTGTGGTCTATTTATCTATCATTACAGGAATGTATTTAGTCTCCAGCTTTGGCAAATTTCACATTGCCTTTGTCGTTCATTCCTATCAGGCGCATCTTTAGTCTGTGTTATAGTCTCGGAGGAATGCTTGGATCACCCCTATGTCCTTTCTTACTTTAGAAAACTTTGCAGAACTGTGTCCCCTGTAGCTCAGAGGCACGATTAAAGTGAACTCCTAAAACCCTTTGACTGCAACCAATCTAATTGTCCCTTTCTTAGGCCCATCCAGTGGCTGTTCCTCCCCCGCAAATCATCCAAAAGCCTCAAGGAGGAAAGGAGAACCAAGCTTTCACTACCGCTGGTAAGCATAGCCTGGTTATGAACCTTCAGAAGACGCTATCAAAGAAGGGCAGTCCTGATGTCCTCGCTCCAGGTAAACGGTGCTGCACTGTGCCTAAAGGACGCCGGCCGCAGTGTGACACAAGTAGAACGGCTAGTTCAGCCTAATGCTGGGGGGGACTAAGCCAATGCTTGTAGAGTTTCTGCCTTGTAGTCACAAAAAAATGAAAGCATTGTTATGCTTGCCGCTTCGCATAAATGTTTTATGTTATTCACACTGAGAATTTGTCACTGTAGTGACAATTCATTGCATTGAAATGTAGTATATTACGGCTGCTGTACTGCTGCTGGATCGTTGGAAGTAAGTCACATCCAGTAAACACTTTTTGCTGCTCTTTTTCAAAACCAGATTGAATATGGTCACTTTACATTTTGTTAAAATTTGTTTTAGTTTCTGTCTGATAATTCCTGTGATGAGTTGTTTTGCTTGATCACTCGCAATGTGTTTGTTTTTCAGTGTCTTGTAAGCCTGGGAGGCCTTGGCACCTTGTTTGGTGTATAGTGCAATAACTAACTAAACTAAAAACTTAATTGTCTCCCCAATTAAATGCTTAACTAACCTATAGCGTAATAATTTACAAGCTATTGCTTAGCTAAACTGTAAACATATCTGTAAAACCAAGTAGGTTTTGTAATGACAGGTAAGCTGTCGGAATTGTTGCTTCTCTGAGTTGTAAACTTTGCATGTTGCCAATTTAGTTTTCCCCATTTTCAAACACCATAATTCATTTATCCAAATAATGTTTGGCGCTCGCTGCAATGATACTTGCTTCATAATGTGGCTTCGGCATGTTGTATGGTAGCATATTTTGTTACTACTATGTCAGCTAGCAAACTCTACAAAAATGACATTTGATTAAAAATCAAAAATGGCACACTATCTTGAAAAAAATGCAGATCATATTGACCAAGCAATCAGTTCCAATTTCATGATAACAAGTAAAAATGGAGTCTTTCATAAATTATAATCTGAAGTCCAAAAATGGATCATTTAAATTTGACCCCCCCCCCCCCCCCCCCCCTTCCTCCTCCTCCTCCTCCAGGCCTCTCCTAATAGGGTTTATAATCAGATTGGGGTGGTCACAATGACTTTATTAAAAGTCCTCTTTCTGGGCCATTTTTAACTCATCTTTTCTTCCATCAGGATACTCTGCCCCACTGAATGAGATTCCTCATGAGAAGTTTAACACAACAGCGATTCCCAGATTCTACTGGTCTCCATGGAGGGAAGCTTTGCGCCATGACAAGGAACTTCTGGAAGCCCTCAATGCTCAGTTGCCATTACCACAAAGACATCAGGTTGCCCACTACAGGTGTTTCAACAGGTAAAGGTTGGGAAATGCTTCCTTAAACCCCTAATTGATTCAATAAACAAGAGGTACAGTACTTTTGAGGTGAAAAGGTGAAAGAGGTCATCTCCATGGCCATCAGATGATCTAACCACCCCAATCATCTGGGCTCTAGTCCATGTTTCCACAATTCAAGTATTCAGACAGCTTCTGCTGTGCACTTTCATGGACTGTAGCTGCATGATGGCTATTTTCAATCTTGACACTGGAGATGGCCCACTGGGATTCAGTTTTCAACGCTCAAGCAAGACACTGAGAATCGAAGCCATAGAACTCAGTGCAATGCATCTGCACTGTGAGGAAAGACAAATATTGCTTTTTGGCAGATGGTGAGCCAAGACACAACAGATTCTATGACCTAAGAGGTTATGCTGTTCTGGGCATAGGCTCGTCCATCTGTTTGCGTGTATGCGGCAGTATGCCACTTCCTAATTTGATATACAGTCTTTTGCCAATGTTATAGCAACCTTTTTCACAACAGTTTTTAATTTAATTTGACAGAGTTTGCACCATAAAAATGCAAAAGCAATTTACAGAAAACATGGCCAAAAGCGACAGTCCATGAGATCTGGACAAAAAGCGCAATGACAATTTTTCACTATTTCGTTTTTTTAATGGAAATGCCCATCCAGTCACCACTCTAAGTGAGCCAGGAATGTAATTATTCGAGAATTTCTGGGGTTATATATTTTTTTCAATGCAATTGAATGGGCGTCAATTATTCATGGCTTTTAGCTATTCACAGGCCAGCCCGGTCCCTATCGTCAAATGGCTGGGGTCCCCTGTATTGGTTTTAGTGGGCCACTTTAAGTGAAGTTACGGGCCGGACCTGACCCTCAGGCTTGATATTCGACACCGATGAGATACATGCACATGTCACTTTTTTTTCTGCCAGTCGGTTGAAAAATGAGCCCCCTGCGGCTGGCTCTATTTACACCCTCTAAGATTTTGATGAAATTGTGAAACCTCCATCAAGTCAAAGCTCAACTAATGGACAGAGCAGCTGGTGATAAACACGTTGAGTCACCCTGAATCCCAGATGGTCCACTGCACCATAACAGACCTTCAATTCAGTCAGAAACATAAAGTAGATATTGACCACATTTGATGGTATTATGTGAGGCTGCATAACACATTAAAACAAAACAATTGTTTTTCTTTTGACTTGCAGGTCTCCCATGCCGTTTGGAGGGGCACTGTCCAGCAAGAGGGTGATCCCCGTTATTAGCTTTGAGGCCCAAGAATCCCCAAACCTGCCTGGCGCCACTTTGGACCGCATGCAACATCGGCCTAATTTCAACATAGCGCCAAGGGGGTGGAGAGGCCATCAGTGCCCTGAATCTAATGAACTATGAAAAAGGACTAATTAACTTAAGACAGTCATCTCTGTTAATCAGCAGCAACAGCAGGAGGGAGGGGAAAAAAAAACACATAATGTGGTTAGCTGCTACACTGAGTGGCTGCGGCAGATGAAGCAACGTCAGGGTTTTGAAATGGTAATTTTCACAGTCGAGCACTGGATTAGCAGGATACCCAAAACTGTTAGTCACAAGCAACACTCATTCGTATAGCTTGACTGAATCTAGGGTTGCAACAACAATAATGTAAAATAATAAAATAATGACAATGAACACATTTATGGGAAATTCATCTTAATTTTTCCAGGAAATTAACAGAAACTTTATTTACCACTCCTCTGCAATCATTTCAATATGTCCAACAAGTCTCTTTGATGTTTCACTTTTTCTAACGCCGAGTTTGATTATCCACAAAGACTATGAAAGACTGTAATGCATCGTTTTAATCGGTCAAAGAAATATCCAAAGAAAACATATCATTGAACTAAGTCATTACACAGTGGAATATTAACATTGTTTAAAAAAAAAACAAGCATTACGACAAAGCTTGACAGCCTGCACTGATTCAGTTGGTGCACTGCACCGCGAATGCCGAATAAACCTAATAATATTATGCATGTTGGAGTTTGTAATTCCATCTAGTCCACAGCGTGTTTCCAAGCCCACAGACAGTATGGTATGAAAAAAAGAGTCGAGTTTGGGCCTGGTCACTAATCGCCATGGCGTGCACCGTGTGCAGCGTGGGCACCCATCCGCTGGGGATCCTGGGAAGGGTAGTGGATTTGACCTGGAGGTCTCATGCCCATGGGCGGGGGCATTGGTGGAGCCATGGGACCCATGGGGTGAAACATTGGCGGGCCAAAACCTTTGAAAGATATGGTCAACACAACATTAGATGCTTCAGATCTGCCGGCACATAGGATGAATCGCTGATGGAAGATCATTAAGTTTTCAGGATGCAGGAGCTCAGACGAGCATTTGAGTCGATATCGGTTGCGGGTTTACCTGGAGGAGGCGGGTTGAGGCCTGGGGGTGGTGGCAAAGTAAGGTTCATGACAGCTGGAGAGGTACTTGGGTCCAGGTTGAAATAGTTTGCTGGAGCTTCTTCATCAAGAGGTGGTGGTGGAGGTAATGCTGCAAAATTGTTAGAAAATAACATCACCAATAATTCTGTGTCGACTTCATTGCAGAGTGAAATTTAGGTATTGAACTTACCTCCTGGTAGTCCTGGCACAGGATCAAGTCTGGTACCCATCTCACTAACTCCTTCGCCCTCTTTTCCTCTTGCTGCCTGGGACCTGAAAATGGTTATAAATGCACATTTTAGGAGTCACTGTGAGCTGTTTCATGGTACATGCGCATTCCAATCATGCCTTACCTTCCCCACTTGACCGTGAGCCTCTGACCATTGATGATGAGCTTGTTGAAGGAATTTTCTGCAGCCATTTCAGCAGCTTGCCGTGTGGCGAACTGGATGAAGGCGCATTGCTGCCTTTGTACCAATGTGATGGTACGAATCTCACCAAACTGGTAGAAGAAGCCCCTAAAAAAAAAAAAAAAAAAAAGTCAAAATCCAGCACAAATTCCCATGTTGAAAAATCACAGTAAAAAAGCAAACAAACAAAAGCTCACTTGAGATCTCCATCCGTGACTGTTTCGCCAAGACCTGCAATGTATAGTGTGGTGATGGACTTGTCATCTGGGGGGTCCAGCCTGGGCATGGTGGAGGCCCGTTTCAGAAGCTTGTCAGCAACTGGATCATTGATGCCATAGTAACGATCCTTGATGTTCTGGTCAGCGAGCGGGTCATCAGGATCTGTGGGCTTCTCATGCCTGTGTAAAAGCAACGAGGCATCAGGTGGGCCCACATTACACATTGCCTATTAAGAATTGCTTAAACTTCTAAATAGCCTGCCCAACAGCTGACACTGCAAGTCTTTTGTTTGATATAGATCTATTGTGTTATAAAGAGTGCCACGCACCTGTAAGGACACTCTTCCCCTCTCCTACACTCGCCCTTAACCCAGAAGGAGCAGATGTGTGGACGGTTCCTCTTGTAGTATGGTGTTGTGCGAGCCAGTTTCAGCAACATGTCACTAGAGCTGGCCGCCTTGCCGCCCTGACCGCCTGGCCATGCGGCATCCAAATCAGCTAACTATGAACAAATATGAACACAAAAAACACATAGGGTTCAATCATTATAATTATCCGCAACACGTATTACTTTTCAGGAGATACTGTTTTGAGCAGTCGCACATACGCAAATCTATTTTTATTTGACCACAAACAACATGGCATGGTTGTCAAGGAAGAAGCTGATTAGCCTGACGGCTTTAGCTGTATTAGAATGAATCAAAAGGGAGAAACACAAAAAGAAATCTGGGAGTGTTTATCCATTTGCTATATGCAAGGTACACTTGAAACCCAACAAACAGACATGGCCAATGGTTTTATGCTGTTGCATCTGATAGCTGTAATGCTATTTCAGTTATAAATACACAAATTACTTAAAAATATATATACAACATTGTGCAATTTATTTAGCTGTTTTGCAACAAAATGTGGTGTTAGAAAAACAAAATCATACAGTAGGGGGGAAAAAAGTACTTCTCAAATTAATACAACACTGGCACAAGCACGATAAAGCAAATACCTCTGTCTCCATGTTCTGTGTAAAGTATTCTTTGTTCACATCCGAGCGAGGAATGTCATCTTTAATGGCAAGGCCAGTATCTCGAACCTGGATGGGTAAACCTAAGAAACAGACAAAATGCATTCAAAGGTGTAACTCATTGGTTAAATACTTCAGACATAAATGTGTAACATAAACCAAAACCAAACACTCACCATACTCCAGATCCAGCAGACATGTTTGACAAACATTCTTCATTTTACTACAAGTCTGACAAACTTCGGTCTTCTTGAAACGCATACGTGTCCCTGGACACCAGCGGAATACGGTAAAAGGCCGTGCACAGATCTGATAGCAAAATATACAATCATAATACAGTGAAGATCACATTACATGTTAAAACTCCAATTCTGTTTGCTGATTTTGAGTATATAGGCATACCTTGCATTCTTTTCCATATTTCTCTTTGGTCTAGTGGGAGGGAAAAAAGACAATGAAAAGAAGTGGTACATGGTTGAGTGCATTCCAAAAAGCAACAACGAGGTGATACATTGAAGCAACAAACGCTCACCCACCATTCGGATGTAAGGGTTTTCTCCTAAACATGTTTGACAGAGAATCGGGAAATCCTGTAAAATAAGTGTTTTAGTCAGCAGGGGAAGGAGGAGCCACAGTACACAAACAAGTACATTTTCGAGGCACCTATTTTGAAATATTTCATTGTCTGATGGCTGGTTACACTTCCTACATCTGTAAACAAATTAAACAAATACCCGAATGTTTTACTGCCTCTTTAAAGTCAGAATTCTGTCAGAATTCTGAGAATAAAGTCAGAATTCTGAGAAAAAAGTCAGAATCCTGTCACCCCTCGTTTTTTTTTTTTTCTTCACTGGCCCTAATCCTCTTCCGTATATATCAGTTAATTTTAAGGGTTTTTGTAAAGGGGTGGCTGTTTTTTGTCTCCTTGGGCCAATGTATTAAAACCGGAACTGCATACGAGTGACAGTAAAAATAAAAAATAATTTTTACTTCTATTTATAAAAAAAAAAAAAAGACTGATAAATTTTCCTACCTCTGCGAGTACAGTTGTAGGCTACAGCAAACCTGTTTACACTTCGTTCACATTCGAAAATTGGCAACGCTAGTCTGCTAACGCTAGGCTCAATTTGGTCCTCGTCGCATCCAAAAGACCTTATGGTGGTTTAAACATAACGTTTTCACCAGTCTTCCACCAATAGATCGATCGCAGATGCTTTTATGAAATGCTTTGTTAATGTGAGGATTCGAAATTTGAACCAGTATTAAGGCACGTGAAAAAAAGGCTCGCATCCACGTTACGAACCGACACTGTAAGTTAGCTTGCTAATGCTAACTAGCTGGGCAACGAAGGAACATATTAGGGGTAAAAGTGGGCATATTTTTCAAGTAAAGTTATTCAGGGGAACTAAACGAGATAACCGTTCTAACTGCAGCGTTCATTGTTTGCAAAATAATTAGAGTACAACGTACCGCGTCTTCCCAGTTCTGTCTATTGTAAGTGTTGGAGCCGAGGGACGTCGCCATTTTGCGAAGTGTGATGTCAGACCGCGACGCACTGTGGAAGTGTCTCGTTTGGCCGCAGGGTGTCGCCCTTTCCGAGAGGCCTCCTCGAGTAGAACTGTTCACGATAAACGCACGCATAAAGGTCAGATTATCATGAAAGGGGGCGGGGATTAACGCAAAATTTGATCATTTTTATTTCCAAGTAGTCAGAGATGGGAAGTAATAAAGTACAAAACAACTGCTTGGTTTCCCTGGTGATGTTTTATCCCCTACGTTTGAAGAAAAAAACATGTGGAGGAACATAAACCAGGGTGCATCATCAAGTGTGACCCAGCAGATTCAGAGAAGCAAGATATTCCCCGCATATGGCCTTGTGATTAAAACAATTATTTGAAGTTCTCATATTCAATAATAATTTGTGGCTAATGTCTTGTATTTATTTGCCAGCCAAAAACTACAAGCTTTTGGTTTTCAATAATCACCGTCTAATCTGAACAAAATAAATATGTCTGCCTATGGCAGTTCTGTTAAGATGGAGAGGAGAGGAACATAAGTCAGTCACGAGGCACGTATAAACAAAACACCACTCACACTTTCATTTAACCTGACATGAATGGTGTTGGCATGTGAGTGCTAAGCCACAGTACTCGTAGAAAACATATAGCTTGGATAAAACATGCAAACTCCACTTAGAGGGCCAAGATCAAGACAGAAACTCTGATCTGTTGTAAAATGTTGAAGAGCACATGAATAGGTATACTACTTAACCCAATTCCTATGTTTGCTTACAGTTTAACTACCCACCTGTTCACTTCAGGTCAGGTTGCTGCGTGAAACTCCAATTAGTGGGGCACAGGAAGTTTGCCATATCGGATTGGCAATAAACCCCTGATGTTTAGTTAAGTTCAGGATAAGGGTGTGGAGTCAAACGAATGAGGATTAGATTGTAGATCTCTTTCTCGCTTTGTCTGTCTCAACATTCAGGACATCATTAAGAATATTCAGCTCTGTTTACAGGCCATTCTTTTTCTTAATTGCATTTCCATGACAAATTGTCAAAAGTATCTCCGCCCCTTCCCGTTTGCTTTTCAGTGGATTGCAGTGAGAATTTGTTTGGAGTAGCTCTGAGACTTTCAATGAGTTGTGTGTCATGTGACATGGATGAGACAACCAAAGCTGTTTTTGAAGGACGGCTTTGTTACGGATTTAGCCACTCCATAATCAGAATCACCACAACCTCCTGAAGTCACAAGGTGAGGAGACTGAGGTGAACAACCTCACAGCTGCTTCAAAAAGAATTACTCCGTGGTTGCCATCCTCACATTTAATTTCCAATTACAGTAGAAATTGCATGATAGTGTTGAGTCATAATCAACAACATAATGTGCTTCTCATATGTACAAGAGAAATCTACCTCACAAGGTGCACTGGTGCTTCTTAAATTATTGTATTGAGCAAAAATTCACTTAAGATGGTCCCTTTTGTAATGATATACATTCACAGGCCACTACATTAGGTACAGCTGCCCAGTCAGTTAGTGGTAATATCCAGGGATATTTTAAGTATGATGCCCCACTGAGGTAGCTCAAAGCAAAATATTGCAAGCACTGATTAATGAAGTTCTATATATACCACAGCAAATTTCAACAGCAGAGATAGAGAGAGAGAGAGAGATAGATAGATAGATAGATAGATAGATAGATAGATAGATAGATAGATAGATAGATAGATAGATAGATAGATAGATAGATAGATGTCGCAAATGAGTTATCTTACTTTTTTTCCTATAAGAGAGCCTTTAAAAACTATAATAAAAAAAGGCTAATCCCAGTAATACTGCGTGCCTTTCCCTGTGTACTGGAGATATACTAAATACACACGCACTCAAATACAGTTCATCAGCCCCACTATAATCTCATGACTAAAGTGCACGGATTCGTTTAAGCCCCGTCAGGAATATGCATAAACACGCATCGTTTCTTTGCGGACTTGGGCAGCGGGCACATGTGCAAGTGGGGAGGGGGATCCACAGCAGTAGTGCCCCCTATGGACAGTTATGGAGCACTGCAGGTGAACAGAGCTGCAGAAAGAGAGGGGGCATTCTCAGATTTCCCGACTTCTCCCAGCCGCTCCGCTGATTCCACATCACCGCGGCGATCCGAAACGACATGCGCTCAGCTCTCCTCGATTCCCCGGCCGTTTCTCAAAACGACCACCGATAACGGTTGATGTAGCTGCAAATGAGGTGAGTCCATCGACGCGGTGCCGCTTCGTCGCGGTGTTTTCGCACATGTTATCCCCGCCGCTCGCTCGCCCTCCCAAGCTAGGCTAGCCGTGTGTTGTTGGCGAAGGCGGAGAACGAGGCCAGCCCTCGGCCTCTCCAAGCTCCCCGGGCTGGACAACGGCAAGACCCGGTTTCTCGAGCGGCTTCCTTCGCCGCTTGATGCTACTCCATCGGGGTGTGTAGCGGGAGGGGACTCGCCATATTGTCGAAGTTTGGGCAGGGATTAGATCCGCTATGCGGTTGCATAGCGGGATTTAGTCCGCGATCATTCCGCAATGGAGCCGAGCCGCCACAGACGCTAACTTCTTTTTTCCAACTTTGTAGCTTCAGCTGCGGTTTACTACATGGCCGCGAGACCATTGCGGTAAATTAGCTTAATCGGGGGGTCGCGATTGACCTACAAATGTCACCGTGTAATGTGTGTTTTGCTATCAAGGGTTTAAAAGGCCAAACCAGTTTGTGTGCAAATTATATCATAAAGGTCGACACGGCTCTCAGACAAAGATGGATAAACACGGCAATGTAACTGCTGCTTTTTTATTATGTATTTTTCCCAAACGACAATGGGAGCTTCATTAATAGCTCACTTGTCACACCGAGCATGCATCCATCAGACTTAGTATTTTGCAAGTACCTGTAGCCTTTTGTATGGTTGGCGATGTTGCTGCACGATTAGTGGGGATATTGGACGGAAATGCACGCAGGCGTTAATATGTTCTTACCATGTGTCTTGCTGAGTGTTGTGCTTTCCCCACTCCCGATTGTCTAAACAATGTCAGTCTGGTCTGCTTTGTTGTGCGTAAGGGTGCGAGGTTAGGGCACACGCCTGCTTTTACAATAGAGGCTCTACTTATAATCAAGTACATAAACAGTGGACTTCACACCAGAGGTAAAAAGCCCAGACCTGCCTGAAATCTTTAGCCCCTGGCTGTGCATGTGCGCACCTATAGAGGAGGATTGCTAAAGAGCAGTGAGTGACTCACGCCCTGGATGTGTTTACCTCAATCTTAAGGACTTTCCCTGCGTTTTGTCCCCTAAATGTTACCGTTTTTTTTTTTTTTCCTTCAGTCCAACATCTCTATTTCTCTTAGATGATTTAATTTGCGTCATGGATTTTAAACAAATTCATTTATTTGTCAAAATGATGGTGGGTTGAATGTTTCCGTTGCGTCCTGTTTATCTTTGCCAAATATTTGTGTGGTTGTTCCATCTGACTGCTCCCGCTGGTTGCCAAACTTGCTGTGATCTAGCACGCCTGCTTCATGAATGCTGCCACACAGTCATTTGATCGTGTTTATCAGAATCTCATACGTGGATATATGCCCGTGAATAGCTGTGGCTCCTTAGTCATAATGCCTATACAAAGCATGACATGACTGATCAAATGGTGACGGTCAAACTGTGTTTGGATGCCCACGTGTAACGCAGCAAAGAAAATGTTGCTTCTTGTCAATTGTAGCTTTGATTGGATTGTTGTGATTGAACTTTACCTGGAAGAGAGACTGAATTAAATGGCTCTGCAGTCACTGTCCCATCTCACACATGAAGTCAACTGAAGTGTCTAAAACATCCTCTGTATTTTTCCATGTCATGGTTCCTTGTTACCATGCTGTGTGTGTGTTTAGGGTAGACCTCATAGAAAGGTGGGGGGAGAGCCAGGCATTTTTCCAATACTCATATTGGAATACCCCTCAACTCTCTCTCCATTGGGTATAAACACTGCTTTGTAGCTCACTAGGGCCTCTTTCAAAGTCAAAAGTCAAAGTCAAAGTCAGCTTTATTGTCAATCCCTTCATACGTCAAGACACACAAAGAAACCGAAATTCCGTTTCCTCCATCCCACGGTGACGAGACATACAAGTAGGCGACACAAAACAAAAACAAGTAGGCACAAACCATAAATAATAAATAATAAATAAAATAAAATGAGCGATGAATAAAAACAGACCAATAACCCATTGAATATGAGGGGCAAAACCGAGCCAGTGAGCATACAGCAAGAACAGGACGCTACGCTGAAAGGGGGAGCGAGTTCAGGATCCTAACAGCCTGGAGTACGAAGCTGTTGGAAAGTCTGGTGGTGCGGGAGCGCAGGCTCCTGTACCGCCTCCCAGAGGGCAGAAGTTCAAACAAAGGGTGAGCGGGGTGACTCACATCACTCACAATCTTGGTCGCCTTGCGGGTGAGATGGGAGGTGTAAATGTCCTTCAAGGAGGGGAGAGAAGCACCAATAGTCTTACTAGCCGTTTTCACAATGCGCTGCAGGGCCTTCAAGTCTTGGTCAGTGCAGCTGCCACCCCAGACAGCAATACAGCTGGAGAGGACGCTCTCAATGGTGCCGCGGTAAAACGTAGTCATGACGGCCGGAGGAGTCCCCGCTCGCCTGAGTTTCCGAAGGAAGTACAGGCGGCGCCGGGCCTTCTTCGCCAGCGACGCGGTGTTGGTGGACCAGGAGAGATCCTCACTGATGTGCACCCCCAGGAACTTGGCGCTGCTCACTCTCTCCACCACAGCACCGTCGATGGTCAGCGGCAGGTGTTGGGCGTGACCCTTCCGGAAGTCAACGACAATCTCCTTGGTCTTGTCGACGTTCAGCAGGAGGTTGTTGTCCCTGCACCACGCGGTCAGAAGGTCAACCTCCAGCCTGTATTGAGTCTCGTCTCCCTTGGTGATGAGACCCACCAGAGTCGTGTCGTCAGCAAACTTCACTATGCGGTTGCCGCTGCAGGTGGCAGCGCAGTCATGCGTCAGGAGGGTGAAGAGCAGCGGACTGAGCACGCAGCCTTGGGGGGCCCCTGTGCTCAGCGTGATGCTGGCGGAGATCTTGTCGCCAACACGTACCACCTGTGGCCTCTGACAGAGGAAGTCCAGTAGCCAGTTGCAGAGGCCGGTACTGAGGCCCAGCTTGTCAAGTTTGCCGATGAGACGCTGCGGCACAATGGTGTTGAAGGCAGAACTGAAGTCCACAAACAGCAACCTCACATACGAGTCCTTCCCCTCCAGGTGGGTGAGGGCCGAGTGGAGGGCAGAGCAGATGGCATCCTCAGAGGACCGTTTGGCTCGGTACGCAAACTGGAAGGGGTCAATGGTGGGGGGGAGAACTGACCGGATGTGCTCCAAGACAAGCCGCTCAAAGCACTTCATGACGATGGGCGTAAGTGCCACGGGGCGGTAGTCATTGAAGCAGGATGGAGCAGGCTTCTTCGGCACAGGTACGATGGTGGCTGCTTTGAAACTCGACGGGACGATGGCCTGCTGCAGGGAAGTGTTAAAGATGTCCGTGAAGACATCCGTCAGCTCACCAGCGCAGTCCTTCAGCGCTCGACCCGGGATGTTGTCCGGGCCCGCCGCCTTACGGCAAGCAGAGATCCTGCAAAACGGACATAATAGACCATGTTGCGTTTATCCAGCCGCCTGTGACTTTTACACAGAACCCAGTGCGAAGAGGTAGCGATGGCTGCAACCGTGTGCTCGTTCTCACGCAAACCCTAACCGTGTCCTTGTACTACACACGTGTCATCCTACCTCTTACGGCTTTGATGCTACCTCAGATAGCAGACAATTGGCAGCTGAAAAATACATTTTTTTTTTGCAGGCAGCGTAACAGAGTTCCTCTCGGCCTGTAGTGCTCGTTCTTGTTGTTATAGCTTTACAGTATTTTCCTGGGGAACTTGACCACAAATAGGAGACTGATTCACAATGAAGCCTTTGGATGAACAGGAGGTAAACTGCTCTCCAGTGGTGTGTAAAATTGCATTCATTCTCTGTGCTGGATTGTTCTTAGCTGGCAATTTGTATTTATTTATTTTTCTTCACGACTGATGTTAGTGTAAGTACATTTCAAGCATCATAACACAAGTAAGTATTAGCAAATGATCTGTTAGCATTTGTAATCCTTTGGAAAACCTGGACAGTGGCTTTTGAATGGTGCAAGCCTCCATCAGATTATTGGCAGGCTGTGAGGCTATGCACATGTGAGTGGCTGGACTGGGTAGCCATGCGACTGACTGCTACAGTATGCAGGCTGGTCAGATTACTGAACGATTAGCCATGACCGCCTATCCCCGGCCCAGGGAAATGATTTTCCACTGTCATAATTCCCTAGACTGAATTACGCAGGCTGGCAAGTCAGAGATACTTAATACTACAGGTCCTATTATTGCACAATGCAACTCTTTGAGTGGTTTGCCATTGTTTGACTAGAGAACTCATTTGAATTGGGCCATTTTGAAACAAGGGGAAAGGGATTTTACAAATCATGAGGCAAGAGTTTGATAGTAACGCTGGAGGTCACCATTTACACTTTGACATAAATGTGTCATCGGCCGATTAGAAAAGAGTGTTGAAACAGGAAACGTGCCTCACATATTCCACTGCGACATGCAAAATATGAGCGGTGCCTTTGCTGGAAGTCAGTTGAGTTCGAGCTTAGACCGATAGAGAAAGGAAGAAGATAGACTTTGGAAAAGGCTAGCTGTTGGAGGTAAGGCTGTGTTTCCAAGGTGCATACCCCCTGAGGCTGGAATCTGATACATTCCAGAGGTTCCCCTATCCAGATGAATAACTGCGACAAGGGAGTCGTATTTCATCAGAAGGCACAAGATTGGAGTCTAAAAGTACGACCGTTGTGGTCCAATCGCCTCTGGTTTTCTGAGGAGTTTGGAAATTTAGGGAAAATATGTCTTCTATCCCCTTTTAGATTTGTTCCCCTGGTCACTCTTTGCTACTTTCGAGCAATGTGGCACTTGTGTAACTCTCTCAACCTTTCTTTTTCTTTTTTTAAAGCTCAAGACTCGTCTTGGTTCACCGTTAGACCCAAACTAATGAAATTATTTAATGTATAAAAAGTATCAATGAATGAAGATCACATCTGACATGCTGTTACGACACGAAGCATGAATCAAAAATCTTTGCCAAGAAATTGAGAGTGCCTGCATGATAAGCAATAGAAATAGCATTAATTGTTTTACCCCGACAATTTACGACCCTAATAGAAATTGAACTGCGACCCATTTTAGGGCCCAACCAAGTTTGGGAGATCCTGCACTAGAACGTCAGTCAGTATTTTCCAATGATCAAAACCCAATCTTGCTAGATCAAGAAAGCATAAGTATTTTTGAGTCAAAAAGTGTAAATATTTAAAATAGATACAACCACAATACCAAAGGGCTTCAAGTAACATTCAGGTCTGTATGATCTACCATTTAACCAGTAAAAGTGCTAATAAAGATAATAATAATTATTACCGTAATTTTCGGACTATAAGTCGCACCGGAGTATAAGTCGCACCAGCCCAAAAAAGTGAAAAAAAACATATATGTATATAAGTCGCTCCTGAGTATAAGTCGCCCCCCCACCCAAACTATGAAAACAAACGCGACTTATAGTCCGAAAATTACGGTATTATTATCGAATTGTCCATATGACACAGCACTACCTAAAAGCTTCTCGCACCACTGCCTCAAAGTGCTGTTTTATTTAGTTATCAAAAACAAGTAGGCAGGTATTAATGGACTTCATCTCAGCCATTAGGATGGACTCTTGAGGTGCAGTTTGTTCGCTCTCTTGGCGAGCTCTGTCCCGCTAAAGAACCCATTTTCTGAGATGTAGACCGGCAGTAATAAGAATGCACCACTTCACTGTAGGATATTCTAACCCTGTACTCATCATAAGTGCTATCAGTCATCAGGTATGATTAGACCCCCCCCCCCCCCCCCCCCCATCTCCATTTAGCCATTCGGCCGACTCGTTTCTTAGGTTAACCGTGTGAATGCGTGCGTGTGTGCGTGCACACTGAGAGGCGTATTCTCCCGTTGGCACTGAAGTCTTATGCACTTTTAAAACATGTGGATTTTCCTGTCTTGGGTTTTGAAACACCCACCTGCGTAACCAAATACAAGATTTGACAGGCAACTCCCTCATTTAAATGCCGCCCCACCCTCATTTAAATGCCGACTCACCCATTTCATGAAGGTGCACAACAGACACTACTATTAAGTCTATGGGAAAATCTGTGCAGACCAATAAGTGCATAGCGGCACGCCTTTTCTGACTTAAGGACTCGGATAAATATGCCAATTAGTCTTATGTAACATTGTCTTCGGCTTCCTTTGATATTTTTGCTATTGTGGATAACAACTTGAGGATTTCCAAAGTTATCTTCTCATACATGGCCATTTCGCACAATATATAGCTTGTGTGTCGTTAGTTTTGGCCTAATAGCCGTTGCTCGGCAGTGTGATCAAGGAGGGCAGACAGGTGGACATGAATTGGGGTGGTGGCTAGCTTCATGTTTATCCAGTTGTCCAGTAGGCCTGGCTGAGACCACACATATTCTTTCACCTCGTCATCAGTAAAAATGTGGGCCATCTATAGCTTCTCACCACCGTGGTTTAAAAATAAATCAAAATTTCTAACTGTAGGTGGAGCCTGTGAGCAAAATATAGTGCCGATACATATTTTATCATGTACGTTTGATTCAACAGCCGAAAGGCTTCGTTGGATGGGCTGAACATCGTCAATAAATGTAAAACTAGAAAAGGCTGCTCAAGCGCTGTGAGACTCTCCTTTAAGGGGGGGAGCTTAGAGCCCGAGCTGCGTCGTATGTTGAAGGACTAGCAAAAAGCCGAAGACTGGCTATAGTTTGCGAGTTCTGACTGTTCATATACGTAGTTTAACTTGAGTTCAGCCGAGTACAGTTTACCCTACTTCAGATTGTGCGTAAGGAAAGTGCGACACGTTGTTTTTTGTTGTATAAATACCTGCCTCTTTGCCTGCCAGTTAGTGATACGTAATGTCCTTGAGCATGTTTGCGAGAGCTATCATCGTGGTTTGCATTCGTGTGTATAACTTTAAGCTACACTATCTTATGTATATATTGTGTTGTGATATTTACTACATCGTTTAGACCAGTGGTCCCCAACCTTTTTTGCACCACGGACCGGTTACGTGTCAGAAATATTTTCGCGGACCGGCCTTTATATAAATAAATATATTTATATATTTATTATTTAAATATTTATATATATAAATAGGATGAAATAAAATGATACGACTGGCATAAAAACAAATATAAACCACATAAAAATAAAACGTTGAATTAGTGGGAGCACCGAGCTCTTTTCTCAGAAATGAGCCGTTCCCATCTAGGCGTAATCGGAGACAATGACACCCGAAGTGGTTAATAAGGTTTGTCTTTAAATGCAGGATGCTTGGTCTCCATGTGCCGAAGCAGGTTTGAAGGCTTCATTGCCTCGTTAGCTAGCCTTTCGCCACATATGCGGAGTGCACTTGGCGCGTCAGAGTCACCTGTGGCGATAAATCCATATTTTAAGTAGGACTCCAGAAATGTTCTTTTAAATGCAGCTTTCCTTTTCTTAGAAGTCGTAGCCTCTTCTTCTTCAGTGTCCTCATTGGACGTTTTTCCCTTTCCGAAGAAGCTTTCCAAACTTCTCTGTTTCTTGCTCATTTTTGCTTGCCTCGCGGGCTTGACTGTGGTGACATGTCACGTGACCGAGACGAGCGCCCTGTTTCAAGAGTCCTTATTTTTCAGATGCACCGACAGATGTAATTGGGAGAGATTCGCCAAATTTTTAATATTTTTCAAAATAAATTCTTACTCATTTTTGCTAGCTTTGCGGGCTCGACTGGGGGGAAACATGTCACGTGACCGGGACGAGCGTCTTAACCTGAATGAATTGATCGTCAATGGAAAAAAAAAAAAAAAAAGAAAAGATTTTTTTTTTCTTTTTTTTCCTGTGCGGCTCCGCGGCCCGGTACCAAGTGACCCATGGACCGGTACCGGTCCGCGGCCCGGTGGTTGGGGACCACTGGTTTAGACAATACCTATATTTGTTTTCTAGAACCACACACATACACGTACACTCAGACGTTGTCTGAAGCACCGATTCGTGCTGTGGCTGCCGATCTCATTAAAACATCAGAAAACCCAAGAGCCCTTTTTTGGAGCTTCTAACTGGACTCACAGCAGTGTTCTGCACTACCCCACCAGCACATAAGCTGTCAGGTTTTTTATTTTTCATTTTATTTTCTTATATAAATGATGTCGGCACTAATATTCACCTGGCTGAAAAAACTAATTTAATACGCTTTAATACGGGGGCTGCTTTTTTCATACATCTGCCTAGTTATGTCATTGAAGGAAGGACAGGAAGAATTCTAATGTTGTTTCCTGGCTTACTTTGTCATGTTCTGTTGTCACCTAGTGTCTGAAAACGCTGACCAATCGTCACCAAAATTCAAATGTACAGCACTACATCAACTTCAACCCGGGAAAATATAATTTTGTTGGCTCAATATATTGAATTTTATTGACATTAAATTTAAGCTCCAGTGAGGAAACGCCATTTTCACCTCAATATTGGAAATACTGTCCTGATATTTCCTATATTATTACAGTTTGAAGTGGACAGTAATAGGAGCTGTGTATATCAAATTGGTGACAACTGGTCAGTGTTTTAAGACGCTAGGTTACAACAAGGGACCGTAGTTTTCAAGACCTTTAACGACGCTAAAGTTTTCTTTTTCGACTTCATAGCCACGCAACCCTGCCAGCTAACCCCCACAGCTAACTGGCGTCTATACTACTGCCAAAAGGCTGCGTAGTAGTTAGCGATCGGCCGCTGATAGAGTCAAAGGTTAGTGAGACAAAATTGGCTTTTCATTGGCCAGAGATGGAGTGTTTATGTGTTTTTGGATGGAAAATGGGCCATCCTTGCTGGAGTGTTCCTTTAACAGTTGTATTTTTAACTCCACCCATTTAATTACTTCTACAGAGATTAGACCAAAGTCACTATCTCTGTGTTCCTCTTAAAACAGTATTCAAGCTGTGACCTGTTTTCACAGGAAAACAGTATTGGCTGCATATCAAGTAGAGGTGTGTCACACGCTCATGTTTACAGCGCCGCCATGGTAGGCGTGTGACATTGTGAGGAGAATGAAGAGTGAACACATAGGCAAGGTCTCCGAGGTTCCAGTTGTACCTCATTATTCTGAGATAATGAACTGCCCGGACATCCATGCTGCATAAAATCTCGTCAGTGTCTGGTACAGTCCTCAAATTGTTGAAATCAGACCAGGTCACGGCATCATGGCATGCCTCCTGGACAGAGTACATTTAAGCAGGGCTTCTGGTGTCCAGTGCGTTCACTTTCCTGTCTCCTAGTCCCAAAGCAGAGCCCGCTGCCACACCACAAAAAGTCGTCTGCTGTCGAGTTGGCCCCTATCTGTAAATGAATTTGGCTGCAGTGCAACAAAAACAAAGCACCGTAGCTTGTGAGCAGTCTTGATCACATCTAATTGTTGGAGTGGAATCTTTAGGTTTTGAGTATTGTGGCTAAAATTTCTTGCTTGCACGTATATTTCTTATCGATTAGTCACCGCTCTTGATGTCTTTGATAAAAGTAGGCATACGTGATCGCCATATGATCACAAAAACGATCACTCGCGTTTGTCCACTATCCCGATAATGTTTGTGCATTTTTTCTCATCAATTATCCCTTTTTGTTTAAAGGAAAACTTGGATACAATTTTTTTGTGATTAGTTGATAAGTAAAATAATTGATAGAGAGCTGTTCTGGAATTGAAAAATGCAGGGCTAACTCATGTGATCGTATCACCCAATCTCACTCATGGATGATGGAACACCCTCGTATTTTTTTATTTAAATACCTCTATCAGGCTGTCAAGCAAAATATTTAGCAGATAGCGTTTATTAAAATATCCTTAATTGGTATTGTCTAGTTATTATTAGAATAACAAGAAGTAAGCAACTGTTAGAATAAACTGTCGGGTCTGTGTGTGTCAAACTATTTCTAAAGCCTACACAGCTACCATACAGTTCCAGTCCCTACTCTATGAACAGCTGAATTGATCTGTCCTGCTTGGTGATATTACACAATGGAAACCATAGTGTGGAGATCATGTCCAGGTCAGTTCATAGATTTTAATAACCTGACCACAGTTAATGACCTACCTTCCCTTTCCCCCATTGTGAATTGCTGAAATGGAAACATTTGCATTGGTGCCAGTTGGAGGTTTAGCTACTGGCTGCTGAACGGTGTACCCTTCACTGATCCGAGGCGCTGTCCTGTCTGCCAATCCTGTTTTCTCTCTTCCTTTATGAGTGATATATGTATGTGTGTCCCTGCTGGACAGGACAGGTGTTGGCAACCCAGAGGCTCACTGTGGCACCCAGACTGGTGGGCGACTAGAGATTGTAAATGACTGAGCTTTGTTTTGCCACTTCTCTTCAGGATCTTTGAGCACGGTCGTTTGTGTGAGGGTTATGCCTGGTTGCGCTCAGTGGGATGCGCTCGAGCTAAAAGTACCACAGTCTGACAAAGAGGCTTGGAATATACTATTTGAGAATAGGAGCAAAACCAGTGCAACTGCAAAGCATAGTGAGATGCACAAGCCCCCAAATCACAAAACGCACTCCAGCCCCCGTTGTTAGGTGTTTATGTGGCCGGATATTTTTAGTGAATGGGGCACAGGTGTCTGGGCTGTATGTGCCTGCCGGCCAGACGTCTGTTTTTTGGTCGCGGCAACTCGACCCCCCTCTCACGGGCTCCACAGCCCTAGGGTGCTTCACTGGCGCTTTTTGTTCTTCACTGAGCAGGGAGTGGATTTGGATCTGGTCAAGAATGTGATAAAGAAATTCAAGACACCTGACAACATAATGTTGGTGATACATTAAGCAAAGCCTACTGCTTCTTAGGTTTCTTCCCTTTTCATATTTTCCATTATCCGCCAGTTCGTCAGATCTGGCCCAGCAAAGCAGGTGTTTGAAGTTGTCAAGACTGTGGCTTTACCATCAAGACTGTGGCTTTACAGTCGAGTCATCAAAGCGATTCACGTGACAGGTATAAAAGAGCCTGAGGGCGGTAATATGACTCCCGCACAGTCCACTGCCTTTCCACGCACCGTCCTCCACGCCCATGCGCTGCCTGTCTCACTAGTGATGTCACTCAGCAGAGCTCGCCTTTTGTTGAGGTATTCCTTGGACTCTGAGGAAAACTGGCAGGGTGCCGCCACAGCCTGACGCCGGTCTCCTTTGGGAGGGGAAGCGGTTGGAGGTAATGGACCCCTCGGTCGTTTCCTTGTTTTGACGGTGTACCATCAATGGTGGCTGCCTTCTCCACCTTTATGTACTCGTTTCAGTCACCCCCATGGCCGCTCCAGATGGCCCAGCCTCTGAGCTGGTTTATCATAAGCATACACTTAGTATCTGGGCCACATAACAAACACACAGCTTCATATCTTTCCTTGTATACGCTCCCTGCAAACTTGTTCTCATTTCTCTTCACTCCCCCCGCGCACTCGTCTCCGATGCCTTCTCAGCAGTGCCCTGGTTTTTATTTTCTTTGTGCCTTCGATATTTTTTAAAATTTCAGAATCCATTTCTTTTACCCCGAGGCACAACAGGCGATGGTAAGAGACAGTGTAGCAAATTAAAACCGGTCTCTCGTTTGCTCCCTTTGGATGTTGTAGCAAAGAAAAACTGTGGCAAAAAGAGCTGGCGGCGGGGTGGGGGGAGCCCATTTCCTATGCATTGTCTCTTTCCTCAGGATGTATGGTGGAGTAACACCTTCCCTATTTTTTTCTCTCAGAAATCTATTTCCCCCTCCCACCTAGCATGGACTGCTCCATGCCCTAACTAGAAGGTCTCGCTCTGTTCTTTCTACCGTGCATGCTGACCTAGTTAATTAGTTTGTCTCCAGTGAATCATCAATTGACATTATCTAACTGTTCCTGTAATGATGCAGCGGTGACTCAAGTGTCAGAAACTCTGTCACAACCAATCTTCTTACTGCCGGCCCACACTTGTATTCCAATATTGGCCTCTTGCAATAAAGCATGATCCTCAAAATCCAGACTATTTGTGTTTAGGAGGTGAGCTGTGCACTGTAATATGTCATTGTGTCAGAGTACAATACAATGACTAAGTGCACTGAATGCAAATTAATCATGTGCAATGGCAGCAGTTGAATAGTGGTGGGTTGTGGGCAAAGGAGGGACAGAGGGAGAACTAATAGTGGCGGCGGTGAGGAAGGGGGTAGGAGGGAGGCAGTCATCGCTGGGACCATTCATCATGCAAGGCCTGCTGGGGTTAGTCCTGCACAACACAATTACAGGCTGTTCTGGTGTGTTGGGCTGGGTGTCCACCGAGTTCAGAGTATGTTCTATTGTCGTTTGTTGTCTCTGCAGAAGTGTGTTTTCCTTTCTGGTCTGTAGACTTCTTTAGCTCTTGTCCATTGTATTATTTCTGTTGCATGTTGTTTCAGTGACTACGCAAGGTGTGGCCAAATGATCTGCTGCGGTTCGAGTCGCTAATTTGGGTTTGTGTCGTTAATCTTCCACAATAAATCATCTTTTATTATTTAATCTTTGCTCATAGACTACCCTCAAAACATAAGAAACGAGCATGGTTCCCTGTGATTTACACGCTTGGTGGCGTGAGCTGGTTCTAAGTCTGTTTACCTGGCCCGCCTGACAGTCTTCTGCGAGCTGTTTCCAGAAAGCTGTAAATATCAGCTTCTTCTAATGTCAGTTGACAGCGGATCCGAGCAAAAGTATATCACAGTCTTCCTCTACGGGTATATTCTTCATGCGGACATTTTTCGTGACAAGAATTCTGCATATGTAGTCTAAGTGTGTGAATAGAAACGAGCAGAAGTATTTACAGTTTTCTGGAGAAGTTGTGCTATAGCGGATGCTTGCATGGATGTCGTTCAACTCCACATCGAGTTCTTCAGACCACAAACTTGTTGACATTGAATCAACAGTTCTGGTTTCAGACAAGTTAATACGCCCCTTTAAGCTACAGTTGCTTCCAGGCTAAAGTAATTTAACTTAGAAATGCCGACAACCAACACACAAAAAAAATAAGAATAACAACCAAGGAAAGTTTAGTGTACATTTTAGTGGTAGTTGAATTATAAATACTTCCGGCAGTATTTCTATTGCACAGTTTGCTGTGTGAACTGAAAGGGTGATACCACACAGCCAATGTAATTGTTGAGATTAGCCCGCCACAAAGAATCTGAAATGACACTCTTTATTCCTTAAGATTCATTCTTTGCATAATCAGGCTGTTGGTCAGGTACCCTGTGCACTGTGGGGAGCTGGCATGTTTTCAGCATCGCTGCACATTCAAATATTTGAGTTAAACCATTTCTAAAGCATTGAGACAGGTAAGACTCACACCATTCTGAAAACTGACACTAGTTGAGTTGCTTACTGGGAGGTCTTTGGCAATGACAAAAATGAGAAAGAAGACCCAAGATGGACAGAAAGAATGACAAAATGGGCCAGAAAATGCAGAATAGCTTCTGGAAGCACTTTGAAACAATAAGCTGCCTTCAACTGGCTCCATCTTTAACTGGTAGGGATGCTTCTCATTTTTGTTTTGGCTTTCTCGAGTTTTGGTCTCCAGTGGCAACTTGGCAAAGATTAAAAGACTGTTAGCATTTTTGGCTTTTATATTCAATTCAGTGAACTCCATACTCACACTGCCCAAATGGGTAAGGAAAATTTGTAAAATATTCATTAGTAAAACTGAAAAGCCAGTTTTAGGGGTGGGATAAATAATGAATTCATAGCTGCATGAACATGCAAATGCAAACCATCTGAATTTCATATATATAATCTATCTCGGGCACTATATTCTTTTCCGTGTTCCTCAAACAATATTAGCTTTTATAGTGAGTGTGTATGCATGACGATTTTTGTATCAAAAAAGGTCCATGACTTGACCCTGTGCTGTTCTGCCAAATAATTTGCAATACATCAAGATGGCTTGTTAGAGAGATGCGTAACTGTCCCAATGTGCGCTGTGCAAACAACTTTCAGTTACATTAAGTCTGGTAAAGTAAAAGTTCTGATGTAGATGGGGAATCCCATATAAACCCCCCAATTGTGTCTTGGCGTACACAACAGTGACATCCCATCTCTGTGACGAGAATGCGTGTGTGATTTTACTTGTGTGCGTGTGTGAGAAGACTGATCGAGGCTACTGCAAACATTTAATCCGCAAGCATAATAACAAGTGACCCTCATGAGAATAGGCAGTTTGAATGAATGAACAATTTAAAGAGACTTGTTTTCGCAAAAATGATGCCTTTTGTTGGTAAATGTGTCATCACAATTTATGCATTTTGCTATTCTGGTTCAATAAAAGATAATGGAAGTACGATGTATCTAAACCCTCTGAATTGTAATCAATTGGGATCCTAAGTGTCACTGACAATAAACCTCAACCCTTAACAAGTTAATAAAATGGTGCCTTGTTTTGGTCAAACAAGTAGGAGCATACTGTTTGTTCTCGTTCTATCGACAGGTTAGTCATGCAAGACCTAATGGAGGCTGTTTTCAATTTCAAGTGACCTTTGAGCTCTTTTGTATCCTCCCTCTGCACAATAAACCTGTCTGTATTATCTTGGGCAAGTTCTAACAGCATGCCATGGCAACAGCTTGGTTGGCTAAGTACACCTTCTAAATGCCCCACAACCTACGAAAGCAGCATGCTCGTCTGTTGTCAAGTCGCCTTTTGTGTGTCCTGATGAAGCAGCAGAGCACTAGTGACATTTCACTCGACGCAATTGCGTTATCAGCGCAGCCGTTGTATATAAACTGCAAAAAAACACGGGCTGAGGAAATGGCAGCCACCAAGGCAACATGTATGACAAAACTTTTTTTAATGCTTCCAAATGGGGAAGTGATGCTTCAAAGCAAAACAAAACAAATAAACGACATACATCAGCGCTACGGACTGGTTTCTGTTTCTTTCTTACTTTTTCCTAATACTACAAGCACATTAGCTCATGGCTTCAAGTTTTAGGCACACATGCAGAACGTTTAGGGGCACACACAGCAAATTGACTGTCTTCGTCACTATTGTTCATTGTTTACAAGAGTTCTGTGAGTTCTGTAGATTTGCACGATAACCCCAAGATGGGCCTCTTTTCATCCATGAACCAATCCACAGTGGCCATTTCCCACACACATTAGCCCGCCTTCTTTTATGGTGCTCATCTCCGTTGGTTCTTTGTTACATGTTGGCTGGCAAATTAGCTCATTTGTGCTTGAGTGCCACAACTGTGCAATTGTGAAGCAGACGTTTGTCAGTGGTCTTATCCTAAATGCGGTATAAAGAAAGCGGGATCAAAGTAAATGATGTCCTTGCACTGTCTGAATTTTGGGGGCAAAATGTGACCATTTGGAGCTCCGCACACAGCGTTTTGATTATTCTCCAAAACATCAAGTACTATGTTTTTCAATGTCATCTAGGAAGCATGAAGGCCCAGTATCGTTTGATATTTTAGTGAACAAATTAGAATGTGAGAAGAAAGTAATGGGAAATTGTACACATCAAATGGCTTAGTCGTACAATATTGCTGTTTGATTCCCCTTCAGGGAAGCTGCAAGGAGTTGTGAACTGAGTGGGGCGTGAAACTACTGGCTCTCCATTTAACGGAAGACAAGTCTTCAGACCTTGCCAATGGAAAATCAGAAGTGCTGAATTGGTGATAACGGCTTAAAGGAAAACACAAGTGGAGCTTTCAGAAAGAGGTGGTCTACTTTTTAAATGTAATTTAGGACTGTAATCAGAATATAATACAAATACAATGCAAAAGCACTATTGGGTTCCTTGGTTGTGTTCTCTCCAGTGGAATTGTCTTTCTCCTTGCCGCCTGCTGCTAATGACATCAAAATCACCTCATGCGAGGCTCGCTGTCCTCAAGTGACCAAGAAGTCGGTTTGCATGAGAGTTGGTCAACTGGCCAAGTGTTATGAGCCTTAATGGAGCTGGTAATGCAGTATGACGGCATGGCTTCGAGGTGAAAGGATCAAATACTAGATTAGGCTCACGTTGCCAGCCTTCACAACGTACTTGGGTATAGAAGTGCCATGTTAGCAGAAATATTTTGCAGAGTCATACTCAGAGACTGCCTCAGGTCTAGTTTTGTTTCTGCATGTGGAGAAGTGATGGGATACAGAGCTTGCTCGCAACCCCGCAATCTTGATAAATACTTGACTTTTTTGCTTCATCACATATTGTAGCTGCTATTTAACCAAACAATATCTACTAATTGCTTATGCTGCTTATTAAATTAGAGGTGAAGAATGTACTATAACAAGCTCTCGCATCATTTTTTGTATGCTCTTGGGAGAAAAGAGTTGGACACAGCTGCTGTATATGTGTACATTTATATATTTAATGGATTCATCTCCATTACGTACACTACCACACAAGTTCCATCTCTGTGTTCTTTCACCTGAAGGATAAATTATACACACATGACGTTTATCCTCTACAGAGAGGCAAACGCAGCCCCTGCGAGAGGAATTTATTTTTGCTGCTTTTTTTTTAATATAAAGATTTTGAATGTCATTTTCATTGTCTTATGTTGACATGTGTTAATGCAGTTCTCAAAAATATCTGATTGAGCTAATTTTGGCCAATCAATACGCTGAGCTCTAGCAAAGTTAATTTTTTAGTTTTGTTTTTAAGCACCAAACTGGAACCGTTTCTTTATTATTAGCTAAAATATGTCTGAATGTTTAGTCTGTATAATTACAAAACTAAATTGCTGTATCGTGTACTGATTATCCAGATTCCCACCAATTTTGTTTGGGTCTTAATTCACATCTGTGCTACGCCTCAACACGTGATGAGGTAATTCTAAAAGAAATTGAGTACAAGCCTCAAATCCCCACAGTGTTTGGCATCTTTTTCAGTTCATTCCAAAAACCTCTCCCTTTATTGTGAACACAAGGGGAGGTGATCATGAGCATATTCCAACATTTTGTCAGTATGACAGTAAGAGACAGCTTGCCTAGTCAGCCGTCACTCCAACTTTCTGTGGCCTTGCCCTTCAGTTGGTACAACAGTGACATCATCCCTTCATGATGAAATTCAACCTTTTCTCCTGTTGTCTTTGTCCATCTCATCAGCTTCTTGCTCTAATTAGATGAGGGTGAGCTCAATATAGTTTCCCTCGTACTCACTCCATTAGTTATATTAACACTTGCCATTGCCACCCTGCTATCATATATCTTTTTATCTATCCATTGCCTTTCACTGTGGAAGCCAATCCTTTTTTCCTCATGGATCCGTGTTAACCTAGTTGCTGAGGCCCAGCAGGGAAGGCCAATCAATTAATGAACAAAGAAGCCCACTCACTGAGCAGCGGCGTGAGTCGAGGCGCTCTAAAAACATGATCACTGTCAGTTCAGTGCTCATTTTCCGTGTTGTTGTTTTTGTGTGTCCACTTTGTCATTGTCCAAAGCCAATGGGATGGGGCAGGGGGACAATACGACCCCTCCGAAAACAGCCTTCACCAAAAGAAAAATCTTTAAAAAAAAAAATAAATCAAATATGACAAACTGTGAATACGCGGGAGTCTACAGTACAGACAAAAATCACAGATACACACACCAGAAGTATATTGCAACTATGTATTTATTTTTCCCAACAATAAAAAAAAAAAACCAATGAAATCTACATCTCTAATCCAGCAACAACCAACATTAATTTGCAAAACTATGCATCCATTACAGATGCATAAATAATTGAATCAAAACTCGAAATTGTAATGGAATTTAGGGGGTGATATTACTGTAGTATCTATTTCATGACAGTTTTATGATCACTGCCCGACAAATGTAGCAACTGAATAAAGAACATATCTTGCATCATATCATTAGATGCCCATTTTTAGACATGATGAATATTCCATAATATATTTATATGCCGCAAAATATTAAAGAAGCCCTACATTGTTGCATACAGGTTAATCCATTGCTTAGTTTTGCAGCATGCAAGCTTTGACAGACATCCGCCCTCTTCTCTGCATCTCACCCACCTGTGTCGGCTGTCTTTCACCACTTTTTCATCCCTCCCTTTGCTCAATAATTCTTTTCATCCCATTGAGGCTCCTTCCCCCCCACACACATCTCAGCGGTTTTTCCCATCACATCACTCAGGTCCTCCCCTCATTCTATTATCTTTTTTTCTCTTCAGCCGCTCTCCCTCTCATACCATTTTCTTAATCCGACTAGCGTCCCCATGCTTCCCTCCCTGGAGTCACTATTGCTGTCTCCCAGTATAGGAGATCAGGGAGCGGGCTGTTGTAACAAGCTGTTGAATAATGTAAGCACAGGGCTATAGGCCACAGTTTCAGTTAACCCTCTGATCTCTGATCACACGGTGGGCGAGGCGTACACACAAATGACAGCTCAACGGCAGGCGCAAACAGCCCAAAGGCCTTTTCTTTGCTTCCGTCGACATCATCCAACCTTGAGCTGAAGGCGCAAGCTCACACCTCATCCGGTTTCTTTCTCATGGCCTTGTGAGTGGCATCACATTGACATCTTTAGCCTTGTTATTCCTAACATTGATGTATAATTAAATGGGTTGAAAAGGGGATGCTTAATAATTGATTGCGGAGCAAAAATGTCATGGCATACTTTACCTTATCATACTAGTCTCTAGTATTTTTACTCACTAGAGGGATTAAACATTTAGCAGTTTGCTTTTCTTTCTGGCCATCTACCTCCCTTAGGGCTGATTCACTGTGGCACCCAGTGATCTCCTGGCACCGATGAACTGTGCTACAGCTGCTACTCCAGATCGGTTGTGTTAAATCTGCAGCAGCGGTTGACTCGTGCTTGTGTTGCCAGTTTTGATCAAGCGGCAAGTTTTCAGTCATCAAAAATGCGTAGCTTACTCACCAGATCTAATAAATCTGCAGCAGCGGTTGACTTGAGCTTGTGTTGCCAGTTTTGATCAAGCGGCAAGTTTTCAGTCAACAAAAATGCACAGTTTACTCACCAGATCTAATAAGTCTGTAGCAACGGTTGACTTGGGCTTGTGTAGCCAGTTTTGATCAAGCGGCAAAGGTTTCAGCCAACAAAATTGCGTAGCTTACTCACCAGATCTAATAAGGCCTTTGCAATCAATACAGACTTTCCTATCCTTAAGTGCTTCTGGTTGGCTTTAGAGCCTTACGTATATCCCAAGGCTCGGGAGTATTGATCTGCGGGACTGATTGGATGGTTCCATTCAGGAGATAGTTAGTAGGGGGAATGGGGAAGCTATCGTGGTACGGGTGAAGAGGGAGTGGGTGTTTATGGCTGGATCATCTTACCACTTCCTACCCCCACTTCCGTGACCGCACCTGTCACAGCTAAGGGGAGCACCAAATGGACACTCTGGCTGCATGTGAAAGAGCGCATGTGTGTCTGACCCAATTGATGGTCTGTTGTGAGAGCGCTGAAAAATGTTTGTGTGCTCAGCAAATGTCTGTAGAGCCCTATCAAGTGAAAAATGTTACAAAGGCTTAATGGTGAGTGCGGATAGCACAGCCAGCGTCGGCAGCTGTCCGCCTGTTGTGGATGAGTGGCGGAAAACTGAGTTCAGATTTTGCACGGCTAACACTTTTTGAATCGTGTTTGGACTTGTAACCCGGCAGTGAAATGCGTGCTCACAGCCGTTCTGCGAATCAAGGGCGTGGAGCCAACATGTGTGCCCTACACATGTTTGTTTAAATATTTAAAAGTACCGTTGATCCAACTTGAATCAGATAGTGTTGACAATTATAACGAATTTACACTGCAGGACCTTTTGTCAAATTTGGATTGGTACCTTCTGTGTTTCATTTTACAGTATTTAAAACTTTACACCTACCTCCACTTTCAGGTGAAATCAGACTGTGGTATAACTGTACATATATTTATTGTATCCGCATATGAATGTAATAATGATTTATCAATACTAAAAGTGCCATACTTTTAAGACATGAACCTACGTCGGCTTTGAAATTGCAAAACCACGACATGTCTCTTTCAAGCTTCCACAGTTTGTGCCTTCAGTCCAAATACAACTTAATGTTAAAAAAGTTGTTGAGCATGAAAGCGTTAGCGTGGATTGAAGGTATTGTATTTAGTAAGCCTCATCCAACTGCAAGGCATGCGACGATTTTTTTTTTTTTTTCCTGGAACGGTCATCTGACTAGAGTGAGCAAAACCTGCTCCACTGCAAATGCTAATGCTGCAAAGTGCAGTGGCGAGATGGACACATCGCTAGAAATTGGGAATGGGACGAGACACAAATCCCATGAAATGAGATGTCTCACGAGATTGAGTCCACGAGAACGAGACGAGATATTTGAAAAATTAGACAATACTGCTCATAAATTTTCCAGTTTTCAAAATGTTTTCCTTTTATTGAGCAGACTGCAAGAAAAGGAATGATTTAGCTCTGAAGTGCAAATGTGAACAGGGGAGTCACATATCCAAGGCACAGGAAAACATACAAAGATGTTAATGCACATCTAAGACAGCAAAATTAATTTACCCTAAATGGGATGTGGAAGAAAATGCACAGTCTACCTGACAGATGCACTTACAATATTACTAATTATGTGTATTCTCATTATTACGAAATTGAAGAAAGATTTGCAGGGTTTTTTCAATCCAGTTCTAAAATTGAGATAAATATAATGGAAGAATATTTGAGTGACTGCACCCCCTTTGGTAAATATATATCTGTGTCAGTGTTGAGGTGGGATGGTTTGCCTGCAGTTGCTGAGATGGCATCGGAGGCTGGAGGGCGGCAGATGAAATAGGAAAAGCTGAGACGATAGACCACCATCAGATTGACCTGTCAGCTCTGTGACAGCCACACATGCTTCAACCGCTTCTTCGGCACTAGAACCATGCGGAACCATTGAGAGAGGTGAACAGCTGAAATTCCATCTTGATTCAAGGCAGAGATAAGGCACGGTGCTCTGAGCTGTGTTTATTTTGAGCAACCTGCGAGATGGCCAATAAAAGATCTGGCAGGTACATTGCCCAAAAGACACTGCAGTCAGGATATAATTAGATTTTCCGGCGCTGATAAATAGAAGACTCAGATGATGATTCGCATGATATATTCTGAACATGAAATGAAATATCAGAGCTGTCACCAAATGTAATGGTAGACACAATCTTAATGAATGTAACCAACCTCTGCAAATGAGCCCAATGAAGTATATAATACACCATATGGACAAAAGTTATCAAACACATCTTTAGCCAATTACCAGCAATTACAGTATGCGACTAGAGCTTTGACTAGGTCCCTTGAATTTCAAGTCTGGACATAGCTTATATAAAGCCATTCCAGCAGGGCTTCTAAAAATGTACTTGTTTTTTTCTTTCATTTACAGAAGTTTATAAGCGCTGTGTTTGATCTTGGTAATGAGCATTTAGAGGGATGGCAATACCTGGCTTTATTTCAAACTAATTTTTGCTTGCAGCTGGCTTTGGTTTTAAGGAAGTGAATTTTGCATCAGGATGAAATTTGTAGTGTTTCAGCTCTTCTCAGACAGCTGATAGCAGCAGACATTTTCTGCAGGCGCTGTAAAACCCTGAGGCTTTACACAAGTTTCATCGTTTGGGTAATGTTCAGAGTTCGGCTTGTACCAAGCATCCTGTTTGTGTGATGGCCCAAAGGTTTTTCAGATTCCTCTCGCATGCCTTTGGTAAATACTAACCAGCATGAGTCACCCACCCATGAAGCTTTTTTTTTTTTGTGGTTGCATCAAACAGAACCTTGTAACTTCGTACAACCCTGCTGCTTTTAAAAGTGCCACCGGCATCAGAGTGGTGTTGACACAGAAATGGCACTTTTCGATTTGATTTTAACCACCATTTGTATATCCATCAATTGTGGCTGTTATAAAACACCTTAACCATTTTGATATGGATCAAGTTTTATTATTATTTAATATGTGACAAGGTTTTGGCCAAGAATTAGATACTACAATACAGTTAACAAATAAGACCGAATAAGTTAATGTTGTTATTAACAGTTTTATTTTAGTAACAAAAAAAACAGATAATGCTTATCAGTTGAGACCCAGTTCCGTTTTGCAGGCAACAATTTATACATTTTCACCTACAGTTTGTGCAATTCAAAATTAGACTTACTGAAACTCCTTGGTTTCAAATTGAAAATACCTCCAGGGCTGTATGTGACCGTGATATTGATCTCGGAACCAATGGCCCAGTAATTTTTATAATTGGCTGTAGTATCAATTTGTACTGATACTGAAAGTCTTAAATTACACACTTTGTTTGCATTTACGAGGTTATTGTGAATGCAATAATCTAACAATTATGTTTCTTATCCAATCATACAGTAGCCTGTTGTGGTAAACAATGTTCAGACTACGAATGGACGGTAAAGGCAATTAACTGATCTTTAATGTGGAATTGATTGTTCTCAAAGAAGTTAAGTAGAGTACATTTGATTCAGCAGCACCTGGTCTGTGAACTGAAAAAGAAGGATGTATTCTTGGCACAAGTTGTCCAAGTTACATTGATGTGCTCAGTACAACACTCAGTACCCAAATCACTCAGAGAAATTCTCCCATTGCATGATCATGAATTTTAACCAGTCTATTCATGAAATTTGGTCTAATTGTTATCCCTAGTTGAATTTTCCGTGACAAGTGTTATGTTAGTGTACGATACATGCGTTGTTTGCAGATGTCCCCGTTCCGTTCGTACAAATACAACAAAGTGGGTACATGCCGAGTGTGCGTTGTTTACGTAAACCCCACTTCCATCCATTTTTCTCGCTCCCCTTGATTGCTTTGAAAACAGGCGCACTATTATGAGCGCATTTTAAAGCAGGAGGGTAAAATCCTATCTGTTTGATCTCACGCTTAATATGGGCAGCACAACAGAATCTCATCTCCTGTGTCAGCTCTTCCACCACAATGTGATTCTCATGAGAATGCTTTTCTGCTATGCAAATCAGTCAGATCAGTGCAGGCTGTTTCTTATCTGTTCATAACAGAGGGAGGGAGGGTGAGGGAAGCATGTTTCCCCACTAAGGAATGTTGTATTATTCAATCGGGAGTGTGCCAGTCGACATAATACACCACGCTTTGATTCTACGTGACAGTCTGTCTCACGGCGTTTGGTCACTTTTGTTGTGATTACGTTTTCTATTGAACTGTGAGCACTAACCTTAAAACATTTGAAACGAAACGTTTAGCGGACACTGCAATCGACTTCACGGATTTCAAAGTCGTACTTTAAAGGGAGGGAAAACAGAGGATGGCATTTTTCACTAACTAGCCCAGTTTGTAGTAAAATGATAAAAGTTAGCATTTTTTCTTTTATCCGTTCATTTTGGAGAAATCATGAAACAACAAATGCCTTTAAAAATGCCTACTATTGATAAGGAAAAGGGCCACACACCCCTCCCCTCCATGTCTTGGTTAATGATGTCATGGAAAGAAGAGATCACAATTTCCCTATTGGAAATAATTTGAAAGACTATCTCTTAAAATGTGCAAAAACAGCTAATTGGTACCAAAATCTACATGGACATCTCTACTTATGACTACTTCAACATATCAAAAGGATTAGCCTCTCCATGGCTGATTTGAGAAACGAACAGTCTCTCTGCAGCTGAAATGCCATGTCACGTCTTTCTATTTCCTTTCCTCAGTCACCAACATAAGCAAACACGACGCACTCCGACAGGCTTTATGTAAGCTGAATTGTTCTTGCATCTTTATATAGTCGAATTGAAATTGCTAAGGGTTCATTCAACTTACATTTCCCCTGAAGTCCATGTATGGGGTACCACCTCCGCCGCTTAGCCGAAAAGGAGGTGCTTTAAACGGCTACACTCAGCTGAAGTCTAGTGCTGGCAATCTTTCCAACAATACAACCTCTGGGCGTTGCGACGCGGTCCAGGTCAAGCCTCCTGGCTGAGTCAGGATCCGTCTGACACTTTTGGGTTTGTAAATTTTCATTTTTTTTGTCACTAGGTTTCTTTTCTTTTCTCGCTCACATTCTGCAGTAGACCCGGGGTGAGATCAAAGACCACTCATACACTCGCAAAAATCATTAATGGCACCCAAAAAGCAATGACGGGGAGCGTGAGCACATTGCAGGGAGTGTGAGGATGCAAAAAAGAAAAAGTCACACACTTTGCATCCGTTACATCAGCAAAGTTATGTGATAAAAACACAATTAATAAATGAACACTTTTTACATTGCCTTAATTTCTGCATTTAATTATTAGTCTTTTGCTTCCAATCACTATCGCTAATGTTTACGCGCTACTCATTTAGCTTCGTACGGTCTTTATATCGGACTTCACTTGAAAATGTTTTTTTTACGACAAGAATCGAGCTTCAGCTGTATCTGGGTGTCTTCGAGGCGACAACTTCTCTGTCCCCCATGGAGTTGTTCCGTCAGATTTCCTGCACATGTAAACCACGCCAATCCACATTCATGGCCTACAGATGGGAAATTCCTCAAATGTTATGCTGATTGTTAACAGAATATTATCAAATGTTCAAAATCAAATGTTCAGATCTCATCTGTCATCACGGCATTTTTGGACCTAAACCGGTTCAATTACCGAAAGTTCATGAACTTGTGCCGATTTTGGACGTTTTTGTGAACGTGCCATTCTGGGTTTTGAAAGTCAGTTCATTTTCGTTCAAGGATCCTAGGTTTTCTCTTCTTAGACTTAAAAATAAACCCCCTCTAAACACACTGCAAAAGAGGCTTAAATAGGCGGGGGGGAAAACGATTTGGCAGCCCCGCCACAAACAGTCATCGTGCGTCATCAAAATACGACGTGCGTTTGGACGAGCGAAGAAAGCGCAATGACACTTCAGTCGATGTAAACCCATACGTGACATGACAAGTAGCCTCGCTTACCCTTTCTTGTCAATATATATAACTATAAGGTTTCATCCCATGAGAATTTTTACGAGAAATTATTACGAGAAGTTGCAGTGCCCTCAATGACATTGAACCATGAATTCAATTGAAATCGCCTGGGTGGCCTCTGAAATTTATTTGAAGTCACTTACATGTATTGCTAATAACCCCTAATAACTAATGCTAACAACCCTTCACTACATTTCTGCCGCTTTGATTGAATAGATGTCACTTGTTTGTGAGCTGTGAATTGACTTTAGACTGCATTTGCAAGAACCTGCTAGGCTAACGTTACCAGACTAGTTAGTTGAATTGACATTAGACTGCATTTGCAAGAACCTGCTAGGCGTTACCAAATTAACTAGTAGTACTGCTATCTCTAATTGCTCCTTGCACACACCTATCCTACTTGCTCGCATACAGACTTGTCTTGTCCACCAGCTGGATGACTTTCACCTCTGAGTGATGTCTGTTGTCTACATGGTGAGAACCATTAAAACCCCGGGCCCCAGTGGAGACATTGTGCCCGGTCACCATGCTCACTCTTCGTCCTTCGCCAGGATCACAAGTTGACAGTGGATAAACAATGGGAGCAAACAGTCACTCCCACCAGCATCGATCTAACTCCCTCACTGCCGCCTTTTTTTTTTTTTTTTTTTTTTGCCAGCAATCACCACGCTGATTCCACCTACACACAATTTATATGAAAGCCCCCTTGCGTCCTGCCTCCGGGTACCACAACTGACAAAAAATGATAAATGACCCACCACTTCCGTCTTCCGCCACCACCTCCGTGTGCGTTGGTTGTCCGAAGCACTACAAGCCTATTTCTCCCTTCAGAAAATCCAATTGCGCGTGCTCCATTTCTTGAAACGGTACATTTTATTCTTTGTTGGAAGTTGAGGAGGCGGGTGGCTGTTAAAATCATTGCTTGCAGCTCATCCTTTAATTTCCACATGTAAACATATCACTGCCGTAAATTCAAACATCCAAGACCATCCATACGCCTGACTTCAAGCTTTTAATGTTGGTGAAGACAGTAAATTGTGTTTTCCAATGTTGTGCTCTCCAGTCACAGTGGTCTGTCTGCAGCGCCACTCTAAAGATTAAGGGTGTATTCAGACCTGACTGTTTGGTCCACTTTAATCGGACCAGGGTTCGATCGTAACGCTGGTCCTGACCTTTTGTGCAGGTGTCAATACACGCAACCTGGTGCGGATTAAAGAAATGGACCGAGACCCACTTTTTAAAAGCATTGTCTTTGGTTATTGCTGTCCAATGGGAGCACAGATCATCACAAGAGTGTGTTTATAAAATATACTTCACCTGCAAAATGTACAGTCTGAATAGGAACCGCGCCAAACGAAAAAAATGAAGTCCGCTTTTGGTCCGGACCAACAAAGGACTTTTCTGGTGCAGCGCATCCAAAGTGAGGTCAATTCTTTCTCCTTTGCCTTCAGTCTGTTCTCGTTTTGTATCAGATTAATTTGTCCTCTGTGTAATCACATGGATGTGCAGGTAATTTTGACATGACAGTTGGCAATTGGGATCTTGTTCATTTCAGCTCTTAAGTAGCTCTTTACTCCCATTGCTTCTTCTAATGCTGTTACATTTTAGAAATGTTATCTATTTTCCAAACTCTTGCAAATGTTTTACTGTACAGATGTAGTCTTCCCATGGCTGTAAATGGGGCATATCATGTCTATAAATAGACTGTGATGGTAAACTAATGGGGGGATGGTGTAATGTGTGGTACCTTTTATTTATTGTGGTAGAATTATTGTAAAAATGTTATCATATAAAAACACACACTTGTAACTTCTTAAAAAAGAGACGGCATTCTTGCCCATTAGTATCGCCACGTGCACGCAAACACACGCACGCGCACACACAAGACACACACGCATACATAGACACACACACGTACACACATTCCCCAGTCAAGATGCGCACACACAAACATTCACACGCATGCATACATAGACACGCACACATACCCAGTCAAGGCACGCACACACAAACATTTATGAGAATTGTAACCGCCTCCTACCAGATCGGCTTTAATAAAAGGGAGCACAGGGGAAGTGCAACTTTGAAATACCTCTGAGCCGTCTTTAATAGACCTAAAGTTAAGTATGTACGGTGTGCTGTGTGACGGTTCGAATGTGCGATTGGATGCAACGAGTTGCCAAAAACTGAAACAGCGGAGCAGCCGGAAAGTGACAACTTAAAGCTGTCCCATTGAAGTAAGTGTATGGTGACAAGTCGTTGATATTTTTGCAGTTCGAAGGTGAGTCTAAAACATGTGATAGGGTTGAGTTTGCTCTATTGAAAGATTTTCACAGCATTAGTTGATTGGGATTGGATTATGGTTAAAATCAAGTCAACAATCAGTGATTAATGAAGCATTAAATGAGAAATGATAAGATTTTAATGAGGAAATATTTGGAATACTGTTTTGGTCCCCCTTATGCCCTGAATTGTAAATGTCTTCCTTGTGCATATAGGTTAACATGCTAGGGATTTAGTGAGGAGATAGTTAATTGACAACAATTAATAGTTGCACAAATTCTGTTGACATGTTTTGAGAGACAAAAGCAACAATATGATGAATTTGCTGACAGTTATTTAACATGTGATGACTGTTTTGAGATTAGAGGATTTATCAAAAATCTTGAGAATTAAGAAGATGAGTTTCTGTGTCATTTTTAAGTGGAAGCATGAGTGATCATTTAACTCACAGGTATCAAACTCAAGGCCCGGGGGGCCACATCATTTTATGTGGCCCGCGAAGACAAATTGTGCATCAAATTTGTGTGTCATGACTAAAATTGCAAATTGTCTTCACTTTTAATATCTTTTTCTAAAAATATTTGACCACTTTTACTCGTCTGATTTGAAAACGAGTTATTTGTCAGTTTGTTTTGTAGCTTTTACTGTATACAATATGAGGTGCTCATACATTGATTTGGGTTGACCGTCATAATGACCCTCCTAAAGAAGCTATGACTACAATGCGGCCCACGAAAAACATCAGTTTGACGCCCCTGATTTAACTTAATAAACCTGTTCTCGTTTTGGCTTGCTCAGCCAGCCTTTGGGGAACCTGTCGCATTATACGTATATAGGCGCCATGCAAGAATGCTACCGCCTCTCCGTGGACTAACTTGACCTGCTCCACCTTCCTACACCGGGTTGTAGCAGGTCAAGTTGGTCCACGGAGAGGCGGTAGCATTTTTGCATGGCGCCTATATACGTATAATGCGACAGGTTCCCAAAGGCTGGCTGACGCGAGTTGTTTTTGCATGGCACCTCGACGTGTGCCACGCCCAAAACGCCACAAACAAGTCATCAGAAATGTGTCAAGCAGCATAACTCGCATGCTACATTTCACTATTAGTAACAATTAACATAGTAATTGAGTAGATCATCTATTCCTGAAAAACTAGAACGGCGTCAGTAACGCTGTTACTTCTAACGCTGTTAGTCCCAACACTGCATATACACAGCAATCTATTAGTAGACTGTGAAATCACATTACATTTTACAAAGGATTTTGAAACGTTATCTGATGATAAAGGTTGGAAGTGGGAAAGAAAAGAGAAGGATGAGGAATGTAAGTTGAGAATGGAACGTGAGTGACTCAGTGGACCTGAATAGGGAGAAATGTATTAATGTCAAACTTATTTTGTGATTGGACAATTGAACTATTGGATTCAGTCAGCAAGAGACTGAATAACTAGGTTGCTTCATTTACCTTCATCAATATGACAGAAGTTAATTACACATCAACAGCAATTGATTTATAGGAGACTTGGTTAAGCTTGAAGAAGTAAGGGACATAGGAACTTTGGAACTGTGTATAATTGTGCATAAAAGTCACACAGGCTGACAAAATGGACAAGCGACAGGAGGCCAGCATGGGAGACGATTCGTTGTGATCGGTCGGTGCCGCCTGATGCTGGGGACGGTGCCCGGTGTGCCTGCAAGATCGTGACTCCAAATCTCTTGAAATTGATTTAACTTGTTACTGTTGCATTCAAATCAAACTGTCAAAATTTGTGAAAACTCAGTTCATTTGTCATTGCCGCTTTCAAATCAACCTGTTATCAAACTTCCAGTTAACTTGCCATTACTGTATTCACATCAAATGTTATCTTGGTCAATTATTTTATTTCTTCCTCTTCTTGGTTATAGTGACATCATAGGTAATACTGTGGATATGGAGACTGTGCGTCTGGCAGTGTAAATCCTTGGTTTAAATCGGGACGGGACTCGATAAGCAGAATTACTTCAACCCGCCTTCCTTTTCAACAAGTCATACAACAATGTTAAATAAAATTGTAACGAATGTTGATTATGTACTTGCCGAAATAAACAAATCAAATGACAAAACAATAGGGCTTCAAATAACTAATGCATTGACATTGCTAAGTTAAGACAACTATTTGAGTGGGAAATTATGCTAAGAACATGTCTTATTGTAATTTAATGGAATACCCTTATCATATTGCATCGAGGTGATCAAGGTTATTGATGGTGTTTGGCTTCCTCTCACGGCTCTCCTCCCACTCCCAGGGGAGTAATACCGTTGAGCAATGTCTTCATTTCACCTTTCAGCTCCACCATTCCCTAATGACCCCTACTGCGCTATCTCTACCTCTCCGCAGTGTTCCCATCACCCACAAAGCTCATCCACTCAGCTTTTCCCTCTGTGAGGTAATCCATTTTACACTATCATGATATTTCCAGAGCCTCCCGACCGTATAGCTTCTGCTTGAGCTCGCCGGGCTTAAGTAGCATTAAAAATGATTCTGTTTTGTTTTCATCTCGGCACTAATTATCGCCACAAAGTGAAATTATGGATATGCCACAATAGCAGGGTCTCATGAGCTGTTATTTTTGAGAACCTTTGCGTTGATCGAATCTGACAGGATTCAATCTAATATACATTTAGGCTGAGCTCCCTCTTTGCAGAAAGCATTTCCCGTCTTGCCTACTTTTTCCATAGTCACTCAGAGGATATTGTTATGATGAGTACCGAGGATATCTCATTGTTTTAAAGGGCAAAATGATCTGAAAGTGCATACATACAGTTGAATTCCTGCTACGGCCTCAACTAAACGGTGGAAGTATTTGCAGCTCAACAGAATCTACTGACTTGTGTTGTGCATTCCTATTGGTATAGGAAGCTGAAGTGGGAATTTGGCGCAATGTCCCACCCTATTTCGTAGCACCCAAGGCATAATCACAGCAGTTCCCATGAATGCATGAAATGGAATGCACATTTCAATTCAATACTGATGAATGCAAGAACTGGCTTTACAGCAAAAAAGAAAGTGAAGCTTCTGAAGTAACCTTAAAAAATAAATTAAATCGGCAACCATGTTTGTTGTTGCAGATGTGCTGAAAATTGATTATGTCAAAGAAAGAGTGGACAGAATACAAATGTGCAATCATCGCTTTTACTTTTTCCTACGTTTAATGAATGGTCCCGTATAGGGCGCAACGTCAGATCAATGATATAGTCACATCATTTTACGGTTTCCTCTAATTCTTTCCATGTTAATCCTTCCAAAGCAACTTGTGTATTACACTCCTGGCATACACACATTTGGTGCAGTTTCACAGTGTCATGACTAACCGGATTACAGTTTACATGATTCTTAACTATTTAATACTTAATATACGGCCCTTAGTAAATATATTGAATACTTGTATCAGTGTTGTTTTTAATGAATTAGCTTTAGGGCTACTGTTTTTTTTTTGCTAAATTATTTCATTACATGAAAAAAAAGCAGATTGTTTTTCATGCAAATTTGAATAAAATCTATTTCTGCCCCATTTAATAGGAAATTGTACAATTTCATAATTGAGTAACCCATTTCTAATGTTCCTTACTACCTTTTACACCCTGGCTCATATCATTAGAGTGAAAGGATTAACTTTATAATGTGATGAGTTTTAGGCCATATTACCCATGCCTATAATGGTCACAATGGTGGATAAGCGCCAATAATAAGGAAGGCAGAACGATAGTGACACAGACAGTAGCCCGTCCTATTCAACCCCCCAATTCGCTGTGCCCCTGAATGAGACATAACTCCGGTGCTGCCATGGACAATGGTTGCCAAGACATGTGGCGAGGTGAACGCGGTAGTTAATTGTCTTGTCAGCAGCAGGGCAGTGGATTGGATCGGGCAGAGCAGGAAGGAAAACGGGCCATTTTGATTCATTTGGGCTCCGAGGTTTAGAAATCCTTTGATATTTTTGTCAAATATTATCAACCAGATGACTGTATTTAGCACTGACTCTCCTGACAAGGCCCGTATTCACACTTAAACAGAGTGCAAAGGCAATAATGGTAAGCAGGTGGGGGAGGAGGCTACTATGGTCAAACCTTGCATTGTTTACTCTGAGTTGTTGCCAGTGAGGACCAGCCTCCATCTCACTCTTCCTCATCACTTCTCATTAATCTAGCTGTGTAGCTCTGGCCTACTTCCCATGAGTTAGAGGGAAGGGAGCAGGTAGAGCGGCCTTCTTCTCTGACTGAAGTAATTTGTCTTGCCTCTCTCCCCATCACCTGCTTCTTTGTGCCAACATTTCCTTCTGTCACCCTCGCCCTTCAAATCCTTGAGGGCAGATTTTTTTTTAAATTGACGCGCTTACTTGCACCAATGTGTTTTCTCAACCTCAGCAGCAGCAGCCCCTCCTTTCTCTTCTGTGTAGCCCGCTGTCTGTCTCTATTTATGGTGACTGTCAGGCAATGTGCACAATTAGAGGGCTCATATTGGGAATGTGCTCTCTTTGCATCTTTTGAGAACAAAAATGTTGGCTTGCTAATACGCATTTTCCTCCATCTGCGTCTTTGTGCGTGGCATAAGACTGACTCTTTGGCAGCACTCTGGTCTCTGTCCACCTTTTTGGCTGCTCTTTAGTATGGATTGGATATGTCTCTGGCACCCATAAAATATTTATACTTGGATATATTCCTCCTCTACATTTCTTTCATCTATTGTTTTGGTAGCGCGATGCATACATTTGGGTATTTTCCTCACCAGTGGTAATCATCTAAATTAAATTTGAGATCCATTCGCCAATCTTTCATTCTTTCAGTGTGACCATCCCTGTTAAATGTCATGCATTATACTACAATTTAGCATGTTACTTCACAGGGCTTTCCCTTTACCCCACTTTCCTTGGTTCGCTTTGGGTCTTCATAGTCAAGGTCAATAACGCTAAACGCTGTGACTTGGGGAAAATGTGTTGTGTGTGTTCCAACTCTGTGTATTTTTCACAATGTAGTCTGCTCGCAGTACATGTCAACACAGTCACGATGGCACAACAGTCTCTCTCGGGAATCGTTACTTAATTCCATGTTACTCATTAACCAAGTTTGACACTTGGACAAGGATCAAAGACTGGTGTGCCCGTTTGATCTTATTAAGGTATTTTTCAAACAGTGTGTGTTGTTGCTGGTGTCGGAGCTAAATGAAATCCCAGGCTGTGAAAAAAATAAATACAAACTCACAATGAAACAGCCGCCTGGACTGAGCAGTAAGGCAAACCCTCACACGTAATGCACAATGAAAGTACTACAGAGCAAAAAAAAAAAAGAAATGTTGGACTGTAAAGGGCAGTTTTGGCTGGATGGAATTTGATGTGCATCGCCTACTTAGTTTTAATGTTGCTTGCATCTTCTCACCCGTAAATATTTGAACATTTGAAAAGGATTCTGGGAATGTCTTACGAAGTCATCAAAGACATCGTTTTGTTTATGAAAAAAAAGAAAGAAAAGAAAGCAGTCAGTCTTCTGTTCGGGTCTTCAACCTCTCAAGGGAAAAGAAATCTTTGTCTTTGCAAAATCTTGCTTTTATGTCTTTGTCAAATATTCAAAGAACCAATCAGAAGATACTGTATTTGCTTTGTGAAGAATAATTTATTTTGCTCTAGAGTTACGGATGGCTCATCAATAATTAAAGATAGGAGGCAATGACGATTTAGGCTTCATTTGACTGGCGGAAAAAATATCTGTTATCTGGTAAGGCTCTTTAAACTTTGAGTCTCTGTGTGATTGAGACAAATGGCTAATTAATTTCAACTAATTCAAACCGGTATTGGTACTGCTCACTGATTTTATCTGCTTTTACTTTTTCTTTGAAAAAAGAATAATTTTGTTTTTCTGTGGAGAAAACTTGAACCCAAGTGGTGAAGTGTGATTGCACTTGCAGAGAGAGATGCAGGTCTTTAGCTGCAAGCCTAGAGGCAGGAAAGAACATAGAGGTTGACCTGATCACTTTAAATGGAAGTGTGCTTGCTCCATTTCCCACACCCAATATGGCTGTGTAAAATGATAGCTATCTTTATAGATCCTCTATAATCTGTGGGTTGTTTTGCTCACCAGGTCGCTGCAAAATCGATGCATCGATTGTAGATGATGGGCCGCATAGTAAGTGTTGTGCTGTGTTGGCTTGCTTTTAACCTGAACCAATTTTTAATTAAGTTCCCATCAAACAATAATGGTTTAGTCAAATCAATTCTGTGGTTTTGCTTGCAACTGGTAATGTTGTTTCTTTAATGATAACTGTGTGTGATTTCTCTTCAGTATTTTTGTTATTGCGTTTATTTGTGATTATTGCATGGAAGGTAATGATGCTCATCAGTCTCATTTGACCAGCAAACCTCTTTTATAAATATTTGTAACCTGCAGTCTGAACCGGGAATTGCTGCCCTCGAGTCTTTGTTGTCACTTAGACTCTGCCTATTAATTATGAGAAGGCTGCACTTTTT